>NC_142491.1:16540611-17140611 GCF_965113065.1 Corylus avellana | reverse complement strand
TGGTATTATAATAGTGATAGTGAGTTTAAACCTTAATTACCACAGTTTACCTTTATTATAATTAAAATATTATATGTATCGGGTCTCATTCGTTAAGAGGGAGTTTCATCGGTATTAAAATATTTGAATCAATCATTTCTATCAACAACATATCCTTAAAGCAACTTTCTTTAACACATTCAAAATGGAAATATGGTTTATAAAAGAATGAACATGAAGAACAAAACTATATAAAATAAAATAAAATCCAAAATGCACATGAACACGATGAACTGAAAAAAAAAAAACGAAAATGAACCAAACGAAATGAGAACCAACAACAGTTTGATCGAGCTAAATGGGTAGTGAAACTTGCCTGCAGCTGGACTTGGGTAGTTCGTCTCTGGCGCCATACTTCACCGTTCACTAAATCCAACAAAGCAAAACCCAAATACAAACACTTTCTTTCGGAACAAGCAAGCGATTATAACATTTTCTTAAACACTAGTGATTTTGTTAATACATATTCATGCTTTCCTTCGCTTCTTCTCTTCGTGTTTTGCCCAAAGTTTAGCTCTTTTCCGTTAGAAACATAGAATCTGCTCTCTTTTCTCTCTTTTTGTGAAGCGAGTCTCTTCAGCTCCCTCACTCCCACGTACAGCTTGTTTGTGGGTGTCTGAAAATATGTTCTTCCCGTGAGTACTGCATACATCTGATATAGATCCGGCCCATTGGAAAAAGAGAAGCCCATATATTTATCTGATGATGAGGCCCATATGTTCATATGGTCCAATATTGAGGAGAATTATTTTTTCTACTAATTTGTTTGCTTGTTTCATTAAAACGTGCAGAATTTTTTTTTTCAAAAAAAAAAAAAAATTGAAAAGATTTTGGGTAATCAAATAAGGACAAAGTTTTCCCAAACTTTCTTAGACTATTAAATTCACATCTATTTTAAAAGCACGTGATTCTTGTATGCATTTTTAAAAATTAATATAGGAGCTTTGCGTAGAGATTAACCAATTTTCTTTAAGAACAATATTATTTTAGTAGGCTGTTATATTACTGTCCCTAAGGGGTAGCTCAATCGGCTTGGATCACGCCTAATGAAGCGAACGTCGCTAGTTCGAATCCTTCCTCCCCCTTCCCTTATGTGGACATGTCAAAAAAAAAAAAAAAAAAAAGGTTGTTATATTACTGTTGTATAATTTGATGGCGTAACAGTGAAAATTAGTCATTGAATTAACACTAATATATATTAAAAAAAAAAAACATAATTTTTACTGTCACATCATCTCAGACTCTCAGTCATTTAACAATCGTATATCAGTTTAATAAATAGCTTTACTCTTAAAATCTATTTAGAAGCTTCATTTGAAATAGAGGGTATTTGTTTAATGTAAAAGGAAGGGTAATATTGTAAATATTGTTCTTCAATTTTAATATTAAGATAATATTACCCCATTTTATGCTAAATATATATTCTTTTTTTTTTTTTTGAAAGAAAATCATTCTTATCTCATTAATAGAGGAATCAATAGCATTAAAACTCTTATAATCATAGAACATAACGTTCTGAAAGATCCTAGCCGAAGCTAAAAGATCAAAGTCAAAGATTACACATCAAAGATGTCAAACATCCGCTAACCTATAACTAATATTCAGTTGGAATAACAGATCTGCGCTAGGCAGACACAAACTAATGCATAGGTAGCTCTTATTCCTCGACCCTGGGATCAAAAGGACCCCATGCCGACACACATCCTCCTGAACCCGAAAGCCAGGATATCATTCACATCCACAACCCAAGGGGTCTGGACCAAAATAACAAGCGAGGAGATCAAGAAAGAGGACATGGCCTTATTACAAGCAGCAAGAAAAACAAGAAAAATACAGGGAAAATCAAAGCAATACAACTAAAAATTTAAAAATATGAGCACACTAGGCGGATGACAGCAGTCGGAAGAAAATCCGATAGCGTGCTTGCCGGAAACCGATGCGTAGATGGCGTTAGAAGCACATCGCGGTGGGGGACGCGTGAAAAGACCCAGCAGAAGACAGTAAACGGCAAAGCTGGTGCGAAGGAGATCGGCGGCACACTCAAAGAAATTGGGGGGAAGTTTGAGTGAATCCCCCATGAGCGGCACCCACAAAGTGTGCCCAAACAAACACCTAGCAAGAAAAAATAAACAAGCAAACAAAGAATAACAACAGGGAAAAGAAAGCGAAATCCAAAAACAAACACAAAAGAGAAAAGAAACACAGATCGGGGAAGAGGGGGGGGGGAAGGAAAATGGGGAAGGGAGGGGGGAACAGATCAAGGAAAGAGAGAGGGAAAGAGAGGAGAGGGGGAGGGCCTCCCCCTCAAATATACATTCTCTATAAGTGGAAGATGATTGCTATGACATAAATACTGTAAGTTGATAAAGGGATTGCATTCTAATTGTCTCCATCTTTCCCACTAATAAATTATATTGGAAAAAGTTTGAAAATATCATGGTCTGAACCCATTAATTAAGGACACAGATGACACATTAATTTAGGGTACTCTTCTCAGCACCCTTTCAACCTTCCTGAAGTGATGGAATCCCCTTGTCGGAAGTTTTTTTTTTTTTTTTTTTGACATGTCCATACAAGGAAAGAGGGAGGGGAGAGGAGGGATTCGAATTAGTGACCAACGTTTCTTGAGGCGTAGTTCACAGCCGATTGAGCTACCCCTTGGGGACTCCCTTGTCGTAAGTTAAAATCATAATAAAAGAGCCAAAATAGAGAGTTAAGGTTAGGGGTGCAAAGGCGGGCGGTTAAAAACCGCCCGCTAACCGCTAACCGCTATAACTGCCTACCGCCTAACAGCTTAACCACATAACCGCATTAACCGCTAACCGCCTAACCGCATTAACCGCCTAGCGGTTAGCGGTTATTGGGTCTACTAACCGTAACCGCTAACCGCCTTTTTATATAATATATTTTTATAATTATAATTATAAAAATATTTATACATATAACATAATCACTTGATCATTAAATCACAATTTTTTTCAAAAATAATTAAATCACAATTTGAGTATTAATATATTATCACTATAATTTATATGATTATATCATATGAGATTGATCATTAAATCATTTGATTATATAATAATAAATTATACATATATAATATGACATAACTCATAAGTATACCAATTCATACTAATACAACAATTAAATATCTAAAGACTTATTTCCAATGTATGTTATAAACTTATAAGTCTATATATATTATAAGTCTATATAAGTCTACATATGTATATGAATAATATAAATGTATAATATCAATACTTAATCATATGATTCAATGACAATTCAAATACTTTATTCAAGACTTCAAGTGAACTTGTTTTAGGAGTTCATTGTCTCCACTTACCGCTAAAGCCTTGATTTGCACACAAAAAAGGATAAAGAACCGCCGAAGCGATGCCGAGTTGGAGGAGTTTTTGGCAGAATTTGATGAGCTAAGTAAATGTTTATAAATTAGTTATTTGCAACTTCATTTAGTTTTCATTATTTATTAATTTATTCTAATTATTTATTCATAGATGTGACTCAACCTTCAAGTTTAAGTGCTGCTTCATCTTTTGCCTAGAGGTTTGTTAGTAACGAAGGTTAATATTTTTTGAATTGTCATAGTATTTTAATTACAATACAATTATATTAAGCACGTTTTGATATGTGTACATGCTTGTGCCTTAATATTATTATGTTTAATATTATAACTTTTCTTCTTTTGATGTCCACAGGATTTGCTAGAGGACCAAATGAGAGGATTGATGAAGTTTTAATGTTTTATTTGTATCATTTAATGTTTTATTTGAACTTATTTTATATGCTTTGAGTTGAACTTTTTTTTCTATATTTTTTTATATGTTGTGACAATTGTCTGAATTCTGAACTTTTTTTTGTATGTTGTGTTGATTTTTTTTTTTTTTTTTTTTTTAAAAAAAGTTAACCGGTTATGATTTAATATTTAAGGAAATTTTTTTAAAGTACAAGTAAATGTAAATTTTGGGTCAAATATTTTTGATTTTTCAATATGGGCTCTTTTTATAGCAATTGGGCCCAAGAAGATATTAAAAATACAAGAAAAAAAAATGAGGGTAAAAAAAAGCCCAAAAAAAGAAGCCCAAAAAGCCCTAAAGAAAGCCCAAAAAGCAAAAAAGAAGCCCAAATTTAAAAAAGCGGTTAGCGAGCGGTTATCTATTTCGCTAACCGCTAACCGCTAGGCGATTAGCGGTTGCGGTTAGTGAAATCTACTAACCGCTAAGGCGGTTACGGTTAGCGGTTATTGCCACTAACCGCTAACCGCAACCGCCTTTGCACCCCTAGTTAAGGTTTAGTATAATAAGATTGAGGTCATAATAGGTCAATCCAATTAGACTCTACTAATAAACGAGTTAAATTCATATCAACCCACTTTAGGCGTATAATTAAATTACAAATTAGTTATTAATTATGATTATGGATACCATTTATCAAATTGATATTGTCATGTATCTAATTATGAATGTGTATAATTAATATAATTTTATGTTTATAAAATATAAAACTGTATTAATCAAACATTTGTGTCAACTCAACCCATTTATATTTGGGAAAATTACAGTTTACCCCCTCAATGTTGACAGCGTTTTCAATTTGAACACCAAAGTTTCAATTTTTGCAATCTACCCCCTCAAAGTTTCAAATTTTTGCAATTTGACTAATTGTATCCAAAACTTCTCATATTGCCCCTAATTTTTTATTTTTTATAAAAAAAATTTTAAAAAAATTCGGGGTAGCCAAAGCCACCCCTTTGGCCATTTGGCCATTTTTATACCCCCAAATTTGTTTTTTTAAAAAAAAAAAAAAAAAAAAAAAAATTAGGGGCAATATGAGAATTTTGGGATAATATTGATCGAATTGAAAAAAATGGAAACTTTGTGAGGATAGTTTGCAAAAATTAAAACTTCAGTGTTTGAATTGAAAAATGATGTCAACTTTAAAGAGGTAAACTATAATTTTCCCTTTATATCTAAAAAGATGGTGTTCGTTTCAACCTAACACAATTTATTTATTAAAATAGTTATACGAGCTGCATCATGGAGCAATGCTATGGAGCAACACTATTTCCAAATGAATTCTAGAAATAATACTTCTCCTACGCAGCATTAGCCTCGTGTTATGTCACCCGTTTAGTTAAATGGATTGTATTAGGATTAATTAAATGGGTTATGTTTGGGTCAACCCATATAACCGTATAGCCATAACTCAATAAAGAAACGAACTGACCCATGAACATTTGCAAAACTCCAAACTTAAGTTACTAAAGCAAAGAAAATGAGGCAATTGCAAAAATGGCACATGCACTAGTCAATATCTTTTAAGTCAAGATTAATGGATAAATAATATGAAAATTCTTGTTACCATGAATAACAAAGCAAATGAAGATACCTTGGAACATTCTAATGTGAAAGTCATCTCCTTCCATAGACTCGCCATATCATCATCTTCAATATCCGTTTGAAGATTTTGTTCTAGTTTCTGATAAATTTGGCTCTCGTCCTCCTTAATCATCACATCATCTCCTGAGCAAACATATCCACACTACAAAAATTCAATTTTTTGGTAACGGACCGTTTGTGACGTGTCAAGGCTGTTGACACGTTACTAAAGGTTAGTAACATGTAATTGGTAACGTGTCTGGGGCGTTTCCAAATTGGTCGTAACTACTAGGAATAAATTGACACGTTACTAAACTTTTAGTAACGTGTCAATTTTGACACGTCACCATTTGGTAACGTGTCAAAATTCACACGTTACTAAAGTTTAAAAAATTATTAAAAAAAAAAATTCCGGACAAAAATTTGAAATTTTTTTTTTTTTCAAATTTTTTTTCCGGAATTTTTTTTTTCAAATAATATTATGGAATTTGATTTTCAAATATCCAAACCCAGCACAATTGATATCATGGAATCTGATTTTTTTTTTTTTTTTTTTCAAATAATATCATGGAATCAGATTGAATAAACCATCAAATAATATCATAGAACTCAAAATGCCTTGAATCAGTTTCAACAACATATACAAACATCTGCAGATCTGGAGCTCGAGCTCCATTTAGGCCCGATATTCAGCTATCTCCTTTTCAGCCTCTTCTTTGGCTTGTTTCAACCTAGCCATTTTTCTAACAATAGAAAGACAAGCTATATATATTAAACCCCAATATATTAATGCAAAACACAAGCTATATATATATAATGAGGAATATATACCTGAGGAGATCGATGGACGGAGAAATGCCGAACCTGCCAGAAGGAGTTGCCGGAGAGAGAGAGGAAAAAAGGAAAAAAGGAGTTGCTTGTGAGAAGAGAAAGGAGTTGCTGGAGAGGAAAAAAGGAAATTCCCTCTTCTTCGAAGCCTGTGCTGGGGAGGTAGAAAAAAAATAGGAGGGAAAAAAAGAAAGAAAAAGGGGAGAAAAAAAAAATATTGGAAACCAGCTGGGCGCTGGTTCCCAATACCATATTGTAACGTGCGGTTTATTGGACACGTTACCAAATTGGTAACGTGTCATAATGACACGTTACCAATTTGGTAACGTGTCATAATGGCACGTTACCAATTAGTAATGTGCTATTATGACACGTTACCATTTTGGTAACGTCCCATTATAACACGTTACCAAATTGGTAACGTGTTATTTATGACACGTCACCAAATGGTGACATGTGGAGTTTTACACGTTACTAAATGTTTTAGTAACGTGTCATTAATTGCCACGTCACTAAATGGTAACGTAGCAGATATTAATGAATAGTATACACGTCACTAAAACCCATTTTTGTTGTAGTGCCACCTTTATCTATCGTGATATCATTTTCAGCAGCCATGTTTCTCACCTCTTTACTTGGAGCTTTGATTTGTATATCTTCCAGCCCATCATCTTTAATATCAACAAGTACATCTCCTGCATCAACATTTCCACCTTCCTCAACGAGTACATCTCCTGCATCAACATTCCCACCTTCCCTCAACGAGTATATCACCTGCATCAACATTCCCACCTTCCTCAACGAGTACATCTCCTGCATTAACATTACCACCTTCATCTATCCTAATATCAACTTTATCGACCATGCTCTTTAAACAATCCTAAACCAGAATATCATATACACACCAATTAATACACAGTGAAGAAAATGATTTAGAAAGGACAATAAAATAATAGAGCAAAGGAAACTTAAAAGCAAGCATTTATAAATTTGCATAGGTTATAAAGATCTTCCTAATTCAACAAAGGCGTACCACATAGGTAGTATAAGTCTGTCAACATGCTTTGAATGCTTGTTAAACATGGTGACAACTTTTTTTTTTATTATTTGGTCATTAGCCAACAATGGTCATACAACAGGGGTAATCCTTATCCATACATACAATAAACTGCCTCAAGCTTAGTAAAAGGAGGACATAATCCCAGGTATCTAGTACAACCACCTTGGTAGAGAGGGCCTTAAAATGTCTGCTTCATCATACTTGCAACTGTAAAATTTACATATGCAGGAACAAACATGGAGTCCTTCATGAGAAGTCCCCCAACAGGCTCCGGCACAACAATTTGAAGTATATGAGAATGCATTCCTTGTCCATTGTCTTCATCATTTGACTTAAGGTCTATAATAGTTGGCGGAGAGCGTGTTTCTTGTCCCCTCACTTTATCATCTGAACTAAGATCTTTAACTGTTGGAGCAGAATGTATCCATTGTGGACTCTCTTCATCATCTGAACTAAGATCTATAACAGTTGGGGCTATTGCAGTGCCACCATTAAAAGGCTCTAAATTAATGACATTTTGATGTGCTTGATGAGTGACCTGCTGGTTCACCGACTTAGAAGGCTCTTTACAGTGGTTCTTTGGCAGTTCTGAACATGTATCGTGAAGCCTATGAAAGTTTGGCAACTGTGACCTTCGTGAGAAAAGCTCATCTATTTCTTTTGTCAGACTTCCAAATGGACTTGTATCCAAATCTTGCAGCAACTTGGGAATGTCAAATGGGTCAGAATCATTAACAAACCTTGATGTGGCATTTTCTTGCTTCTTTTTAGATACGTCATGCTTAGTCACAGAATTTGCTGTGCTATCAGAATCTTCTCCTTCAAAGTGAATTTTCCTCCTTTTGTACCCCTTGGAGATCTCTGTTTTCAACATGAAAATCATCAGAACCATGTAAGCCGTGCACTTGCAAAAGCAAACAAATAAAAGGATTTCAGAACAAAGTTCATAATACTTCGTCATAACAAGCCCCAGTACGCTATAAACAAAAGAAAAATAATATCAAAATAGCTCTGGAGAAACATAAGCACCCTTTCCATGAGTAGAAAGCTCGTAAAAATCAGGTTTTATAAATATAATCATAATTCCACAATACAAAGTCTGTCAAAGCAAAGCAATCAGGAGTGTCTCAATGTACTGGGTTATTCTTAATTTACTTTGACCACAGTGGCATATTTACAATGTACTTTATGCCAAAAAGATTGTTGTGAAATTTGGAATTTCATCGTTGTGTGCAATCTGCTGCATTATCAACACATACATTGTGCTATAGAGTTTTAGACATCCAACGAGACAATGTACAAGCAAATTGCCAGCATAAGATTGGAAGAGCATCCCAACCCCCTTGTTTTGAATTACATATTATATAGTAATACATATATATATATACACACACTAGTCTAAAAATTAATTTGGTCTCTATCAAAATTAGGCTTGACCCTTCGTTAATGCTTTTGTCCCTCCAATAAAAAATTGGAGTTTCGTTCTTGAATGTGGGCACCTAGTTAAACATACAAAAGTTGAAAATATAATTATAATGATGATAAATCCTTAATCGCTTTCAACTCATGACCAAAGGAAAACCCATAAGTCTCCATATAATTCAATAACGAAAATGGTTGGAGAAAAATCTTCCTGTCAAAAGGGTATTATCAATTTTATCAAAGGTTCTATTCATCTCAAAGGGTTTTCCTTTTTCGGTTTTTCTTTTACCTGGAAGTTGTAACTTGTACCTTGCCCTCTATAGCTATATTTGAAATAAATAAATAAAATGCTTAAGCCTTGACTTAAAAATAAAAAAAATAAAAAATCCCCCAGGAAATATTTTTCTTCAAGACGATTAAATATTAATTAAATAATTAAATAAATTATTTTTTTTATCCACTTACACTTTTAGGACAAACAGTAGTAACATGGTATTATAATAGTGATAGTGAGTTTAAACCTTAATTACCACAGTTTACCTTTATTATAATTAAAATATTATACGTATCGGGTCTCATTCGTTAAGAGGGAGTTTCATCAGTATTAAAATATTTGAATCAATCATTTCTATCAACAACATATCCTTTAAGCAACTTTCTTTAACACATTCAAAATGGAAAGATGGTTTATAAGGAATGAACATGAAGAACAAAACTATATAAAATAAAATAAAATCCAAAATGCACATGAACACGATGAACTGAAAATAAAAAAAAAATAAAAAACGAAAATGTACAAAACGAAATGATAACCAACAAAAGTTTAGTCGAGCTAAATGGGTAGTGAAACTTGCCTGCAGCTGGACTTGGGTAGTTCTGTTGGGAACGTGTGCCTTGAATCTAGGGGTGGGACCCAAGAGGTTTTGTTGTGTTATACAAGGTTTGGAGTTCCCTTTTCATAGTTGAAGTTGGAGTCTTTGTCCTACACAATTGGGTCTTCTCTTGGCTCTTGGAAATCTCTTCAATACGTGTTGTATTGGGTCTTTGAAAGCACCGACTTTGTCTAAGTATATAAAGGCATGAGCTCTTTGTATTTTTGTGTGCCAAAAACAATTGGGAGAAAAAAAAAGGTGAGAGCAAGAAAAAGAGAGAGTTTGTTTTTCCCTTTTGTTATTATTCTCCTATGGGTAAAGTGAGAATTGGGTGTATTTGGGGCTTTGGGTTTGAGTGGTTTTCTCGCCCTGTTACTCTCTTGTACTCAACTTTTGATAGTGAATTTCTCTGGGTCGTCTCCGCCAGTGGATGTAGGCTTATTAAGCCGAACCACTTAAATCTTTGTGTTGTGTGCGATTGCTTATCTTTGTTATTCTGCATTCTTCTTATTTTTCGCATCTCACGGGTCTTGGGAAATAGGATTAATTTCCTAACAACTGGTATTAGAGCCGTTGGTTCGAGTGGGAGCGATGGCAGGTGAAGAAGGAAAGATGAGAATCAAGAAATTCGATGGCAAAGATTTTGGGTATTGGAAGGTACAGATTGAAGATATTTTTTATGGGAAGGATCTTCATCAACCTCTTTTGGAAGAACAACCCGACGACATGTATGATAACGATTGGGCTCTGCTTGATCGTAAAGCCCTAGCACTTATCAGGTTATCACAGCAAGTCTAATGAAGGCTTTGTCAAGCATGTATGAGAAGCCTTCGGCTAACAACAAGGTGCATCTGATGAAGAAATTGTTCAACCTAGAGATGACGGAAGGAGCTTCGGTGGCACATCATCTCAATGAGTTCAACACCATCACAAATCAATTGTCCTCAATGGAAATTAATTTTGATGATGAGGTTCACGCGTTGATCGTCTTAGCATCTTTGCCAAATAGCTGGGAAGCAGTGAGGATGGCTGTGAGTAACTCTGTATGAAAGAATAAACTGAGCTATGAAGACGTCGGAGATTTGATTCTCAGTAAAAAGGTTCGCAGAAGAGATGTGGGTGAAGCTTCTTGTTCTAGTGCTGCTTTATACCTCGAGACTCGGGGCAGAGGACAAGACAGAAACTCTGTGAGGGGCAGATCTAAGTCCAGGAAGGGTAGGAGCAAATCCAGGTTTGGACGACAACCTGAGTGTTGGAACTGTGGCAAGATAGGCCACTTCAAGAAGAACTGCAGAGAGCTGAAGAAGAAGACCGAAAATGACGCCGCAAATGTTGTGGCAACAGAAGAAGTGCACAATGCCCTACTTCTATCTGTTGACAGTTCTCTTGATTCTTGGGTCTTGGACTCATGAGCTTCTTTTCACACTACATCGATTCGTGAAGTTCTCGAAAATTATGTGGCTGGAGATTTCGGGAAGGTGTACTTAGCTGACAGAACGGTGCTGAATGTTGTGGGTATAGGCAATGTTCGCATTAGAGTCCACAGTGACTCGGTATGGAAGCTGCAAAATGTCAGGCATATCCCAGAGCTGAAAAAGAACCTGATTTCAGTAGGTTAGCTTGATGATGAAGGGCATTTAATTCATTTCTACGGTGGAAAGTGGAAGGTCAGCAAGGAAGTCAGGATTTTGGCTCATGGTCATAAGACGGGTGCTTTCTATATGACGATGAACAACAGGGATACAATTGCTGTTGTAGATACGGGTGCTGACTCAAAATTATGGCACCTAAGGCTTGGGCACATGAGCGAGAAAGGGATGAAGGTACTTCCGTCAAAGGGGAAACTACCGGAGCTGAAGTCAGTTAGGTCTGATTTGTGTGAGGGCTGCATCCTAGGAAAGCAGAAGAAGGTGAGTTTCGCGAAAGTTGGTAGAACACTGAAGCCGGGAAAGCTGGAGTTGGTACCCACAAATTTGTGGGGTCCCGCACCAGTGGCATCTCTTGGAGGCTCACAGTATTACATCACATTTATTGATGACTCAAGCAGGAAGATATGAGTTTACTTCTTAAAGCTTAAATCTGATGTATTTGAAGTTTTTAAGAAGTGGAAGGTCATGGTAGAGACAGAAACTAGTCTGAAATGGAAGTGTCTAAGATCAGACAATGGGGGAGAATACGAAGACGGGGGTTTCAAACAGTTTTGTGCAGTGAATGGGATTAGAATGGAAAAGACTATCCCAAGGACACCACAACAGAATGGCGTGGCTGAGCGCATGAACAGGACCCTCAATGAGCGTGCAAGAAGTATGAGGTTGCATGCTGGACTACCGAAAACTTTCTGGGTGGATGCAGTAAGCACTGCTGCTTACTTAATAAATAGAGGACCATCAGTTCCTTTGGGTCATAGACTACATGAAGAAGTCTGGAGTGAAAATGAGGTAAATCTTTCTCACTTGAAAGTTTTTGGTTGTGTTTCGTATGTGTATATTGAATCTGTTGCTCGTAGCAAGCTAGATGATAAGTCTAAAAAATGTTATTTCATTGGCTATGGGGATGAGGCATTCGAGTATAGGGTTTGGGATGATCAAAACTGGAAGATCATTAGAAGTAGAAATGTTACTTTTAATGAGATGACTGTGTATAAGAATAATTCGAGTGCAGAACCAGTAAGTACAGAGTCAGAGGTTGGGAAGCCTGAATTTATCAACCTAGATGAAATTTCTAAAGGTGTAGCTCAGATAAGGAATTCAGAAGTTGATAAGGATTCAGAAACTGAAGATGGTCTAGAAGTTGAAGAAACAGTAGATCAAGAGACTGAACAGGGTACACCAATTGTGGCTGTCTGTAGATCTACTAGAACCATTAGATCTCCATAGCGTTTTTCACCCTTTCTGTTTCATATTTTGTTGACGGATGGCGGTGAGCCAGAGACGTTTGTTGAAGCCTTGAAGGTTGAAGATTCAATCAAATGGTAGTTAGCCATGAAGGATGAGATGGACTCATTATTGACTAATCAGACCTGGGGGCTGACTGAGTTGCCAGCAGGTAAAAAGGCTTTGCACAACAAATGTGTGTTTAGAATAAAGGGTGAACATGATGGTAGCAAACGCTACAAGGCAAGATTGGTAGTCAAGGGATTCCAGCAGAAAGAAGGAATTGACTACACAGACATATTCTCTCCGGTGGTGAAGATGACAACCATCAGAATTGTGCTGAGCATTGTGGCGGCGGAGGACCTACATCTAGAGCAGTTAGATGTGAAGACTGCGTTCCTTCATGGTGAGTTGGAGGAAGAAATTTATATGCAGCAGCCACAGGGATTCGCAGTGCAGGGAAATGAGAGTTTAGTGTGCAAACTGAGAAAAAGCTTGTATGGCCTGAAACAAGCTCCAAGACAATGGTACAAGAAGTTTGATAGTTTCATGTGCAGTACTGGGTTCACGAGATGCAATGCAGATCATTGCTGCTATGTCAAGAGTCTTAAGAACTCTTACATTATTCTACTTCTGTACGTAGATGATATGCTCATTGCAGGGGCCAGTATGGAAGACATCAACAAGTTGAAGAACCAGCTGTTAAAGCAGTTTGCAATGAAGGATTTGGGTGCTGCTAAACAAATCCTTGGGATGAGAATCATCAGGGACAGAGCCAATAGTACACTGAAGATTTCACAGACAGAATATGTGAAGAAGATTCTCAGCAGATTTAGCACGAATGAAGCTAAGTCAATGAGCACACCCTTGGGGAGTCACTTTAGACTAACCAAGGATCAGTCACCAAAGACGGATCAAAAGAAAGCATATATGAGCAAGGTACCTTATGCCTCAGCTATTGGAAGCATGATGTATGCAATGGTCTGTACTAGACCGGATATTGCACATGCAGTGGGAGTTGTGAGCAAGTACATGAGTAATCCAAGGAAGCAGCATTGGGAGGCACTCAAGTGGATTTTGCGATATCT
The DNA here is from genome assembly GCF_965113065.1 of Corylus avellana. Classification (NCBI taxonomy): domain Eukaryota; kingdom Viridiplantae; phylum Streptophyta; class Magnoliopsida; order Fagales; family Betulaceae; genus Corylus; species Corylus avellana. The sequence goes on along the minus strand of NC_142491.1, from coordinate 17,127,030 downwards.
GAGAGGAAATTCAGATACGTCCCTTTGCTTTACAGGTGCAGAATTGAAGCTGCAGGGCTACGTGGACGCTGATCTAGCGGGTGATGTTGATAGCAGGAAAAGTACTACAGGGTTTGTATATACTCTAGGAGGTACTGCTGTGTGTTGGACCTCAAGGTTACAGAAAATTGTAGCCCTTTCCACTACAGAGGTGGAGTATGTGGCCGTGACAGAAGCTGGAAAGGAGATGGTTTGGCTACAAGGTTTTTTGGATGAGTTGGGAAAGAAGAATGAGAAGGGCGTTCTACACAGTGATAGTCAGAGTGCCATTTTTCTTGCGAAGAACCCATCATATCATTCAAGAACAAAGCATATACAGTTGAGGTATCACTTCATTCGATCTCTTCTTGAAAGTGAACAATTGCTACTTGAGAAGATTCGTGGAACTGAGAATTCGGCAGACATGTTGACAAAAGGAGTAACTATTGAGAAACTAAAGTTGTGTGCAGCTTCAGTTGGTCTTCGAACTTGAAGATAGGCGGAGGAGACATCCAGAGGAGATTCACTATGTTGCGACTTGGTAGGATTCAAGTCAAGTGGGAGATTGTTGGAAACGTGTGCCTTGAATCTAGGGGTGGGACCCAAGAGGTTTTGTTGTGTTATACAAGGTTTGGAGTTCCCTTTTCATAGTTGGAGTTTGAGTCTTTGTCCTACACGATTGGGTCTTCTCTTGGCTCTTGGAAATCTCTTCAATACGTGTTGTATTGGGTCTTTGAAAGCACCGACTTTGTCTAAGTATATAAAGGCATGAGCTCTTTGTGTTTTTGTGTGCCAAAAACAATTGAGAGAAAAAAAAAAGGTGGGAGCAAGAAAAAGAGAGAGGTTGTTTTTCCCTTTTGTTATTATTCTCCTTTGGGTAAAGTGAGAATTGGGTGTATTTGGGGCTTTGGATTTGAGTGGTTTTCTCGCCCTGTTAGTCTCTTGTACTCATCTTTTGATAATGAATTTCTCTGGGTTGTCTCCGCCAGTGGATGTAGGCTTATTAAGCTGAACCACTTAAATCTTTGTGTCGTGTGTGATTGTTTATCTTTGTTATTCCGCTTTCTTATTATTTTTCGCATCTCACGGGTCTTGGAAAATATAATTAATTTCCTAACAAGTTCGTCTCTGGCGCCATACTTCACCGTTCACTAAATCCAACAAAGCAAAACCCAAATACAAACACTTTCTTTCGGAACAAGCAAGCGATTATAACATTTTCTTAAACACTTGTGATTTTGTTAATACATATTCATGCTTTCCTTCGCTTCTTCTCTTCGTGTTATGCCCAAAGTTTAGCTCTTTTCCGTCAGAAACATAGAATCTGCTCTCTTTTCTCTCTTTTTGTGAAGCGAGTCTCTTCAGCTCCCTCACTCCCACGTACAGCGTGTTTGTGGGTGTCTGAAAATATATTCTTCCCGTGAGTACTGCATACATCTAATATAGACCCGGCCCATTGGAAAAAGAGAAGCCCATATATTTATCTGATGATGAGGCCCATATGTTCATATGGTCCAATATTGAGGAGAATTATTTTTTCTACTAATTTGTTTGCTTGTTTCATTAAAACATGCAGAATTTTTTTTTTCAAAAAAAAAAAAGAAAAGATTTTGGATAATCAAATGAGGACAAAGTTTCCCCAACTATTAAATTGACATGCATCTATTCTAAAAGCACGTAATTCTTGTATGCATTTTTAAAAATTAATATAGGAGCTTTGCGTAGAGATTAACCAATTTTCTTTAAGAACAATATTATTTTAGTAGGCTGTTATATTACTATCCCTAAGGGGTAGCTCAATCGGCTTGGACCACGCCTAATGAAGTGAACGTCGGTAGTTCGAATCCTTCCTCTCCCTTCCCTTGTGTGGACATGTCAAAAAAAAAAAAAGTTGTTATATTACTGTCATATAATTTGATGACGTAACAGTGAAAATTAGTCATTGAATTAACACTAATATATATTAAAAAAAAAAAAACATAATTTTTACTGTCATATCATCTCAGACTCTCAGTCATTTAACAATCGTATATCAGTTTAATAAATAGCATTACTCTTAAAATCTATTTAGAAGCTTCATTTGAAATTGAGGGTATTTATTTAATGTAAAAGGAAGGGTAATATTGTAAATATTGTTCTTCAATTTTAATATTAAGATAATATTACCTCATTTTATGCTAAATATACGTTCTCTATTTTATTTCTATTCCAAGCCCATACCGGCTAATAGAAGTGGAAGATGATTGCTATGACAGAAATACTGTTAAGTTGATAAAGGGATTGCATTCTAATTGTCTCCATCTTCCCCACTAATAAATTATATTGGAAAAAGTTTGAAAATATCATGGTCTGAACCCATTAATTAAGGACACAGATGACACATTAATTTAGGGTATTCTTCTCAGCACCCTTTCAAGTTTCAACCTTCCTGAAGTGATGGAATCCCCTTGTTGTAAGTTAAAATCATAATAAAAGAGCCAAAATAGAGAGTTAAGGTTTAGTGTAATAAGATTGAGGTCATAATAGGTCAATCCAATTAGACACTACTAATAAACGAGTTAAATTCGTATCAACTCACTTAAGGCGTATAATTAAATTACAAATTAATTATTAATTATGATTATGGATACCATTTATCAAATTGATATTGTCATGTATCTAATTATGGATGTGTATAATTAATATAATTTTATGTTTATAAAATATAAAACTGTATTAATCAAACATTTGTGTCAACTCAACCCATTTATATCTGGAAAAATTACAGTTTATCCCCTTAAAGTTGACATCGTTTTTCTATTTCAACACCAAAGTTTCAATTTTTGCAATCCACCCCTCAAAGTTCCAAATTTTTGCAATTTGACAAATTGTATTCAAAACTTCTCATATTGCCCATAATTTTTTATTTTTTTATAAAAAATTTTAAAAAAATTCGGGGTAGCCATAGCCACCCCTTTGGCTATCTAGCCATTTTTGCACCCCCAAATTTGTTTTGTTTTTTTTAAAAAAATAAAAAATAAAAAATAGGGGTAATATGGAATTTTTGAGATAATATTGATCGAATTTAAAAAACTTTGTGGAGGTGAATTGCAAAAATTAAAACTTTAGTAATTGAATTGAAAAACGCTATCCACTTTAAAGGGGTAAACTATAATTTTCCCTTTATATCTAAAAATATGGTGTTCGTTTCAACCTAACACAATTTATTGATTAAAATAGTTATAAGAGCAACACTATTTCCGAATGAATTCTAGAAATAATACTTCTCCTAAGCAGCATTAGCCTCGTGTTATGTCACCCGTTTAGTTAAACAGATTGTATTAGGATTAATTAAATGGGTTATGTTCGGGTCAACCCATATAACCGTATAGCCATAACTCAATAAAGAAACGAACTGACCCATGAACCCGAATTAACGAGTGGTCCTAATGGTAAGTTAAAATTCACCCAAGTAACAAGAAATTTTCACCCACCCGCCATTAAGCATTCTGATTGGATGAGGTATGCTATACAAGAAAAGTCGGGAAAAGCAGTCCAAAATGGATTTACAAAACTGTTGTTGCTTTGGAGAAAAAGCATCCTGCCGTTCCCGAACCAGGATACATAACTATGCATGAACAAATGAGATTCTCACTCAGCCGCATAGAATTGAGAATACTTCAGCCAACTCCATTGCTCAGCACTAGAATGATGCTAGGAACTACCTAAAAAAAATATACAGAATAAAAATTAGTGCAGAACAGTTAAATTTTAATATATAGATCATGACAGTTGATGATGATGAATTTGCATACTAAGTACTAACCTTCTGTACAGAACCTTTACATCTTCTCCTAACAGTGGACTTTCCAAGAAAAGATCGCCGCACTCTTTCACGTCGACAGTCTCCACTTCAAAATCTCGATAACCACAGTACTGATTCCACTCAAACCACATCTTTGAAATTAATTCCTTCTTGAAGCAAGTGTGGTGATCTACATCTTCAGGTGAATCAGCAGCTACCAATCTATATGCAAACACCCTCTTTGTTTGCCCCGGTCGAAATGCACGACCTATTGCTTGGCGAGTCACTGACGGATTAAGATGAACATCGAGAATTATTATGCGGGATGCACCAACCAAAGATATACCCTCCCCACACGCCTTGATCGAGCCAAAGAAGACTTTAGCAACAGAAGAATTGTTGAACTGATCCATGGACCATTCACGATGTTGAGAACTTGATTCACCTGAAATCACAAAGATTTCTCTTCCAGGACTCCAACCCTTCATCTTCATTGCTAATCTCTCTAGAAATTTCAAGGGCAAGAGGTACTGACTGAAAACCAGCAGCTTCTCTCCAGCTGACTCGCACAGATTAAGCATATTAAGAAAGAATTTCGCCTTCACTCCATCTTTGACATCTAATTTCTCTAACATCTCATCCACAATATGATCAGCAAGGGCATGATTCTCAGGGACAGAATTCAGTTTTGGGTGAAGATAGACAGCACTACCAACAGAACTTATCTTAAACTTCCTCGCCAACTTTTTTAATTTCTCAGCTTCATGCTTCTGTTTGGAACTAAGGTTCAGTACTACAGTGAAATCAACAAGACCAGGAAGCTCATCCAGGAAGTCCCCTTTATAATAGTGAAGGACCTTGCTGGTCATCTCACGCAAATCTTGTATGACAGCAACTTTCCTTCTAAAATCTTTGTCCTTCTGTAAAGTGTGTTCAACCAAGTCATAGAACTGCCTTTTCAGACCCGGTATATCTACTCTACTCATTATGCGCTTGACAACAGCTCGAGAGGTTTCCAACGCCAAAAACTTTGGTCGGACAAGATTCAAAATATTGAACACCTCTTTGACATGATTTTGATAAAGCGTTCCGGAAAGTACAACTTTTCTAGGTGTCTGTACTTTTGCAAGAGACTGCAACACATCAGTGTTCTCATTTCTAGGAGTGTGCCCTTCGTCCAGAACAAGAATTGAAGGAGCCTTGAGAAGTATCTCTTGACATGAAGCAGAGATGGTGCTGGATCCATCATCACAAATAATTGTAGAGAATTGTTTGTACCCTAAGAAAAGGATACTCTTATGCTCTACCCACTGTTTCAACACCTCCAGTTGCTGAGGTCGATTATCTGCTTTGACAGCATAAAAATCATACAGTGGAATATCCTCTACTTGCCATCGTTGGAACTCCTTTTTCCATGTTGTCAAGATTCCTTTAGGAAGCACCACTAGTGGTCTAGCATGTGGATACTTTCCCAGGAAACTTTGCACAAAACTGATTATCATAAATGTCTTTCCCGATCCAGGAGCATGGGCCAAGATACAGCCCCCAGGATTATCACCTACCAAGTTCCTGACAAGAAAATTGAAACCCTCCACTTGATGAGGTTTCATTTGCTTGGTGTGCCTTGGATGGGCAGAAATTTCATTTACCACCTCATCATCTTCAGAAAATTTAAATCCAGCCATCTCAGATGACTCTCTGTCTTTAGCATTCCGAGAATCAGACATGTAAGTTCGGGTACTCCTTTTGACCTGGAATGAAAAGGAAAGTAATGAAAAGAAGACAACTTGTTAATAAGGCATCAAAGTTTCCCAATATGGGTTCAAGCATATCCATTTGCTGATGACTTTAATTCCATAACTGATATGGCCAGATTTACTATCTTTTTTAATAAGTAATTGGCCCCAAGGTAAGGGGAACAAGAGATTCGAACTAATGATCTCCATTTATGAGGCGTGATCCCACGCAAATTGAGACCCCTTGAGGTTATATGCCCAGATTTATTTATTGAGCATCAATGAATGGATTAACTTACATCATAACTTGTTTTTTAATAAGAAATTCAATTTTATTAGAAAGCGCATAAAGGACAACCCTAGTATACAGTAAGTATACAAGAGAAACCCCCTATTAAAGAGAACTTCTATCATAAAAATAACAGCAACTACAATTCAAGTATTTAAACATTAAATGCCAACAAAAAAAAGGGCCCATCAGTTGGAATGCCCAATAGCCATTTTAGTTCTATGCAAATAGTGCAATTCCATGCTGACAAATTAGAAAGTTAAAGGAGTACAGTAATAAGAAAATTGAATAAATGCACCAACAGAAAACCTCACCTTATTGTACTGGAACTCAAATATGGTCTCAATCCCTCTGTCGATGACCCCACATATGCGACAAACATATCCAATATCGTCCTTTAAGACAAAAGAATGATCACAATCCTCCCCTCCTCTCACTTGTTCATCAGACGAAGGATCTTCAAGAACATCCTATGAAAGCAGAATAAGATTAAAATTAATATCATGCTCAATAATGTAAACTCATTTACATTACTATTTCACACACGCACACACGCACATATATATATATATATATATATATATATATATATATATATATATATATATATATATTTCACCAGTCTTTTACAAGGTTAGACAACGATGTGACCATTTTCTGATTTTTCAGTAATTTAACATACAGCTAACATTGGAAATAGATTTTCAGGATTTGGTTATGAGTAAAATTCCAGCATAATAATGAGCAGAACTTTGTAGTTAAGTGTTCATTCCAAAATTACATAATAAAACTTATAATTTTAAGAACCAGAATATAAACATATAATACGAAAAACTTGAAAACTTGCTATAAAAAGATAACTAAGAAAAGGACAGGAAATAAGGTTCAAACAAAGAAAAGAACTTAAAGTGTGTTTAAACTACCAGCAAGTAAAATACAGTTTTAGCTACAGTAATGACATTTCATCTAGCAGAAACAACTGGCAATGACTTCTCTGCAGAAAGATATTTTGCAAGATACATTGGCCAAATCATCTTCCTTAGTCTACACCAACCTGAAAATCTTGTCATTAACATTTAATCCACCACTTTTCTCCTAAATTTCCAACTGGTTTTTGTGAAACATGCTAATCGCAATTCACGATCCAAACAGAATAGCAAGTCACTAGCAAATCCATGTAAGCATCCCTAACAAGCATCAATAGTATACCCAAAATCCAACTTCATACTTAACTACCAAGTTCTACAATTCAACAATCCCAAAAACTTTATGAAATATATACCAAGCTGTTACCAAGACATTGAAGGAAAGAGTTCTGGCACAATCCACACAAAGGAGAGGATAAACAAGCTAGATCCGTCTCATTTTGGAGAAAACTAAAACCTAATGAATACAATAATAATGAAAAACCATGTCACTCTTACTGACAAATGACAATGAGTATACTTATAATACCTTTGAACATTCTAATGCCATTGTCATCTCCTTCCAAATATCTCCCAGACCATCATCTTCAGTACCATTCCGATGATCATCTTCCTCTTCTATGCCAACATAAACACCTTTTTCTTTCTTGATTTCAGGTTCACCACTTGCTTCTGCTTGTTGAGCTCCACCCTTTGCAGAGTGACCGTGTTGAGCTCCCCCCTTTGCAGAGTGACTATGTTGAGCTCCACCCTTTGCAGATTGACTATATGAAACATTTAAATCCTACAAATAATTGGAAGGATAAGATAAAAATGTTATCAGAACAATTACACAAATTCTGAAATTCTGAAAACAAAAAACATTCCGTCTTTTCATAAGAAAAGGATATATCATGTTATACTGAGGATTCTGACTATTAAATTTGCATATGCTAACAACTGGATAACACCCAATATATTGGAGATGGGATGAAATGAAATTTATGCAATCAACTAAAAAACAAATCATATCATTACTTACATAATCAAATAAACTAAGAAAAGAAACCACAAGGAAAAATACTTACCAAAAAGAAACATAAGGAGAAAGAAAAAAGGAAACAGAACTAGATCATTAACACACTCAAACACACACACACACACACACACACATACCAAATTCACGGTGTAACACTGGTTATTAAATTATTCTTGGATTGAAATGGTCTGAATATAAGCTACGATCAGGATGAAAGCCAAGAACAGATTTGCATCGACTGAACAAAGACATAAAGTCAAGATTGACTAGTAGACTTCACATAGATGAACAGGAAATAATACATTGGACTTCAGCTCATGGTTGCAAATGTATCTTTAGTCTGCTACTGGGCCTGGAGGTCATGCTTGAGCAGATATGTGCACTAATCCAACCCAAAACAAACCATGATGGATGCCGCAACATCAGAGATGACACATTGAAAAATCCCAAATGAGCGGCTCGTCGCGATAAGGAAATGCAAAGGCTAGATACATCAGCTTTGTTACATATTGTATGTATAAACTTCACCGATACAAAAACTTATTGCATCATACCATCTCATGCTAGATAATATGTGCGCATGTTAAAAAAATATTCAACAACTACAACAAGTGTAATCACTAATAAAGAGCGTAAACTGCTTTTGGGCTTAGTCACTATATTTCAACCACATAGTGAAAGAAATCGACCAGCTTACAACTATATTATAAATTAATTAGAATCGTCAATTTTTTTTATAAAGTAAATTAATTAGACTAATCAATTAATACTTGAAGAAAGCTAAAATAAATCACAATCTCATGCATTTGAGATGCTGCAACCCAATTCTAGTAAATCCACTTATTATATTGAAAAATGAAGAAGCGTGGTGAAGAAAGCATAAATTGCAAAAACATTGACTTTTTATAAACATATGTATCCATAAGTACTTATATTCTGTTTCTACTTTTTGCAAAAACATGATGAACTAGCCTAAGGCTTAGTTCTAATATCCTTGCTCCAATCAGCCTTTTCTATATTCAAAGAAATAAATATTAAATTTTTAATCATAATAGTTTCATTTGCAGAACTTCAGTAGCAACCAAATTTTCAAAGTAACAAAAATTTCTGAGAATTGGATTAAATAAAGGATCAAAATTGAATTGAGTGCTTGTAGTGTGCCATTGTGTGTCTGTGTGTGTCATTATATTCATGTCTGCATCCTTAAGCATGCGACTCCATGATTACAAATGCAGGGCAGACTTACCAAAAAGTCCTTCATGAGAAATTGTCCAGCGGGTCTTGGCAAGACAACCTCCTGAAAAGGAACAAAATGACTCTGGTTTCCATTGTCTTCCTCATCCGAGTCAATAACTACAACAGGGTGTGATACTGCTAGGGCATTATCAACAACACGGTCATCCTCCAAATCAATGACATTATTATCCGACAAACGAGTAGCTTCTTTCAAAACCTCTTCACTCTGGTTCTTTTCTGCTTGCAAGAATGTATTGAAAAGCATGGGATACTTTGCAAAATATGGGTTCAGAATCTGCATGTTTTGAGCGAAGAGGTCTTCCATCTCTTTTGTAACACTTCCATATTTACCAGAGTCTAACCTTTCCAGCATGTTAGGGATAGCAAATGGATCACAGTAATCAATAACGTCCGGAGAGGTCTTTGGTTTCTTCTCTTCAATATCATTAGGCACACTTGTGGAGAAGGTTGTGCCATCAGAATCTTTTCTGTTACCAGATAACTTCACTCTTTTATGTGCCCTTTGGTAATAAAAGGCTGGTCTCGATGCAGATTGTATTGTTTGAACTATCACATGTACAAAAATAACAAATCAAAATCAGTGACTCCTAAGTTTAAATGTCAAAAATCATCTGGCTTTTTTCGGGGCAGATTATAACTTCGGAAAACTACTAGTGCCGGGGGGGAGAGGGGGGAAATTATAATGTACGAAAACCATAAGTGCTCCCTTTCAAAACAAGTTCAAAATCCAAATATTGAGTAATTCTCAAATTCAATAAATGTCATTGTAATTGAAACAAAACAATGTGGAAGACTGCAAAATATATATATATTCTTCAACAAAACTAATTCCTTAATATATTTTAATCTAAGTGTTTGTTTAGTTTAGCAGTTTCAAAATGTGCGGTTTAAAAAATAGCAATTTCAAAACGCAATTAATGAAAATGTAATTTGTTTTAGAATGCAATTAAGCGTTCGGTAAAATTGATAAACGCAAGCAAAAATGCAGTTCAGCCCTTAAAATTGTACGCGTTTAAAATGCACACCCTTGCTTAATGCATAAAAACGTAGATTTTTTGCCATTTTTTTCAAGTGCATTTAGCAATTTTGTTTAAAAACTAGCGTTTGGCCTGCAATTTCACATTGTTCTAAAAACCAAACTGTCACTATTTGACCATAATGCTTAAGCAGTCAGTATATTCAGAAAACTTTACCCCCAAAGCAATGTAAAACATAATAATTATATCTAACTCCACGCACTGTACAAGCCAAACAACTAACCTAAATAAACATTGATTAACAGGTCCAAATTTACGTAAATGCAAATAAGCAGAAGAAATTAAGCCATGCAGAGAGAGAGAGAGAGAGAGAGTATACCATTCAGAGTGGCGTGATTACTCGGCAGCACTTCAATTGCTGGCTCCATGACTCGCCAAATTCGAGAATAAGCTGAGCAAAGAGAAAGAGTGCGTTACTTAATTATTTTTGTGACCTAAACATTTAAAAAATAGAAAGTTGAGACTGAGAGAAAAACCCTAAATTTAGCAATTGAAGCTTCGATTGGAGCGAGAATTTTGGCTCACATTTGCTTCGCAGTCTGAGAGGGCTCGCTTTCCCTCTCTCTCTCTAAAACGCAGTCATAGAGGGAGAGAGAGAATAAACGACGTCGTGTCGAGACCCTGTAACTATTTCTTTGTTGGTGCTCAGAATAGAGAGTAAAGCCAAGAGAGAGAGAGAGAGAGAGAGAGGAAGAAAATTGTGTGTTTAACGCTCAGACGCGTTTAGAGTGTGAGTCAGCTCGTGGCGGAGGAGCTTGATTGGTGGTTTTTCTGACCGACGGGGATTGAAAAGGCGGCGCTGAAAAGTCTTTGGTGTTTATCACCGTCCTCTCCTCTCCATTCAAGGAAAATGAAAATATAGAGTAAAATATAAAGGGCCATTAATATGATGAGTATTTTGTTTTATTATATATAAGAGCATTATTATCGGTTTCATTAAATTTTACTCCCTAAAATAATTAAAAAATCATATTTTTGCAGTCTCACCATTTTAACTAACAATTTTCATTATTCTGTTTAAATATTCTTTTACAAAAATAAAGTTAACATCTTTATTTTTAATCACTTAAGTTTCAATTCGTATCATAAATGATACTTTTATTATTGATTAAAATGGAGTTAACACTTTCGTCCAAAAAAAACTTACAAAAGCCCATGTTAGCCCAATAAAGAGTTGACACGAGGAATAGTATTAAAAATAAAAAAATCAAATAATTAATAACTTAAAAACTTAAAAAATAAGAAGAAATTGATGGTTGAAACCACCTCATGGCCAACTAGGAGGTGGCCGAACCACCCCTATGGGTCGGCCACTTCCAAAAACCGAAACCACCCGCATAGACTACCACCCCCATTTGCCCAAGGGTGGTTTCGGCAACCCCCTATGGTTGGTCTGGGGTGGTCGAACCAACCCCATGGCTCTTAGGAGTGGTTCAGCCGCCCCAAAAAACCAAATCCTTATTTTTTTTTTTAGGCCTTTTGGGGTGGTCGGAGCACCCCCAAGGGCAATGGGGTGGTTCGGCCACCCCTAGACCAGTCGTAGGGAGTGGCCAAAACCACCCTCAAGGGTGGCTCCAGGCTCCAAACACTCCTTTTTTTTTTTTTTTTTTTTAATGTTTTGATTTTTTAGTTATTAATTTTTTTTCATTTTTAATTATTTTTTAAAATGTTGAATACTACTCATTCCCACGTGTTAGCTTTTTATTGGGTTGACGTGGACTTTCGTCAGTTTTTTGGACAAAAGTTGGACGGAAATGTTAGCTCCATTTTAATTAATAATATAAGTACCATTATTGATACGAATTAAAATAAAGACGAGTAAAAATAAATGCGTTAAACCACATTAAATCAAAAGGTATTTAACCCAATTTCTTTAGTCTTTTTCTAACATTTTTCAAAGAATAAGTAGGAAGAGATAAATGTTTTATTATTTTTTATTCATTTGTTGCACGAACCGTATTCACTATCTACTCTTTTATATTCATTTATTATATTTATTTTATATTAATTGATGTGACATATTTTAAATATTATTTTTCATATAAGTTATTTAAAGAAATAAAAGAAAAGTCATTAATTATTTGGTCAACTAATAGCTCAAAGGAAGTAGGTGCTTCTCGGGTTCCATTAGTCTTCTGGGTGTTTGGTTGTTCAAACTAGTGTGCTCCTATCCCGAATTAAAGAGTAATCTTAGCATTGGATTTTGAATAATATACATGACAAACATTTCTTCAAACTTAATTTATAAAAGAAAAATAATTAGTGTAAATATTTTGTCTATTTATATATATATATATATTTTTTTTTAACTCTCATCTTACAAATTAACCATTAAATTTGTAACGTAAACCCTATATTAGTCAATTGTACACTCCACAAATCTAATAATTTATGTATTAAAATTGTAAGAGAATATAAGAAAAATATGAACAAATTATTTATACTAATTATTTTTTTTATAAAACCATTATGTTTATTTTGAGCATGTGAAAAACACATGTTTTTTTTAATTTCACATGCTAATTAAAAAATTAAGTTATTCTCGCATGTTAATTAAAATCATATGATAGTTTTATATATTGAGTTTGAGAAAATTATTTTAATTCAATTTGGAGAAATTTTCTATCCAAATGTAAGACAAACCATGCTAGCACCTTACTTCAATGAGTTATGTTAGGGTTAAACGGTTTTATTCGTTTAAGTAAATGGGTCGTAATAGATTGACCGCAAGTCAATCATCTTGACCCCACCCACTAATCCAAGTTAACACACAAATGATAAAAGTACCATGCATAATATATATATATATATATATATATATATATATATATATATTGTATCACTTTGGTTTATTATGATTTTTTTTAAAAAAATAATAATAAAAAAATAAAAGCTTTTCTTGAATTTTTGTGATTTTGGGGGCAGAAGAGGGACACTACAACTCCAATGGCCCAATGGTAAATTAGTATGGTATATTAATCAAATTGAAAGATTTAGAGAATAATGCAAATTGACCGGTAGGTAAAGGGTGTAACTGTAATTTTTCATTAAAATATTTACTTTATTCTTTATTTCATTAAAATATGCAAGCTTTTGAAGCATTTGGAGAGAGATGAGAATGGGGAGAGTTTTTGATTAAGCTTAAATAGAGAAAAATAAATAAAATAAAAGATGAAGAATCTGCACAATCTTTTATATACAAAGGATTATTGTAGCATTTTCTTTAAAATAAGGATGAGAAAGAACCAAATGTGAGGTGATTTTAAGGTGCGGTTCTTCAAAAGATAAATAATTCACATTTCACACATTTTCAGTGGCAGAGCCAGACAATTGATATTAGGGTGCCACTAAAATTTTTTTAAAGGTGCCGAGTGGTAACTTGCGTAAGTAGGAAATTTTTTTTTTTTTTTTTTGAGTTCCGTGTGGAACTTGGGTAGGAAAAAAGCCAAAAAAAAAAAAAATCTTTTTCAAAAGCTTTGGGGGTGCCTTGCCTCAAGTGGCTCCACCACTGCACCTTTTAAGTGTACGTTTCATGACGTGATAGTTTAAATCACTATTAAATTTTGGATAAATCGTTATTAGATGTTAGATCCAATAACAATTTTAACTACTACACCAAATAATATGCACTTAAAAATATGAGAATATGAATGTGTATAGCATTTCTCTATTCAAATTTTGAAATAAAAAATAGCGTTTGAAGAACCCGAAGTAGATGCTCCAACCTTTTTGTTTTTTCTATTTAAACTGAAAAGAAAAAGAAAAAAAAAAAAGAAAAAGAAAAGAGAATACACTATAAGGTCTTTCTAAAATTGAATCACTATATATACCTAAAGCCTAAAGGTATTGGATTTATTTAGGTGTAAAGCAGCAAAATCCTGCAAGATTAACTTTTAAGATTCAAATCCGGATGGTCAAAAAAGATTAAAAAGGGAGATTTTAGAAGATGTAACGTGTAGCCCATATGACAGACCCAAAAAGAAGAAAATACCTTTTTTCTTTCATGACATTATTTCCTTTTATTTATTTATTTATTTTTCTTTTCAAAAAAAAAAAAAAAAAAAAAAGCCCATTCCAAAAAACATAGATAAACATATATACCTAAATTTAATTATTGTTTGATTTTTATACAATACATCTAAAAATAGCAATAATGGCATTGCATTATTGCATAATAAATAACCCTCCAATTGGGGGTCCAAATTATAAGTCATTTGGGTATTCCCGTAACGGGAATTTGTCTACATATAAGGCCCACTTATCTAAACAGATGAAATTCATGACGCCCTTCTTAATGGGACGGCCTAAATTGCGTCGTAAACAAGGGAACCTGTCCGAATCACCAAGGACTAAAGTGACGTGGATTGATATCCATGGGGGAAAGGGGGTGGTTGTATTTGGTTGACTAATGAAGAGGCATTAATTGCCGCTATAATATCATAAATTGGGTAGTTAAATTAAAGATTTTTTTTAAAAAAGAGAAGAAGTTATACGTCTTCCATATTAGAATTGGTATTTAAGTCAAGGACAAACGCATATTTTATTCTTCACAAGAATATATAAAATTTCAACTGTGGTCCATAAAATTTTAGAAAATTGCAATCTATACCCCCAAATAATTGTTAAAATGACCATTGTATCCTTTAACCTTTTGTAAGTCAGATTTACAAAGCAATTATATTACCATTTAGTACGTGACATTGACAATTTATCCATGTGGTATAACTATATCTATAACAATAAATCTTAAAATTTGACTGTAATTAAATATAATAGAAAAAGGCCTATATTAATTAACATCTAAAAGAACTTTTTGTTAGCCACACATAAATTGTCACCTCAATTTATATGTTTATGTAATTTTTATCAAATTAGTTATTAAATAATTAAATTTGATTTTGTCTAACATGACACATAAATTATCACGTCAATTTAAAAGAGATTGTAGTAAAAGTTGTAAAATTAAAAATATTTTCTTTAGTTACCATATAAAGAGTAATGTTAACGAACGTGATACTTTCTATCAGGGACATAAATTTCTTCCATGGAATAAATATTCTTTAACCCATTTAAAATAGTGACACGTGTCTATAAACATTTAAAAGACATATTAAATTTAGTCTAAAGTAGTAAACTGCTATTAATAACGTTAAAAATTTAATGTATCTTTTAAATGTTTATAGACACATGACAATATTTTAAATGGGTCGAAGAATATTTCCTTCAGATTGATTTGAAGGAAATTTTTGTCCTTCCGTTAATGTTTGGCAAACCATTTCATCTCCTTAACATTATTCATGCACAATTTTTCCAAAAAAATAACATAAAAACATTTTCATTTGTTTTTTTATCACTTTTTATATTATAATATTAAAAAAAAAACTACAAAAAATACAAAACTTTATTCCATATCAATTCATGTCGGCTATGGTTACAAAGGCAAAAGGGTTTGCCAAACACAACTTAGAGCAGTAGCAGCAATGACAACAAAAGTACCAAAATACATCATCAGGTTCTGTCAATCAAATTATCTGAACATTTCATACTTATTTATTACATTTATTTTGCACATATTTTAAGTTTTATTTTTTTTTTTTAAAAAAAGTTACTGGCATTAGAAACGACTTAAACATGGGTCAAAATTATAAATATTTGTTAAGAATTGATATAAATATAAATATTGAGGAAATAGTAATCCAATAAAGGAAAGATTTGTTATAATACGATGACGACCTGATTCGCTCGCAAAAATCACCGCAGACCACTGAGAGAGAGAGAGAGAGATTTGTATTTGGGTTGAAAGACGGGGGAGAGAGAGAGAGAGAGCCATGCTTCACTTTTTGCTCTCTTTTTTCTCTTTTTGGCGCCTCCTCTTAGCCTTTTAGCTCCTCTTTCCACGAAGCCCACCACCACCTCCACCTCCTCCACCCCCTTCTCTCACGTCACGCTTTCGATTCCCCACAACCCCTATTTCTCTCTCTCTCTCTCTCTTATGATATATAAATTAACATCACTATTTCATATTCCAATTTCGAACTCGCTCTTCTTCTTCTCTTTGTTGTTGTTCTCCAATGGCTTCTCAGCAACAGTTAACGGCGATAAAGGTAAGCCCTAGAATTTTTATTTTCGTTTCTTCTCCAAAACCCTACTTGGCTTTGGTTATTGAGCACTCTCGGTGCTCGAATTGAAGTTGTTTTTGGTGGTTTTTTTGGGGGGGGGTTTTGGGGTTTGTAGGGCGCGAAGGTGCTTATGGTGGGGGCGGGTGGTATCGGCTGCGAGCTTCTCAAGACTCTCGCGCTCTCTGGCTTTCCGGACATACACATCGTGAGTTTTTGTTTTGCTTATTGCATTCTGAGGGGTTATTACTTAGGTCTTGTGATTTGCGGGGGGTTCTAGGGTTTAATTTATCTGTTTTCGTCTCGTTTGCTTGTTGATTGAAGTTTACGTGGTTGCTTTGGGGAGGTGGGGTTTAGTGGTCGCTTAGGGTTTTATTATGGTGCTTATTGCAATTTATGAGATAAGGGTCGGAAATTCAGTTAATTACTTACGAATAAAAAAAAGAGAGATTAATTTAATTCTTTGGTGTGCGACTTTGTACCTCGTTTGCTCTTGTATGCAAGCGCAAGGAGGGAAAAAAATTCTTATGCGTATAATTTCCCCCTTTATTTGCTATATCATATATGATTTAGTTTTTTAGAGTTTTTATAAGTTTGAATTTCGCGTTTTGTTCAATTTGTGTAGCTTATTCTTTTGTACTACTTACTAGTTCGATTGGGTGTAGTAGTTATAGACCAATAAAGCCTAGTCGTGAGGTTTTGGCAGTTGAACCGACTGATTTGTGGTGCTATTCATAACTGGAAGTCAACTGGTTAGTTTGGGTCCCGACTCCTTAGTTCAGCGTAGGATTTTGAGATCCTCTCATTTCAAGTCTCTTAACCTCTAGCTGGACATGGTGGGAATTCCTTTCTTACTGTTATTTTTTATTTTTTTGTTTTTGTTCTTTTCCATAAAGTGACAAAGATAGTAGATGGGCGGTGTGGTAAGGTTGGCTGTGAATCAGTGGCGGATCTTGGAATTTGTATTAGGAGGGGCAAAAGAAGAAGAGTAGGGGCGGGAGAAGGAGGAGTAGGGGTTAAGGTTAAGAAAACTAAAAAAATACCCTTAAAAAAAATTACAAAAATTTTGGAGGGGCAGGCGATACTGCCCGCCCCCTTTTGTATCCGCCACTGCCTTTGATGATGAGATTTTGAAACTATTAATGGATCATACGATGTTGTGGGGGACATGCTTCCGTGGTGGGTTAATAGGGTGCTAGGGTTGATGAGTTGTGTAAGGAGCTGGTGCTGATGGATGCTAAAGGTGGTGCAAGGATAAATGTTCCTTCTATGGTTGTGGTTGGTCATTGTTGGACATGTTGGGGGTGGAGAAGGTTGCATAGTAATGAGATGAGAAATGAGAAAGTTCCAGTAATTATGAAGTCATAGTTGTAGGTGTAACAGTGAGTGAGGGAAAGTTGGTCACTGTTGTGCTTATGAAGTATTGTTGGAGATGGTGGCAGCAGGGATGCATCCCTTTTTTTATTTTTTATTTTGAAAAGGGAGCTTGGGGAAAAATTTGTAAAAAAAGAAAAAAAAAATTAGGGATTTTTTGTTACTTTATTAGTGGTGGTCCCCTTAAAAAATTTTAGTGCAGCCCAGTCTCCCCTCGTCCCTCGATCCCTTCGTCCCTGGGTGGCAGTGATGCTGCCATTGTAAATTTGTAATGGTGGTAGTAATAGCAATCAGAAGGGCAGTGATGGTAATTGGATCTTGGCTTTGGTGGACATGGTGTCTCAAGCAACGTGCCTGAGGAGTCACTAATGCTTTAATCATAATGAATAGCCTAATATGGTGGTGATAATGAGTTAAGTAGAGATGTTCTTTTGTCCTAGTGGTTGTATTGTTTGTGGAACTTATCAAAAAAAAATTGTTTGTGGAGGTTGTGAGGAGTGTGGTCAAAGTTGTGGGAAGTATTGGCAAGTGGCGGTCACAGGGTGATGTTCATGGCAATAGCATGTTTTGGAGTTAGAGATACTAGTTGTTGCAGTTGAGTCACTTTGGTGGTGGGTAGTAGTTGTTGTCTGGATGTGTTACTTGAGGATGTGTGTCCAATGGTTTTGGTGGTTCCATTCCTCTTGATGGTTAATAATGTGGCAACCTATTTTTTGGTTGAGTTGATTTCATTTTGTCAACTTAGGCTGGGATGTATTGGGTGGATTTCAAGGTTTTGTGTGTTGAATCTAATGTCAACCTTGGTATGTGATTGTCTTACCTGATCATATGGGCATTATAGTATACTTGCAGTTAATGTGGTCTATGTGGGTGGTATTGCTACCTTTTGCTACATTAACTATCGATTTGAGTTAGCAGCTCCCAGATGCCATATATATGCCTGTTTGTATCAATATGCGTGTATGTATTTTGCCAAATTACATGTGAGATTTGTTATATTGTTAACCACTTTCTTGCTGGATAATTTATTAATTTAATCATTCTTGTTGGATTAAGTTGTGAGCTATTTTCTGTCTGCAGTTTCTGAGGTCCTGGTGATTATCTATGTTGCCTATAGTTTTTTTTTTTTTGAAGTTTCTGTAGTTTTAAGCTGGAGATATGGTGGTACACACTGTTGTTTTGGTAACAATTTTCACATGCATTTATGAATGTTAATTTGCAGATTGACATGGATACCATAGAAGTGAGTAACCTCAACAGACAATTTTTATTCCGACAATCACATGTTGGGCAGTCCAAGGCCAAAGTAAGTACATTTCCAACCTAGTGCATTTTTTTTCCGTGCGAAGGTACCTCCTTTTGTATGATCTTCTCATAGAATTTTGAACCAGGTTGCCCGGGATGCTGTTTTAAAATTTAAGCCTCACATAAACATTACGCCCTACCATGCAAATGTCAAGGATCCTGAATTTAATGTTGACTTCTTCAAGCAATTTAATGTTGTTCTGAACGGACTTGACAACTTAGATGCAAGACGACATGTGAATCGCCTATGCTTGGCAGCTGAAGTTCCTTTAGTTGAAAGTGGGACTACTGGTTTCCTTGGGCAGGTGATTTACTGTCTTATACTTGTTTGTGAGAAGTTATTAATATTACAACACTAAAACAGATCTGTAATATGGACTTGATTCAGTTATTATAATTTTTTTTTCCTGTATGATGTTTTTCTCTTTCAATGATCATTGTATTTTGTGTATGTCTGTGCACACGCATACACAAAGTAGGTTTCTTAGATCACACAATCCACACAAATCGTATTTCTTGTTTATTCTGCCAAAGATGTTTCAATCTGGAAAGGTTACACTGTATCCATATGTAAATATGTATGGCATCTGTTATTTTATGATGGTTCTCTTTATAACAATTGTATGATATTTATTCCATGAAATCCATTTAAAGAGTAATGAATTGCTGCTGTTTTACTGCTTGTGGTTGATTTTTCCTTCTTTTACTAATTTGTGGAAGCAGGTAACCGTACATGTGAAGGGAAGAACTGAGTGCTATGAGTGTCAGCCAAAACCTGCTCCTAAAACGTATCCTGTCTGTACTATTACTAGTACTCCGTCAAAGGTATCTCACACGTTTATTGGTTCATTATTGTTTGGTTTTTGAGTAACTGCTGCTGTATTTATTGGCAGATAGGAGCCTTTATTTGGAAGTAGTTAGCTGTGAAGAACTTATTCCTTTTCACCAAGCCATGCCTTCATTTGTAGTTGAGTGCTTGTAGAAGCTGTACTTACTGCTGGCATTTGATTATTTTATGAGTATTTAAGTGAGAATTTCAATAATGCAAAACTAGAAGATATGAAGAGGATATTGAAGCAACACAAGGCTGCAATGAAGAGGCATCCTGTGGAACAAGAACACTATTGTGAAAGGAATACTCTTTAAGAATAAAATTTTACTTCCTTTTACAAAGGACACAGAAGCTTAAACTTGCAGCTCCTAAGTTAACGTGAATACCAGATCTTAATAGATACTTCTCTGCAAATGCAGTTTGTATTCTGATTGAACGGTTCAAAATGAAGAATGTCATATGGTTTCTACTAGCTTATAGGACTTACATTATTAATTAGGTGAATGATCATATGTCACAAGGGTTAAGTGATTCATTCTTTGATCATTTTCCAGGTAAAAACTCCTGCTCCATAAGTCCTAGGCTTTGACATGTTTGTTTAATTTTTGCAGTTTGTTCACTGTATTGTATGGGCAAAGGACCTACTTTTCGCAAAGTTATTTGGAGACAAGAATCAGGAGAATGATTTAAATGTGCGTTCAACTGATGCTGCTAGCTCATCAGAACAAACAGAAGATGTATTTGAACGTAGAAGAGATGAAGACATTGAACAGTATGGAAGGAGAATATATGATCATGTGTTTGGTTACAACATTGAAGCAGCTTTATCTAATGAAGGGACATGGAAAAACAGTAACAGACCAAAACCTATATATAGTAGGGATGTCCTGCCAGAAGGACTGGCTCAACAGAATGGAATTTGTGCTGCAGATGATCCGTTGCTCGTATCTGCCATGGCATCTCTGGGCATGAAGAATCCGCAGGATATATGGAGCCTTATGGAAAATAGCAAAATCTTTCTGGAGTCCTTGAAACTATTTTTCATGAAAAGGGAGAAGGTTGGCTTGTACTATTGCTGTATTTGGATGAAGCTCTCGCCCACTTGATTTATTTTTCCCATGTCAACACCCAAGTTAAAAGTTTCATTTATTTTTATTCTTCTTTGTGGGTAAGCAGGAGATTGGAAACCTGACTTTTGACAAAGATGATCAGTTAGCTGTGGAATTTGTTACTGCTGCTGCAAATATAAGGGCTTCTTCTTTTGGAATCCCTTTGCATAGCCTTTTTGAAGCTAAAGGTATTGCTGGTAATATTGTTCATGCTGTTGCAACAACAAATGCTATTATTGCTGGGTTGATTGTGATAGAGGCTATCAAGGTGCTGCAAAATGATACAAACAATTATAGGTGTGCGCATTTTTTGTTCCTTTCTATTTGATGTGTTTTCCTTTTGAAGTATGTTTTACCTTTGATTTTCTAGATTTATGTATTCTCCATAGCGTTGTGATAGTGAAAGCAGTGGTCATCCAGTTTTTGGTTGTTTCGATTCCTGCTTAATGAGTTGCAGTTATTTCCAAAGGGTGACTTCTTCTTTACCTTATTCATTAACGAACATTTAGGAGCTGAATTCATTGTAATCTATATTTGCTTAACAAAAAAATGCTTTAACTTTTGAACAACCCCCAACTAATAAAAGGAAAAAGAAGATGCTGAATTTATCCACAAACTTTTTTTTATAATTGCATTACATTACTTATCAAAAAAAAAAAAAAAAAGATTTTGGATAAATTCATGGTCATCCACTTGAATAATTTAGGTTGGCTTGCTTGCGGTGATCCCGGTCTGTCTCATTCTTCCTCAGATTTGTGTAGTGTTCTTACGTTCTCTCCTGTGGAGTGGTCTTTGCTTTGCTCTGAGGTGGGGTTTGGCACCAAGGGGCAAGAGGAAAATACTGGCCTTTCTTGTATACTGCGTGTGTACCCAGGGGGTGCCTTACACTGTTTTTAATATAATTCACATTACTATCAAAAAAAAAAAATTAGGTTGGTTTGCCCTTAGAGCTAAAGGGCAAGGCCCTGATTTTCTCTGTTCAAGTGAGTGGAATAGTGTCAGTCCAAGATAAAGTAAATGCTATTGTTAAGAATTTGTGAGATTAACAATTAACAACTTATGAAGGACAACAATCAATCTTTTGCATGGAAATTTTTATCTCCTCTTTGCCATGTTAAAAGTTGGTGAGACACCATTTCTGGATGTTAATGTTATAGCATGAACCAAGTATTTTTTTTTTTTCCTCTTCTTTTTCAAATCTATATTTGTAGCTTGTTTGCTATAATTTGATTGGGATGTTTATAAAGGATGACATATTGTCTGGAGCATCCAACGAGGAAGATGCTTCTGATGCCAGTGGAACCATTTGAACCTAACAAATCTTGCTATGTTTGTTCTGAGGTATGTTAAATCTTTTCTTGTTTTTCTTTACCCCCTCTAACTTTAGTATTTATTTTTGTTGACATTTTAGTCATAATTGCAATATGCTCACATGTGATACAACTGAAATAGACTCCACTAACGCTCGAGATCAATACACACCGTGCAAAGTTGCGAGACTTTGTTGAAAAGATTGTTAAGGCCAAGCTTGGGATGTACTTTCCACTTATTATGCATGGGGCAGCACTTCTTTATGAAGTTGGTGATGATCTTGATGAGGACATGGTAGCAAACTATGCAGCAAACCTTGAGAAGGTATATTCTTTCTTTGTGTTTAATAATCACTTGTCATTCTGTTCTGAATGTGTCTTTTTCCTCTTTTTACTTTCCATTTTAATTTAAATCTCAGGTGCTATCTGAGCTTCCTTCGCCGATTACTAGTGGGACTATGGTCACAGTTGAGGATCTTAAACAGGAACTTACTTGCAATTTTAATATCAAGCACAGGTTTTTCTTTGCCCTATATATATGCTTTGAGTATAAGCTTCCTATCCACTTATCCAAACAAAAACAAAAAAAGAAGAAAGAAAGGAAAGAACGAAAGCATAAGTTTCCTATATAATGTGTATGGATTGTTTAATCAACCTCTTGCTTTTAAATTTTAATAGTAAATTGGAAAAAAAATTTGCCTGCCTTCTGGGTAAATTTTGGTCTGACTATGATGAGCTACCTACTAAATTCTGTGTACATTTCTTTTCTGACAGAGACGAATTTGATGAAGAAAAGGAACCTGATGGAATGCTTCTCTCTGGATGGACTCAAGCTTCTTCAGTGGAGAAGGACGATAACAAGTCCATTGGCAACGGTGGTAGGACATCAAATGCTTCTCAAACAGTGCCATTGGAGGCTGAAAAGAATGATGAGACGGACAATGTTCCTTCTGGTAAGAAAAGGAAGGAGCCCGAGGTTCCTGAGGGTGCTGCTCAAGATTGTGTTTCTGATAAAAGGAAAAACAAGAAATTGGAAATGGTTGATGACGATGACGACTTTCTCATGCTGGAAGGGGATCCGGGCATCTACAAGAAAAAAAAGTTGCAATAGTCCTTTGCTAGGACTTAATTATGGAGGGTGGATCATCCTAATTTTGTACCATTTTAGGGAGGTATGGTGATTCTTTTGGTTTTCATAATGGTTGTTTTAGGTCTCAATATTTAGTCTTCTTAGGCCCTTGTAAGGTTTAAAGTGTAGCAACAATGTGTATTCTTCGTAGCGAAATTAACAGAGGTTAGTTGGCCTGTAGCATTGATGGAGATTGACCTGAAATGAACTTGGTGATTGACTTAATGGCGATAATATTGCAACTCTCTCTTGAGCTATTTGAAACACCCTTCAATCTTCATTTCTTGAGTTATATTGTCTTCTTAAACACCCTTGGATCAAAATACAAGTTCGGAGGGTCAAGAAGCACTGTACATAACTTGCCATATTTATATTCTCAAAAGGCATTTGGTCTAGCAACGGGAGAAGATGGTGATCATCCATGGTGTGATAGCTCAAACTTGCAGTGGTTATTGCTCTTGCTGTGTTTAATATTTAAGGTATGCTTGGAAAGAATAGCTGTTGGAAGGCATAATTTTGAGGGTCCGGATCTTTAATGTAAGGTTTTTTATTTTCTTCAAATTTCTAGCAATCTGATCAGAAAAATTGTTATGAATCTCTCAAAATGGAGCACCAATGCAAGTAGTTCTGTTAGAATTATTGCAAAAGACATTGTGTATGCAGGGGCAGTGTGAAAATGCAAAGATCATTGCAATAATGACATCTTTCATAATAAATTATGTTATAAAATGAAATCCTTACTGTGTTATTGAATCTGAACTTTCTATACACAATGTGGAGAAAAAAAGTGTGATTGATGAACAAGATTATGTGAAGATATATGGCTTCATATGTGCATGATGCTTACACCCCAACACGAGGTGTAGTACATTGTGTGCTACTGGATACTCTTCTGCATGTATATGGAGAAATGTGGATGCACTTCTTCCTATCCGAATATTTCTTCCTTTTCTTAGCATCTGGGTGTTCCTGTTTCTTCAAATCCTCTAGGCAACGAGCGTCTGCCATGCTCGTAAATGTTCTGGATTTTCCCGAGTAATACCTCGACAGTCCTCTCCTGCTGAAAAACAAAACAAAACAACACAAAAGAAAGAAACCAATTATTTTGAGACATAGGAAAAACAAAAAACAAAAAACAAAAAAAACCCACAATTAATAATCTCTGTCTGCTTACTTCTGTGGAAGATTTGTTACAAGTGCATCCATGTCAAAAGTTCTTGTGCTCTCAGTATCTTTCTCCATATTGGGTGTGTGAAGAGAGAGAAGAGAAGAGAAGGAAGAGAGATGATGATGATGATGTTGAAGAAGAAGGTGGTGGTTGGGAAGGCTTTTATACATAGGAGAAAGAGAAAACAGTTAGTGGGTGGCGTTCTTCGATAAACAGGACAGAAGGGGTTCTTTGGAGGGCAGTGAAACAACTGCATCCACAGGTTTTTGGTTTGGTTTAGGGTTTGAGATAAGACACGACCACATCCTTATCTACACTCCCTCTGCTTCATTCAACTGACCACCTTTTCCCGAGGCATCTCGCTTTGTTCCTGCCCCCCATCCATCTATCAATGCCTCGCATCTTTCAACTTTCAGTCGTGGTGGAGAATTGAAGATGATTTACACCATTCGCTTTCATTAATCAAACACTTACATGGTGCACCCATTTGGACCTTATTCCCACGCCTATGGTCCCTTAGATTACCCTAATTTTCACCCTAATTTCGGCAATAAACTTTGCCTATTATTATGCTGCTCAAAATACATCATTGATTCACCTACTAAATACGTATTAGTTTCGCAACTTGTGTAAAAAAATTTCAGTCCTAAATGGAACATGTCGAATTCGGGTTGAGCCGAAATATTGATATAAATTTATATAAGTCAATCATAACTTAACCCATTTAGTTAAACCAGTTAGACTTTTTAATCATAATTTGCTAATTTTATGTCGAGTTCATGAGTTGTATCAAAGATTGTCAATTTTAAGATTATCCAATCCATTGTACTGTGCAATTGACAATCTCATTGTACGAGATCCGGATCCATTTATCATTTCTATGTGCAAAAACTATGTTTTAAATTCGCCCAAAGTTAATGGTAATGTTCGTTGATATAGACAATCTGCACTTGTTTTATCACTGTCCATAATCAGAATACTTAATTTGGTCATTGGAAGTCATTGTTGAGTTGGTAGTAACTAGAGACTAATCAAATCAAATGGTACAAAGAATTTTCCCTTTTAAGAATTTTCTATTTGCTTCCATGTGATGTGACATACATGTATAGCTAAATCTAGAGGTTTGGGCTGTTTGAGTGGGTGGGAACTTCAACTTAGAGTTTTATAGTTTGTCTAGTTTTGCAGTTTCAAAACGTGTGATTTAAAAACATAATTTTTAAAAATATAATTAAGCATTTGATAAAATTGCACTTTAGCGTTTAAAATCATGTGTTTTTAAAAGTGCACTCCTTGCATAGCTTTTGAAAATATAGGTTTTATTTTTTATTTTTTATAATTATTTTATTTTATTTTTTACATTTTCAAACCGCTATTTTTAAAAAACACATTTCCAAACTAGACACTTTTTGTGATTTTGTTTAAAAATGCTCTTTTGACCTGGGAAATCACAATGTCAAACGAACTCTTAGTACGGAATCACTGCAAAATGAAAATATTGCCATATATATATATATATATATATATATATTGCAATTGTTATTTCTAGTTATTATTTCTATTTCCACAATTTTGAAGATGGGACATATCCTAAATGGCCTCTATGCATAGAGAAAAAAATTTGAAACAACATAAAATATGCAAGTGTGAATATATGTTGTTCCTGCTTGGGTATGCTCCAGTGTATTTGTACTGCTTGAATTAAATTGAATTAAATTCATTTTCAAATTGGTCCCAAAAAAGGATGTATATATAAACAATACTTTGCATATAAAAATTCTAAGGACTTAATTTTGGGATGATCCTCCCAACATTGCTCTCATCACAAGGAACCCAAATTTTATAAAGTTTTATATACTCTTTAGCTGTAAGAGTCATCGCATCTCAAAATCTCGAGCATGAAATAAGGCTATACTCAAAATTTTAAAGAACTGAGTGCCATGTGATAGTCCACATCTTAGTAGCTAACATAATAAGTGCTATGTCGATTGCAACGTCAATTTGTAAACGTAATAAGTGTCATGTAGTAGTCACATTTTAGTAGTTGATGTGGCAAGTGCCACACGGATTGTCGCATCAGTTTCTATGAAACTTATAATAAAACCTATAGTACCCCTAGCAACAGCACTCTAAAATAAAATTATAATTTGTTCAAGATAATTGCATTGATATTTTTTGGTTTAAAAAAAGAATAATTATGGATCATGCTCGTGTTGTCTCTATAACTTCCAAGTTATATTCAGAATGTATATCGCAAATTTTCACTTGCTCCTCAGCTTCATAGTGAAAATAAGTACGTCCCTCATTAGATTGAAGAAGCTAATGAGGGCGGATTAGATTTCCAACAATTGTAAGAAAGCTTATATGAGATCTACCTGCCTAAATAAGTTTTAGACTGCTCATCCACTTTTTTTAAGCAGGTTTGCTCTATATGAACTCTCTCACAATTATAGTCGGCAGCAAATTGCTCAGGATCCCAATTTGATCAAAGTTGCATAAGCAATTTATGGTTGCCCCATTCGTGTAACATAAACTTGGAAACCAATTTGCTTGCAATGAAAAAATCATTCTCCATTGAAGTTGCTAACTAATTCACTCTCTATGTTGCAGAGCCCACCATATACAAAAACATGATGATTCTCTTAAAAAATAGTAATAAAGTATAGGATTTATAGTAGTGCTTGATGCAGTATACACTCTTCTATACCAGCACATCAATCACACCATATGGACAGTACAGAATATTGCCCTAACCATGGAACCTAAATACCGCAGGAAAGAGAGGAAAGCCATTGCAGATAAACAATCGTTTCATGGAGCATTTGCCCATCATCATATTTCCCAATATTCATGATGAAGCAGTAAAACCAATCACCACCTTCACCAAATGCTTATACTTATACTGGTCTAGACCACCATTGAATTCTTCAACCAAGTTTAGAATTTCACCTACCATTGAGATTAGTGAACTGGGCAAACATGGCAGTTCCTGAATGCTCATCAATGGCCTGAACTTGAGCTGGGGTGTTACTGTTACCCTCTTCAGCATGATAGACAGGAAGGGCATCAGAGGTAGTAGTGGTGTCAGCAGCAGCAGGAGAGGTGCAAACAGTTGCAGAGGATTTGGTTTCATCTTCAGCTGCCTTGCCTGCTAAGATATCTCCAATCAATTTAAGCTTTTAGAATAAGCGATGATTTAATATTTCACGTGAGAAAGAGTGTTAGAATATAAATTAAATGATTAAATTTAACATTACCTTGTGAGAAAGCTTCTTGAAGCTGCAACGCATACTCCAAATTCCACAGCACATCTCCCATTGTGGGCCTGTCGACACCATGTTCAGCCAAGCACTTCTCTGCAGCCTCAGCAAACTTCTTCATTGATTCAGGATTAATGGAGCCAACAAGCAGAGGGTCAATGATCTTGTCAAGCAAGCCTTTCCTCTTCCATTGCATTGCCCAGTCAGCCAAGTTCACCTGTTCCCTTGGCAGAGCCGGGTTGATGGCGGGCCTTGCACAAAGTGCTTCCAGGAGAACCACCCCAAAAGAGTACACATCTGACTTATCTGTCAATTGCTGCCTTCTGAAATACTCGGGGTCCAAGTACCTGATTAAATATTCCATGTGTTGAGCAGTTTAAGCCCACACGTAAAGGGAGAGTTAGAATATAAATCAAATGATTGAATTCAACTTTTGGAATAAGAGTGATTTAACAGTACCCGAAACTTCCCTTCACTGCAGTACTCACATGACCCTGCCCCATAGGAGTATCCTTTGAGAGCCCGAAATCGGCAACTTTGGCAGTCAAGTTTTCATCAAGCAAAATGTTGGTGGTCTTAACATCACGGTGAATGATGCCTTGTGCAGTGCCAGTGTGGAGGTAGTGAAGCCCTCGAGCCGAGCCTATGCAAATCTCCAGCCTTTGCTTCCATGACAATGGTGACAAGTTCTTCCCGTACAAATGATCCCTGAAAGGCCCGTTGGACATGTACTCATAAACCAAGATCATCTCTGAGTTTTCATCACAATATCCAATGAGGGAAACCAAATGCCTGTGCCGTAGCTTTGACAACATCTGGATCTCTGTCTGGAACTCTGTAATGCCTTGTTCCGACTGCGGGTTCCCTCGCTTGACAGCGACTTTAGTCCCGTCGTCGATCATGCCGATATAAACATTGCCAAACCCGCCAACACCGATCACTTCATTGGCGTCGAAATTCTTGGTTGCCTCCTGCAACTCGGCCAAAGAGAAGTACCGCCCCAATCCTAAAGTTGAGGAGTAAAAGTTGCTCTTGTGAGACCCTAGAGAGTTCTTGCTTGACATGAAGCTCGTGTCACCTGGTAGAATATAAATTAAATAAGTAAGTTTATCCATTTTTATTAGCTTAAGTTTTTAAGATAAATAATGATTTAACATTACCTGCATGAAGAGGAAGCAGCCACGAAGAGAAACTATTCCTCTTCTGCCAGTCTTGAGGCCTCTTGTGCCACTTGATCACCATTGCACCAAGACCAACAAAGGCTCCAAACATCATCGCAAACCCGACTGCAGCCACCGTACCGCGGTTGCTCCCGCCATCAGCCTCAACTCCATCAACCCCAAATTCTCCGTCAAGACTATCCACCGAATTGCTTATTTTCAAGACCTCGAGGCCGTTCAAAATGGCGTTCAGGTCGCCGGAATCCAATTTAGACGGACCAATCTGGACACTTAGTCCATTAGACATCAATGAAGCATTAACCACAATATCCTTGTAGTATGCCATTGCCAAACCATTCAAGGTGGCTGACAAATCCAAATCAGATATCGCCATTTTCCCATTAACATAGACGTCGAAGTAGAGGTTATTCAGTGCTTTGCTCACAATGTCACAAAAATGAAGACGAACAACGTACCCGAAAGACGGGTCTGCTTCAAAGTTCCATGTCACATTGAAATTAGGCCTGCTTGTTTGGGCGTTAGCCATTTCAACAGCGGAAGCATACACCGTTTGCGGTGCGATCAACGGTGAGAGTCCTTCGGGGTATTTGACGATGGTGGTCTCGACGGAGACTTTCTTAGCCAAGTTTCTGTGCTTAAGGTACGTCTCGTCAGACGTCCATGTCCGTCCGAGTGTGTCGTTTGCGGCGGTGATGAGCGGTCCTCCCATGTTAAGCCGGTACATGGTTTGGTAGGCGAATTTTGACAACCCTGAAAACTCGCTTACTGGTGAAAGCTCATTGGCGGAGTCAGTGATCAACTCATCAGGAGCTGAAACCACCTCAATGCTGTTGATGAAAGCGGCAGAGTTCTTCATGGGGAGGAACTTGATCGAGAATTGTGGCTCCGTAATGTTCAAAAGGTACTCCTTGAGGATGTAATTGGTGTCGTTGTTCACGTTGAAGCTATGTAGAAGAACATACTTATCGGTGTTGACAGAGAAAGTGGATTTCATGAGATCGAATATATTGTTGTTGAGGGGATAGAAATGGAGGCGTACCTGTTAAAATGTACATTAAATGATTAAATAATTATTCATTTTCTATTTCAATTTAAATATATATCAAAAGAGCTTTTGAAATAAATGATAATTTAACCGTACCCAATGCCAACCGGGTCGAGACAAGGGAAACGTGTAAGTTGCATCTTGGACAAAGATCCTAGCCGATAAGTAAATGGGAGAAGGAACATCGTCGGCCTTGTCAACAGAAACTTTGATATCATCTCTGGCTTGTAAGAACTGCTTAGATTGCTCTTCGGTTTTGAAGGCTCTTCCATCAAGCAAGGTGGCTGGTTTCTCTGCACCACAGTCAATGAGGAAGCTGTCCTGGGGAACGAAGGGAGTGTAGGCCGAGAAGGCGGCGGTGGAGGCGGAGAAGAAGGCGTAGAGAAGGACCAGGAGGATAGCCATCGATGATGATGATGATGAAGAAGGTGATGGCAGGGAGGATAGAAAAAAAGATTGGATTTTGGAAACTTTATTGGCTTCTTAATTTCCTATCTCCATCCCTCCTGGGTGAGGAGGAGGGTTAGAACAGAGAAGAGACTAACAAATGGTCTTGAAAGAGTTCTTTTTGTCTCTCTGCAATGGTTTTTTTTTTCTCTTTTTTCTGTTGCTGTTTTCTTGGATATAAGCATTTCCCAGTAATGAGGCAATGTTTGTGGAGATAGATTTTTTACAGTGGATGATTCTGTTTGGTTTGGTCCCCTTTTTTTTTTTTTTTTTTTTTTAATGGTGCCAATGAATTAAGGGTAATAAACGGTTCCATGAGTTTGAAAGTGTCAACCACCCTTGCTGTCCTCTCTCTCTCTGTCTTTCTCCCAAACCACTCATTCCAAACATAGATAGTACTTCTATTAATGTACAGTATGAGAATCTATCTTTTAAAAATTGTGATTTGAAAACGTAAAAAAAAATCCCGTTTGACAACCTTTTTTTTTTTTTTTTCCCTAAAAACAGTCAAACTCGTTTTTTCATGTTAACAAACAATTTTCTTTACTTTTTACTCACAAAAAATTCAAAACTCTTTTCGCCTCTCCGTTACATTAATCTAATTCTTTCTCATTTCTCCCCTAAAAAAGTAATGCCAAACAGCCATACAGATCACTCACTTTAAAATTACTTTTTTAAAACGTATGTTTTTAAATCGTAAACCCAAACGTACCTATGAAGCGTGCGATCTACAGAATTGCCCTTGGTTTTGGAACATGTGTTAGGTCTTGTTACTGCCCAGCATAGCTAATGGGCTGAAGTGAATTCATCAACATCATAATTAGACATTTTCACTTAAATGATTACTAGGATTCCAATGAAATCATGTAGTGGTCTCCATTAACTCCCTACCTCCATTCTAAAATTCCAAATGAATTTGGGAAGCCTCAGCCACTTGCTAGAGATGCCCAACTTTCTGAAACAATGGATCACCATTGATATATAATGAACTATGAGTCTATGACTCCTCTTATCAGTAAACTCCTCGATTAGGTTTCATTCCGGTTTTAATCCACTGTGATTGAGATATGTGTTCCTTACATCCTATTTGAAGACATGTGTCGGTGCATACACTATATATGCATGTAGCATTTGAAAATACATGTAACGTTTCTCTTTTAGTTTTGACATGCCAAGTGAAAAGTAATTAGACTAATACTCCGCTGCTTTTACAAAAGCATTGTTCTAATTCTTTGTTCTCTCGTTCCTATGATAAAAATGACAAAGAAAGAAGGGAATTAGGACAAGTTTATTTGTAAAGTTATGACTAACTAATACTCATCCAAACTCTACCTACAAAAAAGAAAAAAGAAAATACATGTAGGTATGCTTCTTTTGCAAGAGGGCCAACAACATGAAAAGTTCTGAAATCCCATGTACACAACCTTTGAGCTTGTTACTAGCAAAGTGGAAATTTGAGATGGAAACTTATGGAGAAATTTTTTATATATTCTCAAGTGCTTACTTTTTAATGTGGAAATAAAAATTATTCTTGAATATTATATGTATTTTTATTTGTTATTTTATCCGAGATTGATTTTTACAGTTACGTAAGAAAGTGAGCACTTTGAAATTAACACTTATGATTATGTGTAGTACTTCTCCATGAACAATACCCATAGTAGGGAACAAAGAAAAGCACCAAGAGGGAAGCTCCAAGGCCTTGGGTGCCATTAACCCGGCTCAAGTTGGAAATTTGATGAAGACTTTGAAATAAGAGAAGGCAACACACAACCATGTCTTAAAGTATGTTTGTGATTATGTTTGAAAAATAGAGCTTTTAAGTTAAAAAATATTTTTTTAGCAATTTTTGGACCCTTAAAAAGGCTTTAAATTTTTTTTATCAAACGAGTACTGTTTTCAGACTTTTTAAATGTTAAACGCACTTTTAGGCCTTTCAAACAGGCACTTAGAGAACTTAAAAGCTTTTAACATTACTTCTGCTGATAATTTGAGAGAGAAATTCTTTTTATAGTCTTATACAAACGTCTAGGATTTTGTATTACAATTGTGACATACAATTTTTGACACATGTACAAATTTAATATGAATTTAACACGAAATTAACCGATTAGATTTTAGTAAAAGAGTCTTTTTTGGGTCCATTAAAAAATTAACATTTTATCACATTATTTTTGTAATATAGTAAAATATAATAAATATTGTGTCCATTTAAAAAGGTACTCACCGATTTTTTTTTTTTTTTTTTGAAAAGGTTGGAAATGTTAAACCATCCTATAAAGCTATGAAAATACCAATACACAGCGGTTGTTCACACAAGCACTCGGCTCTCTCTCTCTCTCTCTCTCTCTCTCCTCCTTTTGCTTGATCGGCAAGGCGAGTAGCCGGGATGTCCAGCGAGTCAGAGGAATCCGTACGACGGCGTACAGCGCTCACGGAGCACCGTAAAAAGCTTCTCTCCCATAAGGAGCTCGAATCCAGAGTCCGCGCAGGTCCGTTTCCCCAATCCCATCGCACTAAAACCAAAAACCCAAAAAAGTTTTCTCAAATCCGATCCATTTTCTAGGGTTCCTAATGTTATTATGCCGGTTGATTTTTCTGACTTTTCTTTTGTTTGTTTCTTGAATGAATGAATGTTTCAAGTATTTTGAGAGCTTATGCTGTGTGTTTGTCTAACTAAGCATTTCAGAGAGTTAAATTTCAGTTTGGTAAATTCTTTTCGCTTAGGATAATTTGTTTTTGTATGATATAGGGAAAGAGTTTTGAATGGGGACCTTGTCATTACAATTATTGACCAGGGCAAGTACTTTGTGTTCTGTGCATTGTTTTGTAGACTATGAAGTGTGAAACCTTGGGCAAACTTTGCAAGGGACTGGTTGTTACTTTAAGCTTTTGTACGGGTTAGTTTTGGTAGTGATGGTGTGCTTATTCCCGGATTGGAGCTAGTTGGAAGAAAAGCTGCTTTAGACTTTTTGTTCATAGCTCATGCGTATCTAAATGAACTTTGCGGATTGTCACTATTACTCTACATGGGATTTAAGCAACCCCAGATAGATATTTGGGAGAATTCTCTAAGTTAGGTCTTGATATAACATACTGGGATACCACATTAACCTAAAACTTATGCTGTATCAACCACTCAGTTTGTCACTATTACTATACATGGGATTTAAGCATCCCCAGATAAATATTTGGGGGAATTCTCCAAGTCAAGTCTTTATATAACATATTGGGATACTGCATTAACCTAAAACCTATGTGACATCAACCACTCAGTTTTGTCACTGTTACTCTACATGGGATTTAAGAGTACCCAGATATTTATCTCGGGGAATTCTCCAAGTCAGGTTTTGATATAACATGCACATGTATACTTCAACAGATGTGATATGTTTTGGAGGAAAAAAAACTGCATTGACCATAAATAGGGGGAAAAAAATCTTGGCTACCACACTCCTTTCAAGTCTTCCCTGATTTATTTTGTTTGCTTGTATTTTGGATAGATTTATGCCATATTTGATCTTTTTCTATCCATGCCATGCATTTGCTCATTTTGTTGTCTCATCATGGCTGTAACTAACACCTCTTGGAATTGTATGTTGCAGGGAGAGAGAACTTGAGGGCTGCAAAAAAGGAATTCAATAAAACTGAAGAAGATCTCAAGTCCCTTCAGAGTGTTGGCCAGATCATTGGCGAGGTTCTCAGGCCTCTTGACAATGAACGATGTAATATGAACTTTTTGTGTCATCTTTGTCTGTGACTTTATCTGAAGTTATTTACAAACATTGTGCTCTCTTTTCTTATCCCAGTCTCTCTCCAATCCCTCTCCCCCCCCCCCCCCCCCCCCCCCCCCCCCCCCTTCTCTCAAGCCTGCAGAGGTATAGCATATCTCAGGCTTTATGCTGTAGCACTTCTGGTGGTGTCATCAATGCAATTTATGAGCTGGATTTCGCAGTTGCGAACTCCATTTCCCATCCATTTTTGCTAATAGAGAGATTAATATATAGATATGTGATGTCTTCATGTATAAAATTTGATAATGAAGTCTTGTGTTATTTTTCTTCTTCACTAATTAATTTTTTATGGGGGGAAAGGGGTTGGTTGGTTGGGTGGATCTGGTAGACAATGGCAGAACTAATGGATATCATCTATGCTGTTTCAGTGATTGTTAAAGCAAGCAGTGGACCAAGGTATGTGGTTGGCTGTCGTAGCAAGGTGGACAAGGAAAAACTAACTTCAGGAACTCGAGTGGTGCTTGATATGACTACTCTGACAATCATGCGGGCTCTTCCTCGTGAAGTAATTATCTTTATCATGTGAAATTGGATACATTAACAGATGTTTGTGCTAATCATTATTTAATTTTTTAGATTTATTTAAACAAATCAACAGATTGCTAAAATGTCTGTGTTTCCTAACTTATTTTTTTACAGGTTGATCCAGTTGTATATAATATGCTTCATGAAGACCCGGGCAATATTAGCTACTCTGCAGTGGGAGGGCTGTCAGATCAAATTCGAGAACTCAGGGAATCCATAGAACTGCCTCTAATGAATCCTGAGCTCTTTATTAGGGTGGGAATCAAACCTCCCAAGGTAATTTCATTTAAAAAAATCTTGTGTCTGTTAGTGGTACAGGTGAAAAAAGAATATCAATGGAGAAGCTGTGTCAAATGTTTCAGGGTGTTCTTCTCTATGGACCTCCTGGTACGGGAAAGACATTATTAGCCAGAGCAATTGCAAGCAACATAGATGCCAATTTTTTGAAGGTTTGAATTTTTTTTTGTTGTTTATCAATACTGATATAGTATTACTGTTTAATTATACTTACCAAAAGAAATACTCCTGTTTAATTTGCTTATTAAATTGAAATTTGATGTTTACTTTTGTTGTGGATATAGGTAGTATCAAGCGCAATAATTGATAAATATATAGGTGAAAGTGCAAGATTGATACGGGAAATGTTTGGTTATGCACGTGATCACCAAGTAAGAGCTCATGTTACTTGAAACAGTTCCCATTTCTGAAATTTGTAATATAATTTCTTACTATCAATTTCTTCTGGTAAAGCCGTGCATCATATTTATGGATGAGATCGATGCCATTGGTGGACGTCGTTTCAGTGAGGGAACGAGTGCAGACCGTGAAATCCAGAGGACACTCATGGAGTTGCTTAACCAGCTGGATGGTTTTGACCAGCTTGGGAAGGTAACTTCTGTTCACTTATTGGTTTGGTTCTGTGAAATTGTTGATTTTGTTGTGCATAACCTATGCACACTTGTTTTCACTACTTTAAACATATATTGCTACCTACCCACATATTTTGAAGGTGGTGGTATGTTCGTTATTGAAAAGTGATAAGAGTTTGGGTTGGGTTGCCTAGGTTAAAATGATTATGGCTACAAACAGACCAGATGTTCTGGACCCTGCACTTCTCCGTCCAGGACGCCTAGACCGGAAAATTGAAATTCCACTGCCTAACGAACAATCCAGAATGGAAATCCTGAAAATCCATGCTGCTGGAATTGCCAAACATGGTGACATTGACTATGAAGCAGTTGTAAAGCTTGCTGAGGTAAGCCCGGCATATTGTCCAGATACAAAACTCTTATACACACCCTTTACCTGAATATTTAATTTTCTGCATTCACTTCAGGGGTTCAATGGCGCCGATCTTCGTAATGTTTGCACTGAAGCTGGGATGTCTGCAATTCGTGCTGAACGTGATTATGTCATCCATGAAGATTTTATGAAGGTAAAGTGTTGCTCTTTGGAAATCATATTAGATCAGTCATTGCCTTAAAAAGGATCATTTAGTGGTTGTTAGATTTGCTTCATTCATGTCATTCCGTGGCTGTGGCCGTTGCCAATTTCCATGGCCTGTCTTCGAGATGCTCTATTTGTTTCACCATGGATCTTAGCGAGCATCTTGTGAACTTTCATTTCTTTTCTCTTCACTCTTTCTTTATTGGTGTTAGTGCCTAAGAACATTTTTATACCCCACCAACCCCCCATTCACGAGTGACTAAAATGCATTTTGAAATGCTTAAAATGAAGTTGATGGCTAAAATATTTCCCGTGTTGTCACTTTTGCACTGGTGCACTGGTTTGTTACGAAAGGCGCTTGTGTTGATCATCTAAATAGATAGAAATGTGATCTAACAAACCCCCCCTCCCCAAAAAAAAAAAAAAAAAAAAAAAAATTAAAGAAGTATGAAATTCCATTTGGAAAACGTTGTGGATGACCTTGTTTCCTAATCCGAAGGAGTTTCAAATGCATCTTTTTGTGGCAATCATACGGTCAGGGGAAGTACCTAACTTGACTGCTGCTTTCTCTACTTGTCTCTTGGGCATGTGCACGTGTGCATGCATGTGTGTGATGCTGATGGATTGGTGCTTTCCAAAACATATCACACTCAAATTTGTCTGGTACTCTATAGTGTGTTTGCACATAATCAATCCTGATGGTTCGATTGTCTGAAATATATTCTCCTGAAACCCGTTTGCGTGCGTTTTAGCTGGATTTCTTTAACTTGTGTGGTGGCTTTGTTTCAGGCTGTCCGGAAACTAAATGAAGCAAAGAAACTTGAATCAAGCTCTCACTACAATACTGATTTTGGGAAGGAGTGAACCCAGCTGATCGTTCTCCTTTTACTGCAATACTGTGCTTAGTTTCGTTGAATTTGAAATCTCCCTTCTAAATCCAATACATGGAATTTAGGAAGACATGGGTCACCCTGCTCGCCCTCCTCATGAGAGAACCTACAATTTAAATGATACTTGTCCACAAAATCTGGGATCTTCTTTTCCATCCCCAATAACTTCATGATTTGCACTAGCACAAATTTCACTTTCTGTAGGCCCAGACATTCTCTTCATAACAAAATCAAGTTCTACAATCACAAATTTGATTGTTTTGTTTCTTTTTCAGATTGGTTGTTGGTGTTTGGATAATTGCCGTATTTTAAACAAAAAGTTGCTTCTCATGGTGTTAAACTATGCGGGGTGCTTCCATGTAGCCCTGAAGTTGGTCATTTGATTTACCTAATCCCCATTGATATTGATGTTTAATCATTCATTCCATGACTTTGGCGTCTGTTAGCAGTACACGCCACTGTTCGACAGTGACCAAGCTCACTTGTAACCGACACCTCCAAAAAGGGGCAGAAGACTAGTGCTTGTTGGATCAGAATCTCCAACAGTTTGCTGTTTGAATCGTCCGTAATTTAGGCAGTAAAAATAAGAGAGCTCTTTTGAGACTCACTTGCTTGAGTAGGTAGGTAAGTAGGCAGCTTAAAACGCGCTTGGGTAGGTGGGTCATGTATTAGTTAACAATTCAAACAATAAAATTGCTAAAAGATAAGTGTAATGGTGTAATTTGAAAGGAAAAGGAATTCCGTGCAAATTGCAATGAGTAATCGAGATTGTTTGGGTCTCACTTACTCAAGTAGATATTTGGATAGTTTGAGTAGGTAGGGTTTGGGTATTACCGACATGTCGGAGTAGGATCAAGAAGCTTTGGCACCTGTCCAATCCGAATGGATCAGATTTGGGTGCTCTCTTACAAGGAGCTGGCCCATTAATTGGAACCCCCATGGTTTGAAATAGAAGGTATGAGACAAACAGCCACCCTTGTTGACTCAGAAACTATACGCTGAACTGCTGTATCAACCAAATTGTTTAGGCACAAATATTCCATTTACGTACACGATTCATTCTCTTGCACCTTCCAACTTCCCACCACCTAATCCAAGTGTTCCTTTTCTACTCGCTATAAGAAATGAATGAATTAAAAAAAAAGAAAAAAAAAAGAAAAAAAGAAATCGATGATATTTTAAGATACCCATAGATTTATTTTTGGATAAAATTTTTCTTCAAACCGGTATAGAAGAAATATCCTCCAACCCATGTGAAATAGTGTTAAGTGTCTATAAACATTTAAAAGACACATTAAATTCTCAATCTCATTAATAGCAGTTTACTAATTTAGACTAAATTTAATGTGCCTTTTAAATATTTATAGACACTTGACACTATTTTACATAAGTTTGACAATATTTTCTCTATACCTGTTTGGAGGATATTTATGTCCTTTATTTATTTATTATTTCAGATGTTGCTCATATAAAGTTCCTTATTAAACAATTTATCTGTCTTGTGAATTTGGGCAAAAGAAGAGAGTGACAAATGACAAATTATCCTCCAACCTAATCTTCATCAAGCCAAAAGTAAAATGTTGACATCCACCCCCAAGTTGAAAAAGGAAGACCGAAAGAAAAGAGTGATAAGACTCTACTCAGCCCAATTCATAGGCAGCCATTAAGGGTAAAAAAATATAAATGCAACTATTTAGGGTAGGACAAAGTTTTCTTTCCAATTGAGTTAAAAAAATTTTTGTTGACTTATTCTATTAAATCGACGTGTGTCTTTAGAGTGTGATTTTCCTATACATCACATCACATGCTCTATTAAAAATGCATGTGATAGTCGCATATTCTATTAATATGTGTCGCTTTTATTATACTAAGTTTGAAAAAATTTCCAAACTTTGTATTTTATATACTTTGTCAAACAATTATTTATAAAATAAAATAATAAATATCTCATGTTCTCAATGATAAGGTCTATATCAAGTTGAGAAAGGTGAATACCACTTCTTATAATGCACAAAAGCAAAAATGATACTATTTTATAATTTTAAGTGTTCTACGTGGCTTAAGTACAATTTTAATTATGCTCGAGGTTTATATCATTTGACATAAGAGCTAAGTTCGGGTTTAAATCAGAAAAGGAACGGCCTGTTGAATTCCCATTTAATGCAAAAGCTTAAGCTTTTACAAAGAATAGTGATTTAATATAGTATTAGAGTCAAAGATTTGAGTTCGAATCTTATCTCAATCATTACTCCTCATTTTAATTAAATATTTCACATGTTTGACATCACTTATTAAAAGAGAATTTTGTAAAATTTGTGAATTCAAAATGTTTCTGTGTAGATTTTGAGGGATTCCTATATTGATATTTATAATGACAATACAACCTTATAACTCCTACATCAATAATGTGATGTTACAACTATTCATCTCTTATCTAACTATACACCCCTTCTAGCATATGAATTCAATGTATTGTAGAGTCTCTTCAACTATCTAATCATTATCTTCAACTATTCAAATTATATGAATGGTCTCTTCATTGAGATGCTTGTCATTAATGTTGTGAGTTGGAATTTTAATAGCCTTCAATATAGAATTCTACTTTGAATAGATTTGTGCTTCAACAAGTTTGACCCACACCCGAGGAGGAGTGTCAACTGTCAAAAGTATTAATTGCATAATTAAATTTACCCATTCAGAAACGTAGGTAATGAGTTAAAATTTTGACCCTGTCAATTTACCTTTAATTCAATTAAATATTTTACATGTTATGTTTCACCTATTAAGAGGAAATTTGACAGTAAATATAAATTAAATAATTAATTTTATTATTTATTATAAACTTAAGCTTTTAGGATAAGTAACGAGTTAATGCGATTTGTAAGATAATCGAGCCGTCATTGACAACTATTAAGAATAAAATAATAAAAAGTAAAAGAGAAAGGAATCTAATCTATGAGACTCTTGAGGAAAAAAGAAAGACTTTTGAGACCTTCTTCTGAAATTAACCTCATTATACTTTCGTGCATCGTGAAAAGCATCGAATGCGTACTGCGCACTCCGCTTACTGCACAAGTTACCACCACACAAACCCTGGTTAAATTCACTAAAACATTTCTTCAATCATAATAATAATAATAAATACAAACCAAAATCCCCAAAAAGTCAAGGTTCAACATCTCTAATTGGGTTATATAAATGATTAGAGATTCAATTATTAATAATCATTTTTTTTTGTTAATGATGAGTTATCGTGTCTTTGAGCACGCAGAATCTTTCGATTTCAGAATTTGAATTTTCAGCAATTTATTGTACGAATTGTTAATAGTTGAGATAGTAAATATAAAATAATTATAATATTGGGCTCATCAGACCAAGATTTGTTTCGACAGGTGGGATCCGTAAAAATTGTCTTATATTTATTATCTGAATTGTTAATAATGGGACAGTTGAAGATACGTATCATAACATTAAACATACTAAACAATTATAGCGCTACCACTATTGTATTATAATTTTCTTATAAGCTATTATGATGTTTCATGTAACGCTTATTGAATGCAATAATTAAATTTAATTAAAGTTGATGTGATAATATCATGAAGTTTATGTTAGTTATTAAATAAATAAATTTAATTAATATTGGGGTAATACTTTCGCGTCAATTTATAAAAAATATTATATAAAAATTATAATATTCAATTTTATTTTTTAAATTATTATATTTAGACAAAAGTTGTTTTTTCCTTTCGAATTTTGCCCATGGTTTTGGATATTTACCGGGAAAAAGAGGGTAAAAAATTACGTGGCAAATATTCGCTCACATCTGCACAAAAACGCCGTCAAATCTAACTGTTCCTCACTGAACGCAACCAGCAAATACCCTCCAACGCCGTTACAAAAAACCGTCTAAAACGACATCACCCCCTCCTCCCTCCCCCTCCCTTTTCTTCCACAGCATCGAATAGCACTCAGCCTCACTCTCTCTCGCTCTAAAAGACTTTCTCTCTCTAAAACTCTTTCTCTCTCTGCTGCGGCTCTTTAGGCTCTGGACAAAGGTACGGTTCGATTGGGTCCGGTTCGTCAAATTCCAGAATATTGAATGCTTTTATTTTTATGTTTTAATTTTCTGCCCAAATTTCGGATCTCTCTGACCCGTGGAGTGTTTGAATTCGAGTTTTCCTTTTTCTCAGTCTCTATTTTTAGGGTTTCTGATTTGGTCTCACTCTAAGCTCCCTTAGGAGTAGCAGATTTATCCGATTCCAAGCCCCTTTTTATTGCTTATAGCATCTGGTTTCTTCGTTGCCGTTGTTTGTGTTCTCTGTGCTGCTTTTTTCAGTGGGGATTTTTTTTGTTTTTGTGGAAAGTTGGAAAAAAAGGAAAAAAAAAAAAGAAACTGTTTTATCTGATTTTGGGAAATCAATTATTGTGTAACTGTAGGGTTTTTTTGGAAAAGTCAATGTTTTTTATTGACTTGGGAAAAGATATTTCTTTGCTTTTTATTGTTTGCTTTGGATTAAAATGGAAATGGACGGTGCTATGAAACCCTAGAACCCAATTCTCAACGGCGATGGTTTTGGGTGGCTGAAGTGAAAGGTGTATTTTTTTTTTTTTGGCATCGGGGTAACTCTTTGTTGTTAGGAATTGGAATTGATTGGGTTCTGCTTCTCAAATTTTTTTCAATGTTTAGTTTAATCTTCCATGGAGATGCTTAGGGATTGCTCATTTCAAGTATGATTGTTATTTTATCGATGATGACGTTGATGGTTTTTTTGTTTTTGGTTTTCTTGTAGAGTGATAGTATTGGGATTTTTAGCTGAGTTTGAAGTTTGGAGGATATGAGTGATAGTTGAGGGATTGATATTAGAGCGTAAAGTTGTGGTGTGTTTGAGTATGGGGTCTGCTTGTTGTGTTGCT
Source organism: Corylus avellana (assembly GCF_965113065.1). NCBI lineage: Eukaryota > Viridiplantae > Streptophyta > Magnoliopsida > Fagales > Betulaceae > Corylus > Corylus avellana. Next base: position 17,085,120 of record NC_142491.1, on the reverse strand, counting down.
GCTAGAGATAAGACTATACCAAATGGATCGAGTGGTGAAATTTTGCACCGGAACATTCGGTATTCGCCAACATGGAGCTTTCGATGGGATAACCGAGGGCGAGTGGCTGGCGAAGAGACTTCTATAGGTTGGTTCTCAGATGGGGTGAGCCGGAATGATCGATCAGAGATTAAATATGAGCCATCATCTGCTGAGGAGGGTAGCCCATTGGAGAATTTTCGAAGATGTACATGGCAGAAGTCCCCAATTTCCGAGGGAACTGCTGGGCATGTTAGGACTCCTGCTTCAGGTACCTTCCAAAATTGTAAGCTCTTTAACTGTGGTGGAGTAAATTTCTTAGACATGTAAGTGTGGGTTTATAAAATCTTTTGTCCTGCTTCATTGTAGATGTGAGATAAACATGCCAATTCCCCCCCTTTACCCCTTTCACATGGTGCAATGATAGAGTAATGTCTATTAATAAGATTTTAAATTAATTCCTTGTTCAATTGGATATTGTAAGGTCGTTTAATGTTTGGGTAGATATGTTCTTTAAAAGATTCTATTAGTTTTGTATCAATTATAAAATTTAGTCTTTTAGCATTTTTTTCACACTATTGTTTTTAAGGTGGCTTTACTGAAAATCAAGAGAAGGGCCTTTCAGTCAATTGTTATGTCCGTATAGAGGTATGGCAGAAATTAGACTTGTGGAACGCTTTAGGCGATAGTATGGATGTTTTCAGATGATCAAGGATAGGGACCAAGAAGTTGAAGGTTTCACAAAAATTTCCTATTCTTTTTCTCTCTCTCCCAAACTGCCCTAACAATGATAGTAGGAGGGATGTATCGTTAAGTCATCCCCTATGCTGCCTAAGCTGAAGAAAATTGATTGTCAGATAGGATTGTCTTGCTGACAACACAGTGAAATACAAGGTAATGAAGCTGGGGACAATGGGAAAATGAATGGTGTCCTGTTTGATGGCTTGCTTTGTGATGATGTAAACACTGGGAGGTGAATAGATAAAAGTAATGTTCCTTCTTCTTCTTCTCCTCTCACTCTCTCTCCCTTTTCCTTCTCTCTTTTTACCCTCAACTCTTACAAGTATTCCCTGTAGGGCAACATTCCAGGGCAAGGCTCAGTTTTGGGGGTGTTGCTCTGCCAAGATGGATGGGGAAGGAGAAATTTGTAAGCAAGGCACCGGAGAGCGATTATATGAAGCTGACCATGAGGGTACACCCAATTTTTTTTTTTTGTGAAATTGAAGGGACAGAAAGACACCATCCTGAAGTTTGAGAGCAAAGGTTGATGGCTTTCCTATTTTGGCATTACCAAGGTTACACTACAAATTGTAGTTGTTAGGAATTAGGGGAATGACTAAATAACTTGCAATTAAAACATGAAGCAAAAGGAATAAACGAAAGTGTTAGGAATAAGGTGGTTATGCTCTACAAAATACAATTGTTTGTAAAGGATTGAGTCAAATTCCTTTGATATATTCCTGTGGCCATTTGAAATTACATGAAATGGGATTTCTCTTCCGTGAGGCTGTTAATTGTTACTTGTATTTACCCTAAGCCGCGCTGGGTCTTATATGCACTAAAGGGGTCCAAGAATTACTTGATCCAGTAGCATTTATATGAGTTAATTGCGGGATATGCAGTGAAGGTGGTATGATCAGCTTTCAAGGGCCATTGCTTTCTGCTTTGGAGTGATATTCACTCTTTGAAATTGTGCCTTTCGGATTTTCTTTGTATTACTTGCCGTTATGACATGATTTAGTAATCTTTGCTTGTTGATTATTTTTTGTGATATGGCCTAGACTAGAGAAAAAGGAGTGATATATTTTGCTTGGAGGAGAGACTTGTGAGGCAATTTGTTTGAATCCCCCACCCCTTCTGCTTTCCCTCATTTTGTTTTTGGTTGCTAATTTTGACCTTCAGTAACCATGATGTTATGTATCTGATCTTTTTTTCTGTCTCTATATCAGATAAATCTATTTCACGGAATATTTCTATGGATGCGAGTTTGGAGCAGGTAGAGCTTATCTACTGAAGGGTGCTTTCTTGTCTGCTTAATGATTCTCTTTTGTTCTCATTGTACCCTACATATGACTTTTTTGAACCCCCACATTTCGGGATCATAATGTAGGTGAAGGAATCTCCAACAGTTTCATTTCCGTCTCCTATGAAACCATCACTTTCAATGCCTTCTACTTCATCTTTGTTGGCGTCTCCCTTGTTGTCCCAAGGTCACCTGCCTCCTGCCAGCTCAACCCCTTCAAAGTGGCCCCGCCATTCTCCAGGACATCAGCTTTTAAGGCAAGTATCTGATAGTCAAATCCCTGGATTCAAGTCTCCCGACAGCTACTCAATCTCCGAAGAAAGGCCAGACTGCTACTCAGTTTCTGAAGAAAGGCCAGCGCTCCCTTCGTGGAGCAATGAATCAGCTAGGGGTTCCCGTGGGGGGTCTTCAGATGGTTGGTCTATGCATGCATTTTCTGGGTTAATGGCCTCTTCTCGAAGAGAAAGGTGGTCTTTTGATAGTGAGTCCTTTGGCTTTAATCGTGAGAAGTTAACCAGATCCAGTAGCCGATTTTCAACTTCTCCTTCTGTTGATCTGCAAACTTGTGGGGTTTGCTCAAAGCTTTTGACTGAGAAATCCTCATGGAGTGGCCAAAAGATTATTGCTAATAATGAGCTTTCTGTAGTTGCCGTGCTTACTTGTGGGCATGTATATCATGCTGAGTGCTTGGAGAATATGACACCTGAAATTAATAAGTATGATCCAGCTTGCCCAGTCTGTACTTTTGGGGAGAAGCAGACCCTGAAGTTGTCTGAAAAAGCACTGAGAGCTGAAATGGATTTGAAGGCTAGAAATAAGAGATCAAGGAACCGAGTTGTGGATAGCGATCTTGATGGTGATTCTTTTGTGCTTGATCGCTTGAAAAGTGGTGAACGTCATGGGAAAGGTCCCAAGATGGCCCTCAGTTCCAGCATGAAAAGCTCCTTGGGGAAGCCTTTCCTGAGGCGGCACTTTTCATTTGGCTCAAAGGGGTCTAAAAGCTTGTCAGAGAGCCATTCTGCAAGAAAAAAGGGATTCTTCTGGGCAAAATCAAGCAGGGAGTGAGCAAAAACCCTAAACTGCCAGGAGGTGAGCATCTTCACCTCTTTTAATATGTTGATTATGTTCCTCACATCTGAAAATTCTCTCTTGCCTTGCTTGGAGAAGTTAGTTTGTCCTGTATCTTTTCTACTTTATGCCGACATTGTGTCTCCATTTGAGTTGGGGCTTCTTCGTGAAAATTGAAATTATCAACTTCAAAACCTCCAAGTACCTGATCCCCATGACATGCACATTTTTGCATCAATATGTACACACACACCCACACAATCTGGTAATTGAAATTCTTGGGATTCTTGTTGGACTCAAGTGTTGTTTGTGCATGCAGATTCCAGTGTTGATCTCTACATCTCAGTTGGAGAAAGAATTGTGAAGAGTGCAAGATTTCCTTCTTCAAGATTTTGTTATGAAAATCTGCTTCTGCATACACACACTGAAATTTCAACAGCATTAGCTTGTTGGTTTAGACTGTAAAGAAGAGAAAAGAAAATATATAGAAGGAACAGTTCAATATAAAAGAAAGTAGAATGAAAATGCATCATTAGACTGGTGATCTCATTCTTATTTTGTACAGATTATTGTTTCTTGCATGGACACATAAATGAATTGATCCAAATGAGCCTTTATATGGTTAAGGGAACTCTGGATGTGCCAAAAAGGCAATATCATACCGACTTAGCATTGTGTGCTTTAGTGGAAGGGGTGGTATTTACTAGGCAATAGACTTATAATTGTTTTAATGTTGATGTCTTGCCTTACAGCTGATATACTTGGTGATGAATTGTTAGTTCATACAGAGTAACAGATGTTTGTGGTTGATGAAACGTAAAGCTTATAGTTATGACAAATTTCTCAGATATTACCATTTCTTCTTGCTTTCCCATCTTTTCTGCCTTCAATTCTGGATTGTGCAATGAAAGCAGGAAATAGAACAAATTATGTCAAGGCATAAATTTGTTGGGTTTGGCTCGCCGGCTGATCCTCTTCTCCTATATTTTGCAATTTTCACCGTTTATTTTTGCCGAGAGATTTTCAGTAATTATTTTACTGGAAGGAAGCCGAGCTCATCAATCTTATCTGCGGATGTGATTGTCTAAATTGTTTTGACTTTTGAGTTTGCGTGAGGAGCTAACTATGTTTGGTTAGTGGGCAAAATTTAATGCCATGGAGAGGGGAGACCAATCACACTTTAGTTCTGAAATTTGGTGTGATTATTTTTATTTATTTATTTATTTCTTTTAGTATATTTTGGCTAACCTCATTACCTAACTATTTCGCATTGAACTTGAATATAACCCTACAACCAGAAAAGAAAACAAAATCTGGAAATAGATACATATCTTTTGTTAATCTTATTAAAATTAGGGGTAATTATCTTTTGCCCCCATGAACTACAATATCTTGGTACTTTTTCCCCATGAACTACTAACTATGACATCCGACTTTATTCAACTACTATCTTATGACAAAAAGTCTATTTTTGTCAGTCAAATTGGTTAAAATTGAAGGTCAACGGTCATGTTCAAGTCATGTGCCATTTTAAAAAAAATTTCTTCCACTTTTGCCCTCATTTTAAATTGTTTTCATGTGTTGGATTAGGGTTTAGGAGGGTATAAACGTCATTTTTTCAGTCTGAAGTGAGGGCAAAAGTGAAAGAAAAAAAATTTAAAATGGCATATGACTTTGACATGTGTATTCTAAGGATCATGATCAAATTCTAGTTTAATAATTTGGGTCCAATGATATATAATATATATATATATATATATAAAGTCAATTTAGATGAAAATAAAGTCAATTTAGATGAAAATTTTGTCCTTGCCCTTTTCTTCGTTGTTATAAAGTTCAAATTACTTGCTTAATTGCTTTTGATGGCAGTATGGTGAGAAGCTTTAATATAATAGTCTGAGCCTAACTTAGCCTTTGATGATGTTGAATTGAAATGATTAAATTGTGGAGTCAGGTTTGAAATCGCGATTTTTGTTTTGTTATTATATTAACTGACTAATTATTAAAAGATAGAATTAATCATTTAAATTTAAATTTAAATTAGTATTAACAAACATTTGAACTTGATCTTTCCTCACTATGCATGCATTTCCTAGTTCTTAATAGGGTAATCCCTATTCTCAAAAAAAAAAAAAAAAAAAAAAAAAAAGGGGTAGGTCCCATAATTTTTTTTTAAAAAATGTATACAAATTCTTTTAAAATTAACTTTTTACCTCTCAAAAACTAGTTATTTTAATTTTGTCCGTTACTTTAGTTGATATCTCATCTCTGAATCGTCAGGGCTCATCCCTACCCAAAAGCCAGAGCTATGATCATTTGTCATCAGTAGACCAACACGTGTCCTCCCATGGCTAACGTGGCACTGTTCTTCCTGTCTCTTCTGCAACCCATGATGACACTTGTGAAATCCCAGTTACATGCAAAAATTTGCATTCTTCTTCTACACCGTCATACATTTTCCATTTAAAAAAGCTCAAGCTTTGCTATAATTTGCATGCAAAAGCTGGAATAATCTTTCCAGAGTTTCTTACAAAAATGGCAGAAATACGAGACGAGTTTGGCAACCCAATACAGCTTACTGATGAACATGGCAACCCCGTCCAATTAACCGATGAATATGGCAACCCCATGCACCTCACTGGTGTCGCCGTCACCACTGCCGAGCCCGAAAAGCTCGCCGCAACGGATTTGGAAACCACTCCGGCGACTCGGACTGCAGCTGGTGCTGGTGCAAGAGAGCAGCAAGTACAGCAGGAGCAGCAGCAAGTACAGCAGGAGCAGCAGCATGAGGAGGTTAAGCGGTCCAGCAGCTCCAGCTCTGGCTCCGTAAGTATTAAATCAATTCACCACTTATCTCAAAAGTTTTTAAGATGATATAACAGAGAATTTAGGAGTCGGATTTAATTTAATCTAACTAATTACGTGATTAATGGGTATTGTGATGATTTTTTGATGTCATTTGAGCAGTCTGAGGATGAAGGACAATTAGGAGGGGAAGGAGAACAAGGTACGAGGAGGAGGAGGAAGAAGGGATTAAAGGAGAAGTTGACAGGTGGGAAGCAAAAGGTGGAGAATTCACACGCCACAGCTGTTTCTGCAACAACCACAACCACAGCTTCATCAACTAGTCCTAGTGGTTTTCAACACCATGAGCATGAGAAGAAAAGTGTGATGGAGAAGATCAAAGAAAAATTGCCTGGCCACCATGCCACTTAAATTAACCCCTCTGTATATATTTATATGTGCCAGCTGTATCTCCTGTTGTCTGTAAAAGCTAGCTAGCTTGTTTTCTTGTCGATCGAGTTGTGCATGCATCTTGGTGTTGGATTTGCTTTGCAGGTGGAGTGAGCCAGTTTGAGTTTGTGTCAATACTTTCTTTATAGGGTACTTGGTCCATGTATTGAGATGTAAGAAATTTCACCTTCTTTAATTTACAAATAAATGTTTGGTCGACAGCTTTGAAATTGTAATCCTCTGCCTTACGAAAGAACGAATAAATGTTTGGTCGACTCTGAAATGGTAATTAATCCTCTGCCTTAGGAAAGAGGAGGTTCAAGGATAAAGAAAATGTCTTTCTTTTTTTTTTTTTGTAAGAAGACAAAGATAATGTCTATTTGTGAGGAATTTGGGATTCCTTCTGGTTTAGGTTTAAGGTTTCTTCTGATAATCTGATGGGTTGGTCGAGATAAGGCTATGTTTATTTGTGTTTATGTTTATCTTGAAATGACCCAATTTACTTGGCTCTTGAACTTCAATTTTGTGTCGAGGTAAAAATGAAAATGAAACATATTTTACTTTCAACTGTCGTAATGATTCTTCAATTTTGTGTGACTAATGACTATACAGGACCGAGGAAAATATCGTATTTGGTGTCTATGCTTTGTGTGGTGCACCGAGGAACCTATCGTATTTGGTGTCTATGCTTTGTGTGGTGCACCAAGGAACACCTATCGTATTTGGTGTCTATGCTTTGTGTGGTGCATTTGGCGTGTATGTTTCTGACAATAATTTTCAATAAATTCACAATTCCCGGGATATTCTCCCAAATCCCACTAAATATAATAATTTCCAAGCCTTGAGAAAAACCCAGATACTAATTTGAGCAATTAAGCTTAAGAGGAGTCGTTATTGGAAATGTTTTTAGATTTAAAGAAGACCCATTCGATTTAATTTGTGAAAAAAAAAAAAAAAAGAGTAGGCTTTGAAACAAGGTTTCCAATTCTAAGCAGACCAAGTTTCTTAATAAGCATTCCTGAGCTACGACACTGCATACAAGTCATTCCTTTCCTTGTCGACGAAAAGTATACAAAGGAGTGTTCCCATAAGAATTGTAGAAAATGGCCGCAACCCATTTTGCAGCCAGATGAGCTGTCTGAATGATTGGCATGCCTTTGGACTTTTGAAGCTTCCAAAGCAGAAAACTTGGACTTTTCTTGTGACAAGGTTGCTGACTATTCCGGTCTCTTGTAAGGAATGGTCAGCAATCTATCTTTCTTGTTACAGAGCATGCTTCTCCATAGCTTGTTGATAACCTTTCACCAGGCCACTCTCTTTCTCACGATTAGTCAGCGAACTTGTAATCCATTAAGAGTAAGAAGCCATGGCTCTTATTATTTGCCCTGCTTCTAATCCTGTCTTCTTACACGCCATACTTCTCCGTTGCTGCTGATACCCTTTCTCCAGGCCACTCTCTTTCTCACGATTAGTCAGCAATCATTTGGAAGCAAACTTGTAATCCATAATCCATGAAGAGTAAGAAGCCATGGCTCTTATTATTTGCTCTGCTTCTAATCCTGTCTTCTTACACACCATACTTCTCCATTGCTGCTGATACCCTTTCTCCAGGCCACTCTCTTTCATTCAGTGAGACCATATTATCTCAAAGTAGCACTTTCGTGCTCGGTTTCTTCCAACCCGGAACTTCACGAAAAATCTACCTGGGCATATGGTATATAATGTTGAATCGGACGGAAGTTCTTTGGGTAGCAAACAGAGAAAACCCTTTGTCTGACCCATTTTCAGCAAGACTCGACCTCTCAAAAGACGGCAATCTACTCCTGTCTCAAGATTCCTCCGACATCCCATTTTGGTCGACAAATTTGACATTTCCCCACTCAAATTTGACTGAAGCACTACTTCTTGATGATGGGAATTTTGTTTTGAGAGATGGGTCGAACCAGAGTCTTATATTTTGGGAGAGTTTCGACCATCCAACCGATACATGGCTGCCAGGTGTAAAGCTTGGGATCAATAAGGTTACTGGAAAACCACAGCAGCTCATTTCATGGAAAAATTCAGAAGATCCAGCACCTGGTGTGTTCTCCTTGGGGTTAGACCCAAATGGAAGTAATCAATATTTCTTAGAGTGGAACAAATCCCAAATCTATTGGAGTTCTGGACTTTGGGATGGAATATCGTTCAGCAATATTCCTGAGTTGAGATCGCATTATAACTACAGTACCTTCAGTTTTGTGTCAAATGAAAATGGAAGATATTTTAGTTATACTTATTCTCTTCCTAGTCGTTCTGCCATTTCTAAATTTGTGCTGAGGTCTTCAGGAAATTTCCAGCTATCGACGTGGCGGGCTAACAGTAGGCAATGGAGTTTATTTTGGTCTGAACCGAAGGTACAATCTCATGTCTATGCTCTGTGTGGTGCATTTGGCGTGTATCGTGAGAATTCCTCGAGCCCCTGTGAATGTCTAACAGGTTTCGAACCATCTTCGATGGAAGACACCAGTCTAGATGATTGGTCAGGTGGGTGTGTGAGGAAATCCCCTTTGCAATGTGAGAACAATACGTATGCTAATGGCAAAAAAGATTGGTTCATGAAAATACCGAACCTGAGGTTGCCTGTTTATTCGAAACCATATTTGTCCGTGAGTGCTGGGAAATGTGAACAGGCTTGTATGAAAAATTGTTCTTGCACAGCTTATGCTTATAATAGTAGTGGGTGTATGATATGGGAAGGAGCTCTTTTGAACTTACAGCAACTCTCAGATGGTGGTGAGATTGGACAAGATATCTATCTCAAACTTGCTGGTGATGATCATCAAAGCACCAAAGGTGACACAAATTTATGCCATCTTTCTCTTTGAACTAATTCTCTGTTATATATGATGGTTGAGCTAATGGTGATTCTTGTCATCATAATCAGGCAAAAAATGGAAGGTATGGGTAGCTGTGCTGGTCCCAGCAACAGGGCTTCTCCTATGCCTCTTCATTTGTTTTTCATGCAAAGGAAAACTCAAACGCATAGGTAACTGTAAGCTCAATTGATTTTCTCAGACCAAGCACTCGATCTACATGCATATTACTGACCAATTCTTATCATTCTAGATCAAACAGGATCAAGCAATAATCTACTATTATTTGATTTCGATATGGAACTCCGTGCAATCAATGATGGAATGAACACCAACAATAATCTGAATAAAAGAGAGAAAGATGCCGAGTTACCACTATTCAGTTATGAGAGTGTATCAGCTGCAACCAATAATTTCTTAGCTGTGAATAAGCTTGGAGAAGGAGGCTATGGACCTGTTTATAAGGTACGTTACATTTTCCTGATGAATTTGCTTTGAACACTACTAAGAAAACTGACATTAATGGTACACCTTCATGAAGTTTAAAGAGCTTATGGTTCTCCTTCACAGGGGAAATTACTCCAAGGAAAGGAAATTGCAGTGAAGATGCTATCAAAAAGATCTGGACAGGGAATTGAGGAGTTCAGAAATGAGACAATACTAATTGCAAAACTCCAGCATAGAAATCTTGTTAGACTCTTAGGTTGTTGTATCGAGCGAGAAGAAAAGATATTAATATATGAGTACATGCCCAATAAAAGTTTGGACTTCTACCTTTTCGGTGAGTGCATGTTTATCTATATACGTGCATATATTTTCCTCTCATATGTTTCTAGGTTCTTAAGTACTAACTAATTTCTTTGATTGAACTATTTAAATAGATCCAACCAAGAAACAGATGTTAGGTTGGGAGACACGCATACGCATTATTGAAGGGATTGCTCAAGGGCTTCTTTATCTTCATCAATATTCCAGGTTACGAATCATACATAGAGATCTAAAACCAAGTAACATTCTCTTGGATAGTGAAATGAATTCAAAAATATCAGATTTTGGCATGGCTCGAATAGTTGGAGGCATTGAAACACAGGCAAACACAAATCGAATTGTTGGAACTTAGTAAGTATGCAACTCATTTTACATCTAATATTGTCAATTGCTAGTTAAATTCTTCTAGCAGGCTACTAAAGTGTAGTGCACTAAATTTTGGAATCCAGTGGATACATGTCTCCCGAATATGCTATACAAGGTTTATACTCGATAAAGTCCGATGTTTTTAGCTTTGGAGTATTGCTACTGGAGATTATAAGTGGCAAAAAGAATACTAGCTTCTATAACCATAGTTCACTTAGTCTTCTTATATATGTGAGTAGCCTTTATATCCTCTCAATTTCTTTATGTTTAATGTTTTTCATTAGTCTTTAAATTGAAATGCTCTTAGTTTTCATTAAAACTTACATTTATATGAAATGATACTAGGCTTGGGAGTTGTGGAGAGATGATCGAAGTTTGGAGTTGATCGATTCAACAGTAGGGTATCCTTCTTCCAGTTCTATTATGTTGAGATTCATTAACATCGGCCTTCTTTGTGTCCAAGAAAGCCCGATTGATCGACCTACCATGCTTGATGTAGTCTTGATGATTAGCAATGAGCATGCACTTCTACCTACCCCCAAGCAACCATTCCAGAATATGATGGACACAAATTCAACAGTTGACAATGCAGAAAATTGCTCAAAGAATAGCGTAACTATTTCAACAATGGAAGCCCGATGACTGATTCCTATACCAAAGAAAATAAATGTTGTAGAATAAATATTTTTGTATAATTTGTATGCATATTGATATGTTACATACTTGTCACTAAATGTTGTCTTAGTTCACTCATATTTTAGTTTTGTTACCTTTAATACTATCCAAATATTTTTTTTTAACGTCCTAATACTTTTTCAAACTAAAAATATCTATCATCATAATATTCTTAAAAAGAAAAAAAGAAAAAAAAGAAAAAACCCTATAGTATAACCAAATCATCGTGTGTTGTGCGCAACCAATCTTTTTCGGTGGGATTGGCTAGGGCTTGCTGTGGTCTTATTCTAAGGTGTGTGTTGCTAATTTTTGTGTTGGTATATTCTCCCAAATCCCACTAAATATAATCATTTCCAAGCCTTGAGAAATACCCAGATACTAATGTGAGCAATTAAGCTGAAGACGAGTCGTTATTGGAAATGTTTTTAGATTTAAAGAAGACCCAGTTGATTTAATTTGTGAAAAAAAAAAAATCAAATGAGAGTTTGTTTTCTTGTAGACGAAAAGTACACAAAGAAAGGAGAGTTCCAGGAGTGTACCCATAAGAATTGTAGAAATGGGCCGCAGCCCATTTTGCAGCCAGATGAGCTGTTTGATTGGCTTGCCTTTGGACTTTTGAAGCTTCCCGCAGGCAATAAAACTTGGGACTTTTCTTGCCTGTGTTCTTATATAAGGACTCAGGTCGGTCAACATTCTCATTATACAAAGAGAAATACAAAACCAAATCTAATTTTTTTGATTACCGAAACAACGGAAGGCCATACCTTTTAGGATGAGTTACGGCTTGGCCCCCACCGACTTGAATGTTCAACAGCGGATCAAGATCCACGGCAATACTTAAAAAATTGCCGGATCAGCAATTTTGAAATCCAAGGTCAAGAAGGTGCCACGTCAACTTGAGCGCTTTCTTTCTTTCTATCTTTATATTCCCTTTCCCCACTCTGCTCCGTCTTCTTCTTTCCTCGCTCTCCTCCCATTTTCTTGCCATTAATGGTTCTTGGCGGACCTGATGACCAACCATCTAAGAATAAGATGGGTCGAAAACTAAGAATCCCATGGCTGTCTTTTCTGAAATGATCGAGATTGTTCAGACCACTTTCTTTCTTTCTATCTATAATTCCCTTTCCCCACTAATGTTCTTTGTTTTGGACCATCTGATTCTTTAAAACTCCATCACCAGGGGTTGAAATTTCTAGTACCAATAAATAAACAAATATAACTTCTATTTTATCATATTATCAAAATTTTACAGGAATTAGGTGGTTAGCATACCCTGCCAAAATTGCAAGAATAACGAGAAGATCACACCATAAAATATATGGTTTAAGCAAAATTACTTTACTTACAAAAACAAAAAAAGAATGAGCAAAATCATTTTCAAATGAAGTTGACAGACATGCTTCATAGCATGTCAAATTTTGGTCCTCAGATCCAGGGACAAGGAGCAACGGCAAGAAAAATTGTGGGGAGAAAAGAAGAAGAAGATGAAGATGAAGAAGTTTGGTTGGCCATCAGATCCGGCGACATGTAGCAACGTCAAAAAAATTTGTGGGGGAGAAAATAAGAAGATGATGAAGAAGTTTGGTCAGATGCGGCGACAAGTAGCAACGGCAAGAAAGTTTGTGGGGGAGGGGGTGGAGGGGAGAGAGAAGAAGAAGATGAAGAAGTATGGGAAGAAGAAAGAAAGAAAGAAAGAGCGTCGAACTTGCATAAATTTTGAAATTTAATAGCAGGTTAACGTGGCACATTCCTGACCTTGGGTTTCAAAATTGCTGATCCGGCAATTTTTTAAGCATTGCCGGATCTTTCTGTAATTACCAACTGCGGTACTGCAAGTTAGAGAGGGAATTGGAGGGTGCCATGAAGAATAATAAGAAGCCATGGCTCTTATTTGTTGATCTGCTTCTAATCCTGTCTACTTACAGAGCGTGCTTCTCCATAGCTGCTGATACCCTTTCTCCAGGTGACTCTCTTTCATTCACTGAGACCATATTATCTCAAGGTAGCACTTTTGTGCTCGGTTTCTTCCAACCAGGCACTTCATCAAAAATCTACCTGGGCATATGGTATATAATGTTGAATCGGACGGAAGTTCTTTGGTTAGCAAACAGAGAAAACCCTTTGTCTAACCTATTTTCGGCAAGACTCGACCTCTCAAAAGATGGCAATCTACTCCTGTCTCAAGATTCCCCCGACATCCCATTTTGGTCGACAAATTTGAGTACTTGGTGATGATGGGAATTTTGTTCCGAGGGACTCGGCTTCCATGCGGTAAGCCAAACTACCGCATATCTGCGGTAGTTTGGTTTGAGGGTTGAGATGTTTTCAGGCAAGCTACTCATTAATTACACTCACGCCGACCCAAAAAAAACAAACGGAAATTAATCCCGTTAACTCCCTTCCATCCCATCTTCTCTCTTTCTCTCTCTTTTTTTTCTTTTTTTCACCTAATAGTCTGCTGTGAGGTTCCTCTGAATCATCATCATCAAAATCAGAGACTGGGGCTCTAGGGCTTAGCTCTTTACTTTGTTTTAAAATCACTTTCTGATTGCGTAGCTCTCGATTGCGAGCATGAGGACTAATTGTAGTCCTGGCCGTTACAGAAGAAGAGGATTGCTTAATCTTCGTAGAAGCACTACCTGAGGCTTGCCTGACGAATGAAGCATTACCTGATGGACTTCCAGTATAAATAAGGTGGACGCCTCAAACCCTTATTTCGAAGGCCTCCTGTCAACATCTTCACCGGTGCTTGAATATCTTATAAGAAGAACTTTGAATATTTCAAAAATCTTAGCCATTTCTCTGTTTTGTGCCCCTGTTTCTGTAGTTTGATGTTTAATTTTAAAGTAAAGGCTTTTGGCATTTGGTTATTCATTTGAAAATCTGCATTGTTAGGGTGTTTCAAATTTTTACTTTGACATTTTTTTTTTTTTTGCTTCCTGTTTGTTGGTTACTAATTTTGTGTTCTTTTGGCGTGAAGGAAAAATTTCTTGTGTAAGAAATCTGCATATTTCTGGCCTATTTTGGGTAGTAGATTCTGGAATTCTAAAGAATATCTGTTGGGTGATTGAAATAACATTGAACTTCAAGTACCAGTGAAGATGTTTGAGAATACCCAAAACTCAAAATCTGAAGAATACCCAAAACTCTCTTTCTCTTTTTTTACCCAATACGTCTCTCTCTGTTCTCTTTTTCTACCCAAATTGAACTTCAAGTACCAGTGAATATGTTTGAGAATACCCAAAACTCAAAATCTGAAGAATACCCAAAACTCAAAATCCATAGGATGGTTGCACTGCCGCTTGAAGAAGTATCAGGCCTGTTTGGGTAGAAAAAGAGAACAGATAGAGACGTACTGAGTAAAAAAGAGAGAAAGAAGATGGGATGGAAGGGAGTTAACGGGATTAATTTCCGTTTGTTTTTTTTTGGGTCGGCGTTAGTGTAATTAATGAGTAGCCTGCCTGGAAGCATCTCAACCCTCAAACCAAACTACCGCAGATATGCGGTAGTTTGGCTTACCGCATGGAAGCCGCGCCCTGTTCGGAGAGATAGGTTGAACCCTTCGTCTATATTTTGGGAGAGTTTCGACCATCCAACCAATACATGGCTGACAGGTGCAACGATTTGGATTGATAAGGTTATTGGGAAACCACAGCAGCTCATTTCATGGAAAAATTCAGAAGATCCATTTAAAATTTTTTTTTCTTCCACTTTTGCTCTCATTTTAAATTGTTTTTATGTGTTAGTTTAGGGTTTAGGAGGGTATAAGCATTATTTTTTCAGTTTGAAGTGAGGGCAAAAGTGAAAGAAAAAAAATTTAAAATGGCACATAACTTGCATATGTGTATTCTAAGGACAAATTTTAGTTTAATAATTTGGGTCGAATGATATATATATATATATATATATATATATATATATATATATATATATTAAAGTCAATTTAGATGAAAATTTTGTCCTTCAATGCCCTTTTCTTCGTTGTTATAAAGTTTAAATTACTTGCTTAATTGCTTTTGATGGCAGTATGGTGAGAAGCTTTAATATAATAGTCTGAGCCTAACTTAGCCTTAATGATGTTCAATTGAAATGGTTAAATGGTGGAGTCAGGTTTGAACTCACCATTTTTGTTTTGTTATTATATTAATTTACTAATTATTAAAAGATAGAATTAATCATTTAAATTTAAATTTAAATTTAAATTAGTAGTAACAAACATTTGGACTTGATCTTTCCTCACTATGCATGCATTTCCTAGTTCTTAATAGGGTAATCCCTATTCTCAAAAAAAAAAAAAAAAAAGGGGTAGGTCCCATAATTTTTTTTTAAAAAAACGTATACAAATTCTTTTAAAATTAACTTTTTACCTCTCAAAAACTAGTTATTTTAATTTTGTCCGTTACTTTAGTTGATATCTCATCTCTGAATCGTCAGGGCTCATCCCTACCCAAAAGCCAGAGCTATGAACATTTGTCATCAGTAGACCAACACGTGTCCTCCCTTGGCTAACGTGGCACTGTTCTTCCTGTCTCTTCTGCAACCCATGATGACACTTGTGAAATCCCAGTTACATGCAAAAATTTGCACTCTTCTTCTACACCGTCATACATTTTCCATTTAAAAAAAGCTCAAGCTTTGCTATAATTTGCATGCAAAAGCTGGAATAATCTTTCCAGAGTTTCTTACAAAAATGGCAGAAATACGAGACGAGTTTGGCAACCCAATACAGCTTACTGATGAACATGGCAACCCCGTCCAATTAACCGATGAATATGGCAACCCCATGCACCTCACTGGTGTCGCCGTCACCACTGCCGAGCCCGAAAAGCTCGCCGCAACGGATTTGGAAACCACTCCGGCGACTCGGACTGCAGCTGCTGCTGGTGCAAGAGAGCAGCAAGTACAGCAGGAGCAGCAGCAAGTACAGCAGGAGCAGCAGCATGAGGAGGTTAAGCGGTCCAGCAGCTCCAGCTCTGGCTCCGTAAGTATTAAATCAATTCACCACTTATTTCAAAAGTTTTTAAGACGATATAACAGAGAATTTAGGAGTCGGATTTAATTTAATCTAACTAATTACGTGATTAATGGGTATTGTGATGATTTTTTGATGTCATTTGAGCAGTCTGAGGATGAAGGACAATTAGGAGGGGAAGGAGAACAAGGTACGAGGAGGAGGAAGAAGAAGGGATTAAAGGAGAAAATAAAGGAGAAGTTGACAGGTGGGAAGCAAAAGGAGGAGAATTCACACGCCACAGCTGTTTCTACAACAACCACAACCACAGCTTCATCAACTAGTCCTAGTGGTTTTCAACACCATGAGCATGAGAAGAAAAGTGTGATGGAGAAGATCAAAGAAAAATTGCCTGGCCACCATGCCACTTAAATTAACCCCTCTGTATATATGTATATGTGCCAGCTGTATCTCCTGTTGTCTGTAAAAGCTAGCTAGCTTGTTTTCTTGTCGATCGAGTTGTGCATGCATCTTGGTGTTGGATTTGCTTTGTAGGT
The DNA here is from genome assembly GCF_965113065.1 of Corylus avellana. NCBI lineage: Eukaryota > Viridiplantae > Streptophyta > Magnoliopsida > Fagales > Betulaceae > Corylus > Corylus avellana. Next base: position 17,068,608 of record NC_142491.1, on the reverse strand, counting down.
GGTGTGAGCCGTTTTGAGTTTGTGTCAATACTTTCTTTATAGGGTACTTGGTCCATGTATTGACATGTAAGAAATTTCACCTTCTTTAATTTACAAATAAATGTTTGGTCGACAGCTTTGAAATTGTAATCCTCTGCCTTACGAAAGAACGAATAAATGTCTGGTCGACTCTGAAATGGTAATTAATCCTCTGCCTTAGGAAAGAGGAGGTTCAAGGACAAAGAAAATGTCTTTTTTTTTTTTTTTTTTTTTTTGTAAGAAGACAAAGATAATGTCTATTTGTGAGGAATTTGGGATTCCTTCTGGTTTAGGTTTGAGGTTTCTTCTGATAATCTGATGGGTTGGTCGAGATAAGGCTATGTTTATTTGTGTTTATGTTTATCTTGAAATGACCCAATTTACTTGGCTCTTGAACTTCAATTTTGTGTCGAGGTAAAAATGAAAATGAAACATATTTTACTTTCAACTGTCGTAATGATTCTTCAATTTTGTGTGACTAATGACTATACAGGACCGAGGAAAATATCGTATTTGGTGTCTATGCTTTGTGTGGTGCACGGAGGAACCTATCGTATTTGGTGTCTATGCTTTGTGTGGTGCACCAAGGAACACCTATCGTATTTGGTGTCTATGCTTTGTGTGGTGCATTTGGCGTGTATGTTTCTGACAATAATTTTCAATAAATTCACAATTCCCGGGATATTCTCCCAAATCCCACTAAATATAATAATTTCCAAGCCTTGAGAAAAACCCAGATACTAATTTGAGCAATTAAGCTCAAGAGGAGTCGTTATTGGAAATGTTTTTAGATTTAAAGAAGACCCATTTGATTTAATTTGTGAAAAAAAAAAAAAACAAAAGTAGGCTTTGAAACAAGGTTTCCAATTCTAAGCAGACCAAGTTTCTTAATAAGCATTCCTGAGCTACGACACTGCATACAAGTCATTCCTTTCCTTGTCGACGAAAAGAATACAAAGGAGAGTTCCCATAAGAATTGTAGAAAATGGCCGCAACCCATTTTGCAGCCAGATGAGCTGTCTGAATGATTGGCATGCCTTTGGACTTTTGAAGCTTCCAAAGCAGAAAACTTGGACTTTTCTTATGACAAGGTTGCTGACTATTCCGGTCTCTGGTAAGGAATGGTCAGCAATCTACCTTTCTTGTTACAGAGCATGCTTCTCCATAGCTTGTTGATAACCTTTCACCAGGCCACTCTCTTTCTCACGATTAGTCAGCGAACTTGTAATCCATTAAGAGTAAGAAGCCATGGCTCTTATTATTTGCCCTGCTTCTAATCCTGTCTTCTTACACACCATACTTCTCCGTTGCTGCTGATACCCTTTCTCCAGGCCACTCTCTTTCTCACGATTAGTCAGCAATCATTTGGAAGCAAACTTGTAATCCATAATCCATGAAGAGTAAGAAGCCATGGCTCTTATTATTTGCTCTGCTTCTAATCCTGTCTTCTTACACACCATACTTCTCCATTGCTGCTGATACCCTTTCTCCAGGCCACTCTCTTTCATTCAGTGAGACCATATTATCTCAAAGTAGCACTTTCGTGCTCGGTTTCTTCCAACCCGGAACTTCACGAAAAATCTACCTGGGCATATGGTATATAATGTTGAATCGGACGGAAGTTCTTTGGGTAGCAAACAGAGAAAACCCTTTGTCTGACCCATTTTCAGCAAGACTCGACCTCTCAAAAGACGGCAATCTACTCCTGTCTCAAGATTCCTCCGACATCCCATTTTGGTCGACAAATTTGACATTTCCCCACTCAAATTTGACTGAAGCACTACTTCTTGATGATGGGAATTTTGTTTTGAGAGATGGGTCGAACCAGAGTCTTATATTTTGGGAGAGTTTCGACCATCCAACCGATACATGGCTGCCAGGTGTAAAGCTTGGGATCAATAAGGTTACTGGAAAACCACAGCAGCTCATTTCATGGAAAAATTCAGAAGATCCAGCACCTGGTGTGTTCTCGTTGGGGTTAGACCCAAATGGAAGCAATCAATATTTCCTAGAGTGGAACAAATCCCAAATCTATTGGAGTTCTGGACTTTGGGATGGAACATCTTTCAGCAATATTCCTGCGTTGAGATCGAATTATAACTACAGTACCTTCAGTTATGTGTCAAATGAAAATGGAAGATATTTTACTTATTCTCTTCCTAATAGTTCTGCCATTTCTAAATTTGTGATGAGGTCTTCAGGAAAATTCCAGCTATCCACGTGGCTGGATGCGCAATGGAATTTATTTTGGTCTGAACCGAAGGTACAATCTGATGTCTATTCTTTGTGTGGTGCATTTGGCGTGTATCGTGAGAATTTCTCGAGCCCCTGTGAATGTCTAACAGGTTTCGAACCATCTTCGATGGAAGACACCAGTCTAGATGACTGGTCAGGTGGGTGTGTGAGGAAATCCCCTTTGCAATGTGAGAATAATACGTATGCCAATGGCAAAAAAGATTGGTTCACGAAAATATCAAACATGCGATTGCCTGTTTATTCGAAACCATATTTGGCCTTGAGTGCTGGGAAATGTGAACAGGCTTGCATGGAAAATTGTTCTTGCGCAGCTTATGCTTATAATAGTAGTGGGTGTATGATATGGGAAGGAGCTCTTTTGAACTTACAGCAACTCTCAAATGGTGGCGAGATTGGACAAGATATCTATCTCAGACTTGCTGCTGATGATCATCAAAGCACCAAAGGTGACACAAATTTATGCCATCTTTCTCTTTGAACTAATTCTCTGTTATATATGATGGTTGAGCTAATGGTGATTCTTGTCATCATAATCAGGCAAAAAATGGAAGGTATGGGTAGCTGTGCTGGTCCCAGCAACAGGGCTTCTCCTATGCCTCTTCATTTGTTTTTCATGCAAAGGAAAACTCAAACGCATAGGTAACTGTAAGCTAAATTGATTTTCTCAGACCAAGCACTCGATTTACATGCATAGTATTGACCAATTCTTATCATTCTAGATCAAACAGGATCAAGCAATAATCTACTATTATTTGATTTTGATACGGAGCTCCGTGCAATTAATGATGAAATGAACACCAACAATAATCTAAATAAAAGAGAGAAAGATGCCGAGTTACCACTATTCAGTTATGAAAGTGTATTAGCTGTAACCAATAATTTCTTAGTTGTGAATAAGCTTGGAGAAGGAGGCTATGGACCAGTTTACAAGGTACGTTACATTTTCTTGATGAATTTGCTTTGAAAACTATTAAGAAAACCGACATTAATGGTACACCTTCATGAAAGTTTAAAGAGCTTATAGTTCTCCTTCACAGGGGAGATTACTCGAAGGAAAAGAAATTGCAGTGAAGATGCTATCAAAAAGATCTGGACAAGGAATTGAGGAGTTCAGAAATGAGACAATACTAATTGCAAAACTCCAGCATAGAAATCTTGTCAGGCTCTTAGGTTGTTGTATCGAGCGAGAAGAAAAGATATTAATATATGAGTACATGCCCAATAAAAGTTTGGACTTCTACCTTTTCGGTGAGTGCATGTTTATCTATATACGTGTATATATTTTCCTCTCATATGTTTTTAGGTTCTTAAGTACTAACTAATTTCTTTGATTGTACTATTTAAATAGATCCAACCAAGAAACAGATGTTAGGTTGGGAGACACGCATACGCATTATTGAAGGGATTGCTCAAGGGCTTCTTTATCTTCATCAATATTCAAGGTTACGAATCATACATAGAGATCTAAAACCAAGTAACATTCTCTTGGATAGTGAAATGAATCCAAAAATATCAGATTTTGGCATGGCTCGAATAGTTGGAGGCAATGAAACACAGGCAAACACAAATCGAATTGTTGGAACTTAGTGAGTATGCAGCTCATTTTACATCTAATATTGTCAATTGCCAGTTAAATTCTTCTAGCAGGGTACTAAAGTGTAGTGTACTAAATTTTGGAATCCAGTGGATACATGTCTCCCGAATATGCTATACAAGGTTTATATTCGATAAAGTCCGATGTTTTTAGCTTTGGAGTATTGCTACTGGAGATTATAAGTGGCAAAAAGAATACTGGCTTCTTTAACCATAGTTCACTTAGTCTTCTTATATATGTGAGTAGCCTTTATATCTTCTCAATTTCTTTATGTTTTTCATTAGTCTTTAAATTGAAAATGCTCTTAGTTTTCAGTAAAACTTACATTTATATGAAATGATACTAGGCTTGGGAGTTGTGGAGAGATGATCGAAGTTTGGAGTTGATCGATCCAATAGTAGGATATCCTTCTTCCAGTTCTATTATGTTGAGATTCATTAACATCGGCCTTCTTTGTGTCCAAGAAAGACCGACTGATCGACCTACTATGCTTGATGTAGTCTTAATGATTAGCAATGAGCATGCACTTCTACCTACCCCCAAGCAACCATTCCAGAATATGATGGACACAAATTCAACAGTTGACAATGCAGAAAATTACTCAAAGAATAGCGTAACTATTTCAACAATGGAAGCTCGTTGACTGATTCCTATACCAAAGAAAATAAATGTTGTACAACCAATATTTTTGTATAATTTGTATGCATTTTGATATGTTACATACTTGTCACTAAATGTTGTCTTAGCTCACTCATATTTTAGTTTTGTTACCTTTAATACTATCCAAATACTTTTTTTAACGTCATAATACTTTTTCAAACTAAAAATAGCTAGGGGAAACTTTACTTTGATCCTTTGAACATCCACTCGTTTTTACAAATTTTCCTGAACTTCCAAATCTCTCATTTTGGACCCCTAAACGTTCAATTACTCTCAATGTAGACCCCTTCGTCAAATTTTAAATGTTACATGATGTTTATACCCCTGACTTTTGTATAAAATTATAACTTTCAAAATCTATATTTTTTTATTTTAAAAAAAAATGAAAATCAAGGACATTTTGGTCTTTTTTTATATTTTCAACAACTAAAATTAACGGAAGGGTTCTAATTGAGAGTAATTGAAAGTTCAGGGGTCCAAAATGAGAGATTTGAAAGTTCAAGGAGGTTTGTAAAATCGAGTGAAAATTCAAGGGCCAAAGTAAAGTTTTTCCAAATATCTATTGTCATAATATTCTTAAAAAAAATAAAAAATGAAAAAAAAAAAGAAAAAGAAAAAACCCAATAGTATAACCAAATCATCGTGTGTTGTGATTTAAAGAAGACCCACTTGGTTTAATTTGTGAAAAAAAGAGAGGCTTTGAAACAGTGGTCAATAAAAGGTTTCCGATTCTAAGCCGACCATGTTTCTTAATAAGCATTCCTGAGCTACGACGCATACAAGTCATTGCTTCTCTTCTCCAATTGCCACTCTCCAACCCACCACAGAAACAACTCAAACGAACCAGCGACCAAACTCGGACACGCTATTCTTGTCGGCGAATAGTACACAAAGGAGAGTTCCAGATGAGCTGTCTGATTGGCTTGCCTTTGGACTTTTGAAGCTTCCCAAGAAGGAACCGTTAAAACTAAGAGGAATGATAGGGACCCAACTTTTTTGCCCAACAAAAGTCCAACTTTTGTCTTATTTATTTTTAAAAAATAAAATAAAATAAAAAATGAAAAAAATGTTTAAAGCAACCCTATCTATTTTTTGTCTTTCTTTTATTTGGTATTTTTAAAAAAATGAAAAATGGTATTTTTTTCATAATAATGTCATTTTTTTTTAAGAAAATGCCATTATTATGAAGAAAAATACTATTTTTCATTTTAAAAAAAATACTAAATAAAAGAAAGGCCAAAAATAGATAGGGTTGCTTAAGACATTTTTTTCATTTTTCATTTTGGTTTTTTTAGAAAAAAAATAAAAGGTAAAAGTTGGACTTTTGTTGGGCAAAAAAGTTGGGCCTTTAGCATTTCTCTAAAACTAATGATTAAGTGATTTACATCTTCTTATCAGTTTAAGTTTTTGGGATAACTGTGATAGAATTCATAAAAAAATAGAAATAGAAATAAATTGCGGAAATAAAATAAATGAGAAACAAAGATTTTAACGTGGTTCGGTCAACGACCTACATCCACAGATAAAGCCCATAGGGCTACTTTAAGCTCTTATTGAATGATTTGTTTACAATACAGAATGTTCTATTTATAGAGCTTACACATAAATGTAATCTTAATCAAATCCCTAATTTAAGGTGATCAAATCATAATCAAATCCCTAAATTAGGCTAATCTAATCTTCATCAATCATAATCAAATCCCTAACTTTAGGGTCATTCAAATATATACTCTAACATCTTCCCTCAAACTCATAGTGGAAGATCTTGAAACCTTGAGCTTAGCCCTTTTTTTTTTTTTTTTTTTTTTTTTGAGATAGCAAATCAATACAAAAAAGGGTCATCTATAGACCAAAAATGAGAGCCAACTGTGGGTTGGGCCTGGGTTTTAAACAATACCACATAGCCATATAAAAGGAGAGCCAACTTTGGGATGAAGTGAGAGCCAACTATGGGCTGAAATGGCCTAGGTTTTAAACAATACCACAAAGCCGAGCAAAAATAGGCCTAGGGGTGCAAAGGCGGTTACGGTTAGCGGTTAGTGGCAATAACCGCTAACCGTAACCGCCTTAGCGGTTAGTAGATTTTACTAACCGCAACCGCTAACCGCCTAGCGGTTAACGGTTAGCGGTTAACCGCCAGTTAGCGGTTAGCGAAATAGATAACCGCCCGCTAACCGCTTTTTTAAAATTGGGCTTTTTTTTACCCTCATTTTTTTTTTCTTGTATTTTTAATATCTTCTTGGGCCCAATTGCTATAAAAAGAGTCCATATTGAAAAATCAAAAATATTTGACCCAAAATTTACATTTACTTGTACTTTAAAAAAATTTCCTTAAATATTAAATCATAACCGATTAATTATTTAAATTCTTATCATATTTACTTATAATCTTTTTTCTTTGAATTGAACTTAATATCTAATGGTAAATGGTAATGTTCAAACTCCTAAATCCTAAATTCTTAAAGTATTTAATAATGCTTTAATTAAATTGTAGCCTTGTAGTTATAAGTAATATATTGTTTAATTCAATTGAATCAATTGTGATTATCATTGTACATGAATCATATGATTAACTTGTAGACTTATGACTTATGAGTTATGTCATATTATATATGTATTATTTATTATTATATAATTATATGATTTAATGATCAAGTCATCATGTGATATAATCATATTAATTATAGTGATAATATATAAATTACTAAAATTATAATGATAATACATTAATACTTAAATTGTGTTTATAAGTAACACATTGGTCATTGTTTAATCCAATGTCAATTACTTAATTTGATATTATACGAATCATATCATTATTGTACATTAATAATATGATTCACTTGAAGTCTTGAATAAAGTATTTGAATTATCATTGAATCATATGATTAAGTATTAATATTATACATTTATATTATTCATATACATATGTAGACTTCTATAGACTTATAACATATATAGACTTATAAGTTTATAACATACATTGGAAATAAGTCTCTAGATATTTAATTGTTGTATTAGTATGAATTGATATACTTATGAGTTATGTCATATTATATATGTATAATTTGTTATTATATAATCAAATGATTTAATGATCAATCTCATATGATATAATCATATAAATTATAGTGATAATATATTAATACTCAAATTGTGATTTAATTATTTTTTTAAAAAAAATTGTGATTTAATGATCAAGTAATTATATGATATAATCATATAAATTATAGTGATAATATATTAATACTCAAATTGTGATTTAATTATTTTTTAAAAAAATTGTGATTTAATGATTAAGTGATTATGTTATATGTATAAATATTTTTATAATTATAATTATAAAATTATATTATATAAAAAGGCGGTTAGCGGTTAGCGGTTACGGTTAGTAGACCCAATAACCGCTAACCGCTAGGCGGTTATAGCGGTTAGGCGGTTAGCGGTTAATGCGGTTAGGCGGTTAGGCGGTTGGCGGTTATAGCGGTTAGCGGTTAGCGGACGGTTTTTAACCGCCCGCCTTTGCACCCCTAAATAGGCCAACTATGGGCCAATGGGTGGCGACTTGGCCTCTTTTTTTTTTTTGATGGGCAACTTAGCCTCTATTGAATTTTATTTTTTGGGTTTTGTTTTCTCTCACGCATTGCATCAGCAACATACAATTTTTTTTTTTTTTGATATACAATAATAGAATGAACAATCTGCTACCAAATCAATCAATAAAAATTCACCCAATTGCCCCATTGATTTGTGGATGCTCTTTGAATCCCTCATTGCCTTCAAGATGTCGATCTTTGCAAAAAATTCTCACTGCATCACCCACCAAAGGCTCATTGTCTCACTTGTTGTGTGGGTTGTTTAGGCTGGAACACGATCTTGCAGAGAACAAGCAAAGCCAACAAGGTCAAAGAAGAACTGGATGTAAACCAAACTAACTTCACCTTGAAAATTTGTGAGCACCGCAAGAGAAGAATCATGATAGGCAAAAAGAAATGAAATCCACAAGATAGTTAGGATCAAATTTTGGCGTTAACCAACAGCTCTGATACCATGATAGAATTCATAAAGAAATAGAAATAGAAATAAATTGGGGAAATAAAATAAATGAGAAACAAAGATTTTAACGTGGTTCGGTCAACGACCTACATCCACAGATAAAGCCCATAGGGCTACATTAAGCTCTTATTGAATGATTTGTTTACAATACAGAATGCTCTATTTATAGAGCTTACACATAAATGTAATCTTAATCAAATCCCTAATTTAAGGTGATCAAATCATAATCAAATCCTTAAATTAGGCTAATATAATCTTCATAAATCATAATCAAATCCCTAACTTTAGGGTCATTCAAATATATACTCTAACAAACTGGTAATTTTACATGATATCAGAGCCAAGGGTCTTGAGATTGAACCTTGACTCCATCAATTCACCCAATTTAAATTAAATATTTCACGTGTTAAGTTTCACCTATTAAAAGGGAGTTTGTGCCTACTCGTGAGGGGGTGTTAAAACTAATGATTAAATAATTAGAGCACTCATTTGAGTCTCACCAAAACTATTTTTTTAGTTATTTTGGTGAGTCAATTTAGCAAAAGTGGTTTAAATCTTCACTTTTTAGACTAACAATTTTAACCAAAATAAAATTGTGAGCGAATAGTATTCACTATCTTTAACGAGTACTATTCACTCACCAAATGAATAAAAAATAATATAAAATTTCTCTCTCTTTCCATGTTCTTTGAAAAAATTAAAAAAAAAAAGAAGAAAGAATTATTTAAAAAAGAATATTTAAATGGAATAGTAAAAGTTGATAATTAAAATAGTAAAACTGATGAGGTGCTTTAAAAAAGTGGGTAGTTAAAATATAAAAAAATGTATTTTTGATTATTTTGGTGAGTAAAATTTAGTGAGACGGATAAGAATGTGAAAGACCAATCCTTTTAGGATAAGGAGTTACGGCTTGGCCACACAGACTTGAATGTTCAAGTCAAACTGATCAACACTTTCACTTTCATTGTTGAAGTGGTTACATTTACATTGTGTCCATCATATTCCGGTCTCTGGTAAGGAATGGTCAGCAATCTTTCTGTAATTACCAACTGCGGTAGTGCAAGTTAAGAGAGGGAATTGGAGGGTGCCATGAAGACAAAGAAGCCATGGCTCTTATTTGTTCTGCTTCTAATCCTATCCTGTTACAGAGCACGCTTCTCCATAGCCGCTGGTGATACACTTTCAACAGGCCACTCGCTTTCAAACATGCGATTGCCTGTTTCTTTGAAAGCATATTTGGGTGTGAATGCTAGCAGATGTGAATTGGCTTGCGTGAAAAAATTTTCTTGCACAGCTTATGCTTAAAATAAGAGTGGGTGTATGATATGGGAAAGAGGTTTTTTTTTTTTTTTTTTTTTTTTTAATTTTTATTTTTATTTATTTTTTTTAAATGCAAGGGGTACATTTTAATTATACTATTAATATCTGAGGGCCTTATTAGATGCCTTAGGCGATTGCCTAATTGGCCTAATAGAAGAGCTGGCTGTGTGGCATTGCTCCAGCTTCCAGGAATAGAAATTTTCTCTAAATTAGTCTAGAGGAAATATTCTCAAACTTATTTAAAATAGTGCATTATAAACATTTAAAAGGTACATTAAATTCAGTTTAAGTTAGTAAATTGCTATTAATAATGTTAAGAATTTAATGTGTCTGGTTTAGTGGTTGGATGAATACATTTTTACACTTGAAAGAATGAAAAGTCAAGATTCAAGAAGTTGAAGATCTCGTTGGAATGAAATACTGCACAAAGTTCCAGAATCCAGAATACATCGTTTGCTATATATCTCGGTTGCTTCTCGTTCGAACGAAGAGAGCCTCATTCGGTGCCTTGTTTAGTGGTTCATTCGAACGAGTGGACCATAAAATGCTTCGGTCGAAAAAATGCTATGATAATGATGCAACAAGGTGCAGAGAGCCAGAGACTAACTAATGCAATCTTAATCTAACATTAATTTCAACGAAGAAAAACAGATGCTATTGAGAGTTTCAGATAACAATTAACTCGTAACATTTATTTCAAACCTAGTCATTATGTTATGTTGACTGGTAAAGTCAGCCGCCAGAGTGGTTATGTGATATACAATGGAGAGAAGGTGTCAACTATGACCAGCGCCATGCTTAGATCCAATCAAGCTTCTGAAAACGAATTATCATTTAATTCAGTTGACAGCTTGTGATGAAAAAGAATTCTCATTTAATTCTGTTGACATAGTGGTTATTAGTTGTTAGACGTTGTTGACTTTGTTGTGGAACTCCATTAATGGGTTATGTAGAGCTTGATTGTCTGAATCGGTCGCTGAAAAAGAAAGGAATATGGAATGGTACAATTTTTCTTGTTGACCCATTCTTCTTCAAGCATATATTTTTCTGTAATTACTAACTGCGGTTCTGCAAGTTAGAGAGGGAGGGGTGACATCATGAAGACTAAGCCATGGCTCTTATTTGCTCTGCTTCTAATTATGTCTTATTACAGAGAATGCTTCTCTATAGCTGGTGATACCCTTTCACCAGGTCACTCTCTTTCTCATTCAAAGAGAGAGACAATAGTATCTCAAGGTGGCACTTTTGAGCTGGGTTTCTTCAAACCAGGCACTTCATCAAAAATCTACCTGGGCATATGGTATAAAAGGTTTCATGAGGAAATTGTTTGGGTAGCAAATAGAGAAAACCCTTTGTCTCACCCATCTTCCTCAACACTTTACCTCTCAGAAAATGGCAATCTACTCCTTTTTGAAGGTTCTGTTAAGTATGACTTGAATTAAAAGTCATGGTGGGACCCAATATTTTGTCTCCTTCTTCAAGTAGGAGAGGTTTTTTGGTTCAACCGGTTTACTCCTTTTGGGTTTAGGAGACTTTTGTCCAAGTTTGATTTGGAGTCCTTCTCCTATGTGTAATTGGACTCCTTGTTTGATTTATAGTAGGAGTCCTAGACCAACATGTAAAAGGAGAGTTAAAGCTTCTATATAAGGAACAAAGCACAAGGTGAATTTGTGTGTGCCAAAAACGTGAAGCACCAAAGGGAGGAGAAAAAAGAGAGAATTTGAGAGAAGGAGATACAAGGGCAGCAAGGGTGTTTTCTTCTTGGTGGTTTTTGGAGGAGCCAAAAACAAGTGATTAGAAGAAAAAGGGTGCTGCAGAGTGAGAGAAGAAAATAGAGATCAGCCGTCATCCGTTCCAGCAAAAGAAGAGTTTGTACATCTGTCTTTTGTATTATATTTTGGGAATAATCTTTCTTGTGTGATAGTGAGATTTGGGTGTATTGGGGCTTTGGGATCTGAGTGATTTTTCTCTCTACTATTCTTGTACTCATCTTTTGATAGTGAATTTTCTCTGGGTCGTCTCCGCCAGTGGATGTAGGCTTGTTAAGCCGAACCACTTAAATCTTTGTGTCGTGTGTGATTTGATTGCCTAATCTTTGTTATTCCGCATTCTTCTTATTTTTTTCGCATCTCACGGGTCTTGGGAAATAGGATTAATTTCCTAACAACTGGTATCAGAGCTGTTGGTTCGAGTGGGAGCGATGGCAAGTGAAGAAGGAAAGATGGGAATCGAGAAGTTCGACGGCAAAGATTTTGGGTTTTGGAAGGTACAAATTGAAGATATTCTTTATGGGAAGGATCTTCATCAACCTCTTTTGGAAGAACAACCCGACGACATGGATGATAGCGAGTGGGCTCTGCTTGATCGTAAAGCCCTAGCAGTTATCAGGTTATCACTGTCAAAATCAGTTGCACACAACGTTGTAAAGGAGAAGACAGCAGCAGGTCTAATGGCGGCTTTGTCAAGCATGTATGAGAAGCCGTCGGCTAACAACAAGGTGCATCTGATGAAGAAATTGTTCAACCTAAAGATGGTGGAAGGAGCTTCGGTGGCACATCATCTCAATGAGTTCAACACCATCACAAATCAATTGTCCTCGGTGGAAATTAATTTTGATGATGAGGTTCGCGCGTTGATCGTCTTGGCATCTTTGCCAAATAGCTGGGAAGCAGTGAGGATGGCTGTGAGTAACTCTGTAGGAAAGAGTAAACTGAGCTATGAAGACGTCAGGGATTTGATTCTCAGTGAAGAGGTTCGCAGAAGAGATGCGGGTGAAGCCTCTTGTTCTGGTGCTGCTTTAAACCTCGAGACTCGGGGCAGAGGACAAGACAGAAACTCTGGTCAAGGCAGATCAAATTCCAGAAAAGGGAGAAGCAAATCTAGATTCAAACAACAACCTGAGTGTTGGAACTGTGGCAAGACTGGCCACTACAAGAAGAATTGCAGGGAACTGCGGAAGGAGACTGAGAACGATTATGCAAACGTAGTAACAGAAGAAGTATATGATGCCCTACTTCTTTCAGTTGACAGTCCCCTTGATTCTTGGGTCTTAGACTCAGGAGTATCTTTTCATACGACAGCGATCCGTGAAATTCTCGAGAACTATATTGGTGGAGATTTCGGGAAGGTGTATTTGGCTGACGGAACGGCGCTGGATGTTGTGGGCTTAGGCGATGTTCGCATTAGAGTTCACAATGACTCGATATGGAAGTTGCAGAAGGTCAGGCATGTTCCGGAACTGAAAAAGAATCTGATTTCAGTGGGACAGCTTGATGAGGAAGGGCATTCTATTTATTTCCACGGTGGAAAGTGGAAGGTCAGCAAGGGAGCCATGATTTTGGCTACTGGTCATAAAACAAATACTCTCTATATGACCACGAACAGCAAGGATACAGATGCTGTTGTAGATACGACTGCTGACTCAAAACTATGGCACCTAAGGCTTGGGCACATGAGCGAGAAAGAGATGAAGGTACTTATGTCAAAGGGGAAACTATCGAAGTTGAAGTCAGTTGAGTCTGATTTGTGTGAAGGCTGCATCCTAGGGAAGCAGAAGAAGGTGAGTTTCGCAGAAGTTGGCAAAGCACCTAAGCTTGGAAAGCTGGAGCTGGTACACACGGATTTGTGGGGTCCCGCACCAATGGCATCTCTTGGAGGCTCGCGATATTACATCACATTTATTGATGACTCAAGCAGGAAGGTATGGGTTTATTTCTTAAAAAGTAAATCTGATGTATTTAAGACTTTTAAGAAATGGAAGGCCATGGTTGAGACTGAAACGGGCTTGAAGATCAAGCGTTTGAGATCAGACAATGGAGGAGAATACGAAGACAGGGGTTTTAAACAATTTTGCGCAATGAATGGGATTAGAATGGAGAAAACTATCCCGGGAACACCACAGCAGAATGGCGTGGCTGAGCGCATGAACATGACCCTCAATGAGCGTGCTCGGAGTATGATGTTGCATACTGGGTTACCAAAGACTTTCTGGGCTGATGCAGTTAGCACTGCTGCATATCTGATGAATAGGGGGTCTTCCGTTCCCCTAAGCCATAGACTACCGGAAGAAGTCTGGAGTGGAAAAGAGGTAAATCTTTCACATCTGAAAGTTTTTGGTTGTGCTTCGTATATCCATGTTGAGTCTGATGCTATGAGTAAACTAGATGATAAATCTAGTAAGTGTTTCTTCATTGGATATGGAGATGAGGCCTTCGGTTATCGATTTTGGGATGATCAAAATCGGAAGATCATTAGAAGTCGGAATGTGACTTTTAATGAGTGTGCTATGTACAAGGATGAGTCAAGTGCAGAACCTGAAGTTACAGAGCATGAACCGAAGAAGTCTGAGTTTGTTAACTTAGATGAGCTTTCTGAAAGTACAGTGCAGAAAGAGAAACAATTCGTGGAGGTGGAGCTTGATAAACAGTGTTCACTTACGGATGAATGTGATGACAGAAAATCTTCAAGAAACTTACAGCACCTGGAAGAGTCTTATTCTTTAGCAAGAGGCAAAGAGAAACGTGATCGAAAAGCAACAAAGAGGTATGACTTTGAGGATATGATTTCTTTTGCTCGAGCAGCTAGTAGTGGAGATCCATCGTCTGTTCAGAATGGTACACTGAAAGAGGTAGAGTCACTACGGAATGGTAAAGCTTGTGAATCGGTAGAATTACTCAAGAGAAAGAAGGCTAAAGGGTGCAGATGGGTCTACAGGAAGAAAGAGTCATCGGAGAAAGCTGTACGGTCGACAGGGCTGATAGGGAGGCATGGTGTTATGTCTAAACCAAGTCCTATGCTCAAGTTCAAGAGGCACTTGGACTTGAGTGACACTTGTGGAGTGTGATTGCCCTTAGGGGCTGAGGCGGAGACAATCGGACGAGACACGTTTTAGTAGACTTAATGGGATTCAAGTCAAGGTGGAGATTGTTAAGTATGACTTGAATTAAAAGTCATGGTGGGACCCAATATTTTGTCTCCTTCTTCAAGTAGGAGAGGTTTTTTGGTTCAACCGGTTTACTCCTTTTGGGTTTAGGAGACTTTTGTCCAAGTTTGATTTGGAGTCCTTCTCCTATGTGTAATTGGACTCCTTGTTTGATTTATAGTAGGAGTCCTAGACCAACATGTAAAAGGAGAGTTAAAGCTTCTATATAAGGAACAAAGCACAAGGTGAATTTGTGTGTGCCAAAAACGTGAAGCACCAAAGGGAGGAGAAAAAAGAGAGAATTTGAGAGAAGGAGATACAAGGGCAGCAAGGGTGTTTTCTTCTTGGTGGTTTTTGGAGGAGCCAAAAACAAGTGATTAGAAGAAAAAGGGTGCTGCAGAGTGAGAGAAGAAAATAGAGATCAGCCGTCATCCGTTCCAGCAAAAGAAGAGTTTGTACATCTGTCTTTTGTATTATATTTTGGGAATAATCTTTCTTGTGTGATAGTGAGATTTGGGTGTATTGGGGCTTTGGGATCTGAGTGATTTTTCTCTCTACTATTCTTGTACTCATCTTTTGATAGTGAATTTTCTCTGGGTCGTCTCCGCCAGTGGATGTAGGCTTGTTAAGCCGAACCACTTAAATCTTTGTGTCGTGTGTGATTTGATTGCCTAATCTTTGTTATTCCGCATTCTTCTTATTTTTTTCGCATCTCACGGGTCTTGGGAAATAGGATTAATTTCCTAACAGGTTCCTCCGAGATCCCAGTTTGGTCAACAAATTTGACATTTCCCGGCTCAAATATAACTGAAGCAGTCCTTGGTGATGATGGAAATTTTGTTTTGAGAGGTAGATCGAACACGTCTTGTATATTTTGGGAGAGTTTCAACCATCCAACTGATACATGGCTGCCAGGTGCAAACCTTGGGATCGATAAGGTTACTGGAAAACCACGGCAGCTCATTTCATGGAAAAATTCAAAAGATCCCTCACCTGGTGTGTTCTCGCATGGGTTAGACCCAAATGGAAGCAATCAATTTTTCTTAGAGTGGAACAGATCCCAAGTCTATTGGAGTTCTGGATTTTTTAATGTAACATCTCTCAACTCAATTTCTAAAATGAGCTTTATCTTCAACTACACTTTTGTGTCAAGTGAGAGATATTTTACTTTCTATCGTCTTAAACCTTCTACCCTTGCTAGATTTCGAATTGACCAAACAGGACAGATTAGGACACTGGTGTGGCTGTCTGGCGTTTCCATTTGGAGTATATTTTGGTCTGGACCAACGAACCTATCTGATGTATACGCTTTGTGTGGTGCATTTGGCGTGCTACAATACCCTGACAATTTCTCAAAGCCTTGTGAGTGTCTAAAAGGTTTCAAACCATCTTCGATGGAAGACACCAGACTAAATGATTGGTCAGGCGGCTGTGTGAGGAAATCTCCTTTGCAATGTCAGAATAATACGCATGCTAATAGCAAAAAAGATTGGTTCATGAAAATACCAAACATGCGATTGCCTGTTTATTCGAAAGCATATTTGGCCTTGAATGCTAGTAGATGTGAATTGGCTTGCATGGAAAATTGTTCTTGCACAGCTTACGCTTATAATATGAGTGGGTGTATGATATGGGAAGGAGATATTTTGAACTTACATCAACTCTCACATGGTGGCAAGATTGGACAAGATATTTATCTCAGACTTGCTGCTGCTGAGTATCAAAATACCATAGGTGAAATGAAATCTACACTAATTTATGCCATCTTTCTCTTTGAACTAATATTTCATTAATTCTCTGTTATGATGGTTGAGCTAATGGTGATTCTTGTCATCATAATCAGGCAAAAAATGCAGGGTATGGGTAGTTGTGTTGGTTCCAGCAACAGGGCTTCTCTTATGCCTCTTCATTTGTTTTTCATGCAAAGGAAAACTCAAACGCATAGGTAACTATGAGTCAACTCAATTGATTTTCTTAGACCAAGCACTCGATTTTCATGCATAGTGACCAATTCTTATCTTTCTATATCAAGTAGGAGAGAAGGCTTCAAGCAATCTACTATTATTTGATTTCGATACTGAACTCCATGCAATTAATGATGGAGTGAACACCAACAATAATCTGAATAAAAGAGAGAAAGATACCGAGTTACCACTATTCAGTTATGAGAGTGTATCAACTGCAACCAATAATTTCTTAGCTGTGAACAAGCTTGGAGAAGGAGGCTATGGACCTGTTTACAAGGTACGATACATTTTCCTCATGAATTTGCATTGAACACTATTAAGAAAACGGACATTAATAGCACACCTTCGTGAAAGTTTAAAGAGCTTATGGTTATCATTCACAGGGGAAATTACTCAAAGGAAAGGAAATTGCAGTGAAGATGTTATCAAAAAGATCTAGACAAGGAATTGAGGAGTTCAGAAATGAGACAATACTAATTGCAAAACTTCAGCATAAAAATCTTGTTAGACTCTTAGGTTGTTGTATCGAGCGAGAAGAAAAGATACTAATATATGAGTACATGCCCAATAAAAGTTTGGACTTCTACCTTTTCGGTGAGTGCATGTTTATCTATATACATGTATATATTTTCTTCTCATATGTTTCTAGGTTCTTAAGTACGTACTAATTAATTTCCTTGATTGTACTATTTAAATAGATCCAACAAAGAAAAAGATGTTAGGTTGGGAGACACGCATACACATTATTGATGGGATTGCTCAAGGGCTTCTTTATCTTCATCAATATTCAAGGTTACGAATCATACATAGAGATCTAAAGCCAAGTAACATTCTCTTGGATGGTGAAATGAATCCAAAAATATCAGATTTTGGCATAGCTCGAATAGTTGGAGGCAATGAAACACAGGCAAACACAAAACAAATTGTTGGAACTTAGTAAGTACGCAACTCATTTTACATCTAATATTGGCAATTGCCAGTTAAATTCTTTTAGCAGGCTACTAAAGAGTGGTGTACAAAATTTTGGAATCCAGCGGATATATGTCTCCCGAATATGCTATACAAGGTTTATACTCGATAAAGTCCGATGTTTTTAGCTTTGGAGTATTGCTATTGGAGATTATAAGTGGCCAAAAGAATTCTAGGTTCTATTACCATAGTTCACTTAGTCTTCTTATGTATGTGAGTAGCCTTTATATCCTCTCAATTTCTTTATGTTTTTCATTAGTCTTTAAATTGAAATGCTCTTAATTTTCAGTAAAACTTACATTTATATGAAATGATACTAGGCTTGGAAGTTGTGGATAGATGATCGAAGTTTGGAGTTGATGGATCCAAGAATAGAGTATCCTTCTTCCAGTTCTATTATGTTGAGATTCATTAATATTGGCCTTCTTTGTGTCCAAGAAAGCCCGACTGATCGACCTACCATGCTTGATGTAGTCTTAATGATTAGCAATGAGCATGCACCTCTACCTACCCCCAAGCTACCAGCGTTTACCACATTCCAGAATATGGACACAAATGCAACAGTTGACAATGCAGAAAATTGCTCAAAGAATAGCGTAACTATTTCAACAATGGAAGCCCGATGACTAATTCCTATACCAAAGAAAATAAATGTTGTAGAACCAATATTTTTGTATAATTTGTATGCATATTGATATGCTACATATATACTTTTCACTAAATGTTGTCTAAAGTCACTCATATTTTAGTTTTGTTACCATTAATACTATCCAAATATATTTTTTAACGTCATCATACTTTTGCAAACTAAAAATATCTATCATCATAATATTCTTTAAAAAAGGAAAAGTCCCAATATTATAACCAAATCATCGTGTGTTGTGTGCAACCAATCTTTTTAGGTGGAATTGGCTAGGGCTTGCTGTGGTCTTTTTCTAAGGTGTGTGTTTTGCTAATTTTTGTTAAAATACTTGAGTGTGTACCTATAGATTCCCATTAACGCATCCAAATGGTCAATTTTTTAAGATGAATTTCTTGTCTCTCTATTGGTTTCTGGTTTTTTTTTTGGATGAATATACTTGTGTGGGTGCATGTACATGTATCCACTGTCTGACATGGAGTGCAATGAAAAATTGAAAACACTGATTACTTGAGAAAGCACTATCAAACCATGGGATCTTTCTTCCTTTCAAGAGGAATATCTAATAAAGGCAAAATATCAGAGCAAATGCTACCAAAAAACCTGGTTAAAACGTTTTATTTAGGTAAATTATGGGTGCAAGAATAAGCGTTCTTAGGTGGCTTATTTCAATGATGCCTAAAATGGAGACCTTCCAATATATATGAAGTTGGGTTGCAACTGTTCTCATTCTTGCATAGATTCCACCCTCTCTACGCTGTGGATGGCCAAATATTGGCCATGGCATTGCAAAAGGTATTAATGATATCATAAATAAGCCTAAGGCTTAGGCACAACTACAAGCCTATATAAGAGAGGTATTGAGATTCTCTCAAATTTTTAAAAATATGAGGGAATCAAATGGATGACTTAGATTTTAGAATACGAGGATTCCTTATTTTATAAAATATGAAGGGATCCAAATCCATACGAGGATTTCTGGATCCCACAGCAACGGAAGCCGTGTCTGCTCTTATGGCCGTTCATCACTGCATTGAAATGGGGATAAGGCAGGTTCAATTGGGGGGAGACGCAAATAATGTCATTGTTGCCGTGAACTCTTGTGAACCTGACGAGAGTGGTAGGGGCCAACTTACAGAGGACATTCGGTTTACCTTGAGGTCTATTCCTATTTGGGAAATGAGATATACACGTAGAGAGGGAAATAAGGTGGCCGGTGCTCTAGCTAGTTTGGCTACGCATGAAACTATGAATATGGTGTGGCTCTATAACCCACCAGATTGTATACAGGATATTTTGCAAGCAGAGATTTCTGCTTTGCAACGATTGAAATAAATACAATGCAAACGATTCTACTCATAAAATAAAAAATAAAAAAGGGGATCTTCTCCATTTTAAATCCGCTCAATTTCTTTCATTTAGTGCACTTTCAAAGGTAGTGTTGTCCAAAAGTTTTATTGATGGTAGTGCATTAAATGCATTACTTTTCAAAATGCATTAAATAGAGAAAATTGAAGGAATTTGAAATGGAGAGGATCATTTTCCTGCATAGACTGTCCAAATATATGCCGACACAAATTTATCACTTCTAAAAACCCAAAAACTCTTTTGATAAAATAGTAAACCAAAATTTGTATTTGACTTATTATATATTGAACACTATGTTCCTAAAGTATATATATATATATTTAAAAAAAAAAAATGATTTTTTTTTATTTTTTTTATTTCTTATTTAAATAGTCTATGTTCCTAAAGCAAAGCAAAAGTTTGTGCGGAAAACAACAGAATTAAGAAGCTCACCTCCGTCACTCTTCGGCATCCACTGTCACACACTTTTGTCTCTTGTCGTGTATTTAAACCCTTTGGCTCCCTCTCAGACTCTGCAGGGATGATCACACGGGCGCACATTCTCTCCTTATTAGTTCTTGTGTTGGCTTAATTCAGTTTCAAAATGCAGATGTTACTGTTTACGAGCTCAAACACTAATATAGAATACTCAGAATCCAATCTCCACCGTTCATAATGTAAATTCATGTGTTATGAACGTCCCTGCAAAATTTTAGCTCAATCGGACCACAAACGCCCATCGATCGGAGCTGTTGATCAAGACTGGACAGGCCGGGTCCGGACCGCAATTCCCCGGGTCCAGACCTCATTTCCAAAAACTAAAATCTTGCTCCGCAAAGCCGTGTCCGGACGGCCCATTAACATGTCCGGACACCCCGTAAGTTTTAGGC
The DNA here is from genome assembly GCF_965113065.1 of Corylus avellana. NCBI lineage: Eukaryota > Viridiplantae > Streptophyta > Magnoliopsida > Fagales > Betulaceae > Corylus > Corylus avellana. The sequence goes on along the minus strand of NC_142491.1, from coordinate 17,047,970 downwards.
CCAAGAACGTGATTTTAAGTGGCTTAGGTCTAGGGTTTTGTCGGGGGTATATATACATCATTATAGAAGAGAGAAGTACGAATTTTCACCCCAGAGAGTTCGTCGGAGGCTGTGCTAAGAGAGATCATATGTGGTGAGCGTTAAATTGAATCTCTTAGAGTTTTAGTTATTCCCTTGATAAATCTACGATTGAGAAGTCTATCGGAAGGGTCCGATAAAAGAGAATCACGTTGAAGAAGATTGTGAGCAAGGAGACGAGTTGTAGGCTTGTCGATCTTACAGAGCCAAGGTCTTGCAAAGGGTTGTAAGTGTTCCTAGTGTTTGTAATCTCTGGATAATCTTTTGATAGTGATTTCCTGGGTTTGGTTGTCCTGAAACAGTTTTACTTTTAAATCAATTTCTAAAAGGTTTCCTCTTCGTAACCAAAATATCTGTGTTTGCCTCTTTATTGCTTTATATATTTTAGGTGATTGAATTGTTTATTGCTACATAATATTAATTCCGCATAAATTGTGATAAACAAGTTTTTGGAGTCGGCATAGCGTTTTTCAATTGGTATTAGAGCGGGTTCACTCTTGAGTGAGATCTGTTGACTCCTGTTTGCTATGAATACTTCTCAATGGAAATATGATCTTATAAACTCCTTTAACAATTTGTTGGAAAAATTCACTCTTTTGAGACATCAATACACAAATTGTTTGGGGGAGTTTCAAGATCTTAAACATGTGAATGAATCTATTGTTACTAAATTGTCTGAATCACATGCTTTAATTGATTCTTTAAAATCTGAAAATTCTGTTTTAGGTTCTAAAGTTGATTTGTTAGAGAATAAATTAAAAGAGTCAAAAACTCAATTGGAAAAATTCTCTAGAAATTCCCTTGAGAATATGTTACATACTCAAAATTCTGATTGTGATAAATCTGAGTTAAGTTTTGATTGTCATGTTGCTTTGTCTTCTAACAATGATTCTACTTCCGAAATAATATTTGTTAAATCAGAAAAAGTAGAAGACTCTTTGGTTAAAAAAAAAACAGCAGCTGCCTCGACATCACAAGGTAAGAAAGTTAAGAAAATTCATATTGAACCTTGTGTATCTTACCCCATATATAGAGTCGTCCATCATCCTAGGAATCTACCTCCTAAAAGGTTTATCCCTACTTGTCATCATTGTGGAAAAGTTGGTCACATTCGACCCAACTGTTTTAAATTGAAACCTCATGTGCATAAAAATAAAAATTCTGTTTCTAGGAAAGATTATGAGGGTTTGGTGATGATGATGGGAGGTGTGTCTAGAGTAGACAAGTTTGAAAATGTTCACATCTCTACACCTTCATTCAAGAAGGTTTGGGTTAGGAAGGATTATACCATTCACCCATTGAGGGGGAGTGGTAGTGATCTCACCTAAAGTTAGGTGAGTCAATAACATGCCTAAGATTGATTGTTTTGTTTATTTTTGAATATCCTAGAGCGTGTTATTTTTCTTTACTTTGCATTTTTTTGTTTTTTTTTTCTAGTTTATGCATTGCAATTTTTTTTGTTGTTACACTTTCTGTATGAAGAGTATATACATGATTGTTTTGAGATTCATGTTTTAAGGCATATTCATAAAAGATTTTTCAAGAAATTCATATATCATGATCTTTGAAAAGCTTATAGATGAGATGTTGTGTGCGGACCACCAAGATTTTTGTCTACTTGCTAATCAAATGTTGAGGAATGTGTAATGTCTTGTGAAGACCTAGAAGTAGTTATTAAACCAAATCATTATTTTGTAGTGGGACCTATAAGATGTGATGAAAGTTTAATGCTAAAGGACATTCATGTCTTGCCTGTTGTAATCTAAATTCAAGCATGTTGTTTTGTTTTGCATTGCATTATTCTTTGTTTTGCATTTGTTTTTCTTTTGTGTGCATTTCTTTTGTGAAAAATTTCAAAAAGACAAAAATATGTTACTTTGATTGTTTCCTTTTCTTTCTTTTGTCTTATGCACCTAGATAGTCCATTCATTTCTCATGTTGCTTTTTATGGATTTAATTCCTTACATCTTGGAATGTTCTTAATATGCATGAGATGAAAATTTGTGTCAATGGACTTGTTTTTGTGGTTACCTAAAGCCTGAGCTTATGTGGTACATTTTGCCTATGCTTTATCTTTTGTGCACAGTTAAGCTTAAATTGAGGTTTTGTTTCACTTTATTTGTGAAGTCTGTTAGGTAACCATATGAGGTTTTTGACTAGTCATATTTTTCAAATTGACCATATGCTAGTTGAACCTAGGGCTTAAAAATTCCTGCTTTCTCTTTTGTGATAAACACCAAAAGTTTAAGAACACTTTCTCAAAGAGAAAAATAAACAAAATAGTGAAACAAATAAAATCAAAAGATCATATTCCAAAAGGAACTTATTTCACTGTGTCAAACTTGTGCAAAATGTTTTACAAAGACAAATGTATAGGATGAGAGTAGCTAGGCCCTAGTATGATAAGGTTTGACTTTTGATTTGATATACTTGTCAAAACCTCATGGTGGTGAAACTTTCTCCTCATTTTGTAAGTTGAAAATTTTTCTCTTTGGATGGCTTACCCACACACCACACAAACATGGGATGAATGGAACATTTTTCTTTGCTTGAGTTAAGCAATATGAGTTTCTTGCCATTTTTAGTCTCATGTATATTTTGCATATTTGGAGCATGTTTGGATATTCATTGTGCAATACATGAGTCATTGATGTGTTATCATGTGTGTTCATTTAACTTTTGAGGGAGAGAAACATGCTTTGCATTTCCAATTTCTTGTTGTTAATTGAGTCATACATTGATGGGGAGTTTTGCTGATGTTTCTTTATGATCACGCATTCTACGTCATTTTTTTCATGAGTTTTATTTATGTCTTCTTGTTCCACATATGCCTTGATGTATTTTGTGAAGTGTTTCAGGAACCATGAAGACCTTTTGTCATTCTGTGACAAAAAGGGGGAGTAAATATGGGGAGATGATGGGATTGGCTCGACATTTTGGTTTTGTCACTGAATTGCCAAAGGGAGAGTTTGTTAGTTCTTGTGTTGGCTTAATTCAGTTCCAAAATGCAGATGTTACTGTTTACGAGCTCAAACACTGATATAGAATGCTCAGAATCCAATCTCCACCGTTCATAATGTAGATTCATGTGTTATGTAGGGGTGTCAAAAATAACCGGGGAACCGGAACCGGGACCGAAAAACCGGGAAACCGGAAACCGAAAAACCGGGGACCGGTTCTGGTTCCGGTTGCCAAAAAAATAAAAACTGGGACCTCGGTTCCGGTCCCGGTTTTTGGCACCCGGTAAAAACCGGGAAAACCGGAACCGGGTCTTATTTTATTAAATTATATATATATATATATATATATATATATATATATATATATTTTAATTCTTTTAGTCTTTTACACAGCGTTTAGGACCTTAGGCAATTAGGTTTCTCACTTTTCCGGTTTTGAAGGTTTTTAAATGATTTTTAGGGTATTTTAAAAATTTTGAATTTTTATTTCTAAGGTTCATATAGGCAAAAACATTGATTTTTTAAGATTTATAGGCTTTTTTAGGTTTATTTTTTAATTATTTGGAACAATCATAATAAAGCCTCTTCAATTTAGACAAAAAGATTAATAATTTTTTTTTTAAAATGAGCTAACTTATGAAAAACATAATGGGCGTATTTTAGGTCCAATACCTAAAATAAGCCCCAAACACTAATTTTTTTCAAAAACCGGTTACCGGACCGGGTAAAACCGGGACCCCGGTTAACCGGGGTCCCGATTCCGGTTCCGGTTTCCCAAAACCGAGAACCGGGGTACCCCGGTTCCGGTTCCGGTTTTGGCCAAAAACCGGGAAACCGGACCGGGTTGACACCCCTAGTGTTATGAACATCCCTGCAAAATTTCAGCTCAATCGGACCACAAACGCTCATCGATCGGAGCTGTTGATCAAGACTGGACAGGCCGGGTCCGGATTGCAATTCCCCGAGTCCGGACCTCATTTCCAGAAACTAAAATCTTGCTCCGCAAAGCCGTGTCCGGACACCCCGTAAGTTTTAGGCCAAAAAACGTGATTTTAAGTGGTTTAGGTTTAGGGTTTTGTCGGGGGTTTATATACATCATTATAGAAGAGAGAAGTACGAATTTTCACCCCTAGAGAGTTCGTCGGAGGCTGTGCTAAGAGAGATCATATGTGGTGAGCGTTAAATTGAATCTCTTAGAGTTTTAGTTATTTCCTTGATAAATCTACGATTGAGAAGTCTATCGGAAGGGTCCGGTAAAAGAGAATTACGTTGAAGAAGATTGTGAGCAAGGAGACGAGTTGTAGGCTTGTCGATCTTACAGAGCCAAGGTCTTGCAAAGGGTTGTAAGTGTTCCTAGTGTCTATAATCTCTGGATAATCTTTTGATAGTGATTTCCTAGGTTTGGCTGCCCCGGAGAGGTTTTACTTTTAGATCAGTTTCTAAAAGGTTTCCTCTTCGTAACCAAAATATCTGTGTTTGCCTCTTTATTGCTTTATATATTTTGGGTGATTGAATTGTTTATTGCTACATAATATTAATTCCGCATAAATTGTGATAAACAAGTTTTTGGAGTCGGCATAGCATTTTTCACTCCCAAAACTCTTCCTCTTCTTCTCTCCCAACCCTTTGATTCGCGCTCACACCACCACTCTCGCCTCGTTCCTCACTTTCAACCAACTCTCGAACCGTCGCTCCCCACTCTCTCTCTTGCTCTCTCTCTGACACGCAATGGCCTCCAACTCTGAGCTCTCCAACGGCGTCATCGTCGACGCCGTTCAAGATTCCGAGCTCGATCACTTTGTCCAGGTTGCCAACATGGTCGCCGATTGGACTGGAGAAGTCATTCGGAAGTCTTTCCGGATGAATTGCAATTTAGCCCTCAAATGTTCAAAATGTAATAAAGTAGTCCACTAAACTAGCAACCAGTTGCAATATGACCACTCCTTTAGTCAGCACCGTTACAATGGATGAAAAATGCAAAATGATGTCGTTTTGTTGATGTTAAGTTACTAAAATGCCCTTTTTTTTTAAAAAAAAAATCAAATTAAAAAACCCATTAACGTTGTTGTTTTGCTTTCAAAAAAATCCCTTGGATGACAACCATATCAAACTTCGACCCATACTGTTTCTCACTTCGTCTTCTTCGTCAAAACCCACTTCGTCTTCTTCATTACTTTAACAATGATTTACTTGCACAAACCGACCATGGAAGCCCCTGTTCTTGAGTGCCTAGTGCGACGGTGAGAGCCACCACCATTGGAATAGTCTTGCGGCACATGCTATCAGCCTCACAGGCTAGCTCATGAGCAAAAGTTGAGTTCTTTTGGATCATAAATGGCTGGAAATTGTAGGGCACGTCCATCTGGGAAAGCAGGTGAAGAACAGCCTTATGCTAGGGAACCTTGCAATCCATTGGCATGGAATCCGACAGCTAAATACAGTTCAATTTTCATTTTCCTTCATGAAACAGATTCATATCTATGTATTCATGTATTATACCTTACTTCAACGCATATTCCTTTGTTTGATTTGCTGCAAATTGGGACAGAGGGGGTGACCCAATGTCCGGTATTGCCTGGGGATACCTTCAAATACGAGTTTAAAGTTGATAGGGTAAGTGTTAGAGCCACTGCAATTGGCTCTGTTTTTCCATTTTTGTTTGTTCCTTTGAATGTCACAGTTTCTGTCTTTGTTTCTCAATGTATGTTTTGGTTATGGGCAGCCTGAAACTTACCTGTACCACGCGCAGTATGGAATGCAAAGAGAAGCAGGGCTTTATGGATCAATCCATGTATCTGTTGCCGATGGAAAGACAGAATCGTTTTCGTATGATTAGTCAGCACTGTTAGCATCCTTACATTTTGTCGTGGGATTTTGAAGTGGGTTCCTGACGAAGAAGACAAAGTGAGAAACAATTTGGACAGAAGTCTGATATGGTTGTCGTGCAAGAGATTTTTTTTAAAGCACAACGACAACGTTTAGTGGGCATTTTCTTAATTTGATTTTTTTTTATAAAAAAAGGCATTTTAGTAACTTAACCTTAACAAAACGATGCTGTTTTGCATTTTTCATCCATTTTGACGGTGTTGATTAACAGAGTGGTCAAATTGCAACTGATTGGTAGTTTAGGAGCTACTTTATTACATTTTGAACATTAAGGGGTTAAATTGCAAATGACTGGTAGTTTGGGGGGCCATTTTATATTTTTTCCCTAATTATAATAAAAAACTTAAATTTCTGTAGCTCATGCTGTTTTGATGGTAAAAAATTTGAATAACTCATAGGAGATGTAAACATGGTTTATTATGCATTGATTAAGCTAAATTAATAGCTCGCATCAAGTGTAGTCACAATATCTACCAGCAAGTGTTAGATAAGGATGATTAGGGTAAGTTGCTGATAAGAAATATGAGGTTGGTTCAATTAATCCTCTTTGTGATCAGCAGTTCAATTATCCTGTAAACCCTTATTGGGTTTCTGAGAATACCGAGTAAAGTGAAATATGATCAAATCAAATTTCTAAATTTTCATGCTTTTATGGAATTTATTTCCTGAAACTGTGGCATTTGCATTCTAGTAGGCTTAGTTTTTTTGATAAGTAATAAAAAGCTCCCAAGTACACAGGAAGACCATAATTTTAGTAGGCTTAATTAGTTGAAGAGAGACTATTGCTTAGTTTGGTCCCGGAAGGCCATAATTTTAAAGAATTGCAAATTGAAGTTCTTTTCTTTCACTGCCTTTGTACTTTCACTGCCTTTGTAAACACCCAGGCTAAGAATAATAGTGTGTGGTATATTTAGACTTAGTTGTCACATTAGGTCTTTTGTCTTATTGTTCCAGTCATATTTACTTGATTCGCTTGCAGGTCCTGTAACAATTGCAGACCAATCAGCAGAGGAATCTATGGTTTCAATTATACTAGAGACTTTTCCTTCTCATGCAAAACTTCTAATACAAGTGGGAGGCAATATTTATCTAAGAGATAAAGTCGCAATCGTCTTACTATCCAGATTTCATTTACTTTCTATTCTGTTTGTATTCTACGTTTTTTTTTTTTTGCCTACAATTCCCACATCTTTATTTCCAACAATTCTTAGATATATATTCTGCATTCTTCAATGGCACTACCAACAATGAATTCAGTTATTACTTCTCTGAACATGATGCCACAAGATCTTTCCAAATTGGATCGTTTTGATGGCAACAACTACAAACGCTGGAAGGAGAAAGTTGAATTTCTACTGACAACATTGAAGGTTCGTTACGTGCTCGATACACCCTGGCCGGATGTTCCTGCAGAAGGAACAACCGATGAACAAATTGATGTGAAGTTCAAATGGGAGGAAGACAACTACACATGTAAGGGGAGTATCCTCAACACCTTCATTGATCCACTGTTCGATATGTATGTACCAAAGAAGTTTGCAAGAGAGATTTGTGAGGCATTGGAGAACAAATACAAAACTGAGGATTCTTGCAACAAAAGCTATCTGGTAAGTAATTATTTTGGATTTTAAAATGGTGGATAATAAGCCTATTTTGAATCAGGTTCATGAGATTCAACTTATTATCCAACAATTATATTAAGAGGGCATTCCAATTGATGAAAAACTTCAAGTGTGTGCTATTATTGCCAAATTGCCACCGACTTGGAAGGATTACCATAAGTCACTTAAGAGAAAAGGTGATGATCTGATTCTGGAAGGTCTTCAGAGACAACTTCGTATTGAAGAAGAGTCAAGGCTTCGAGACAAACTCGAAGAAAAGGCTTAAATGAGCAAATCTGCCCATGTGGTTGAAATAGACAACAAAAAAGGGGAAAAGCCCAAATATGAATTTGGTGGTCCTAGTAAAATAGGTCCAAAGAAAAAGGGCAATTTCAAGAAAAATGTAATTTGTCATTACTGCAAGAAGCCTGGGCACTTCATCAAGAATTGCAGGGTTTTGAAGAAGAAGAAACAGGCCAACAATGTTGAAGAAAATCTTATTGCTGTAATTTCTGAAGTGAATATGGTAATCAATTATTCAAGTTGGTGGGTTGATACTGGTGCAACTCGTCACATCTGTGGAGATAGAAATCTCTTCAAAAAATATGAGAAAGTTGGTGATGAGATTGAACTCTACCTGAGAAATTCAACTACCACCAAAGTAGTTGGAAAAGACACTGTTGAGTTGAAATTTACTTCTGGCTAAATAGTTACTCTTATTGATATATTTCACACACCAGAGATTTGAAAGAATCTGTTTTCTGATGGTCTTTTGTCCAAACATGGCTATAACTTGTATTTGAGTCTGACAAATTTGTCTTGGCCAAAAATTGCATGTTTGTGGGGTAAAAGATTTGCTGTAAATGGAATGTTTAAACTCAATTTAATAAAAGAGAATGTTTATGTTTATATTGTTGACTCTTATTCATTATGGCATGCTAGATTAGGACATGTAAATTATAATTCTGTGAATCATATGGTTAAATTTGGATTGTTGCCTTCTAATTTGCATGATAATAGAGATAAATGTGAAATCTGTGTTGAAACAAAGTTAACTAGAAAACCGTTTTCAAGTGTTAATAGATCATCTTCGAATTTACTTGAATTAATACATTATGATGTATGTGATTTGAGTGGTAAAATTACAAGAGGTGGTAAAAGATATTTTATTACTTTTATAGATGATTTGTCTAAATATGCTTATATATATTTGATTAGAACAAAAGATGAAGCTTTAGATATGTTTAAAATTTATAAAGCTGAAGTTGAAAATATACTTGGTTGCAAGATTAAATCATTAAGAAGTAATAGAGGTGGAGAATATTTTAATAATGACTTTGACAATTTCTGCAAAATTAATGGTATTTTTCATGAGAGAACAACACCTTATACACCCCAACAAAATAGTGTAGCGGAAAAAAAAAAAAAAATAGAACACTCATGGATATGGCAAATGCAATGCTTAACCATTCTAGTTTGCCTGTAAATCTTTGGGGTGAAGCTATTTTTTCTGCAATTCACATATTAAATAGAGTGCCTTCTAAAAGAAATAATTTTTCCCCCTATGAGTCATGGTTTAAATGTAAACCCAACATAAATTATTTTAAATCGTGGAGGTACCTAGCTTATGTTAGGTTGCCTGATTTTAAAAGATCTAAATTAGGACCAAGAACTTCCAAATGTGTTTTTCTCGGTTATGCTTTTCATAGTAAATCTTATCGTTTTCTTGAATTTGATTCTAATGTAATTATTGAATCAAGAGATGCAGAATTTTTTCAATCCAATACAATTAAAAACTTTAATTTTTCTGAAGCAAGCACTTCTAATAATGAAAATATTTTTGAAAATATTGTTTCAGAAAATGAAAAGAATTTTGAAATTAGAAAATCCAAAAGAATTAAAAAAGAAAAGAGTTTTGGTCCTGATTTTTTGACATATTTTATAGAAGACAACTCTCAAGTGATTGTGAATGAAGTTGGTGTGTATTACAATATAGAAAATGAACCTTCTAACATTGAAAATGCTCTGAAATCTAGGGATGCCACATTTTGGAAGGAAGCTATTGTAGCGTCCCAGAATTTTCAAAGCTATTTAAATAGATTATTTCGATAATGATGTTATTTTAATATTCATTATAGCAAAAGATTTTAATTCTTGAGAAATTTATGGTGTTACAGAGAGTGGTAATTAAAGAATGGTAATTGGTGAAATAATAGGATAGTAAATGGTTGGAAGAATTGTATGGGTACGTAGAATAGTAAAGGGAGAATAGTCAATGGTAGGTATAAGGAGGGTTGAATTTTGAATAAGAAGGTAGAATGGTCAATGATAGGTATAAGGAGGGTAAAATTTTGAATAAGAAGGTAGAATAGTCAATGGTAGGTATAAGGAGGGTAGAATTTTAAATAAGAATGTAAAATAGTCAATTGTAGGTATACTAAGTGGGTAGGTATAATAGTAAAATGAGGATATAATTGTAAATTGAAGGTAGAATAGTATTTGATTTTCTCCTATAAATAGAGCTCTTCTCCTTCACAATTTCACTACTCCTATCCCATCTCTTGCACATATTCTTCCTTCTTCCGCTTTTTACTAGGTCTTTCTTCTTTCTAAGAGTATTTACTCAGAACAGAGAGAGAAAGGGCGAGACAAAGCGCTACAAGAAAGAAGGAACACAAGAGATAGCAGACTTTAGAAATTAGTTTCAAAAGATATACTAGTGGTGTTAGTCAGATTAGAGCAACTAGATTCCTTCAGACCACTTTTAGCTTCAGTCTAGAGGTAAGTAAATTCACTAATCCTTCTAAAGTTACTTCATGTCATGTTATTTATTCATTCTTGTATCAAACTGTAAATGATTATTTTATTTACGTATTATGAAGTTATGTTGCATGCATGAAGGATTTCTAAATGAATTATCTAGAAAGTTTCTATTTCTTTAAATGCTTTCTAAGTACAACAAGTTTATATTTGAAAAGGTTTCCATTTTGAGAAAATAAAGTTGAGAAATGATGATGATTATAAGAAAGAAAAATGATGATAAACCCTCCTACATGTTGCCCTTAGATGCATCAAAAGAAGTATAAAGAAAAGTACAAAAGATGAGATAAATGTTTATGAAATGAGGGCACATGTATGGAGGAGAGTATTTTTGGCCCCAAGATAAGTAAGAATGAGAGGAGTTCAGTACCGATACTCGGATGGAGGCGAAACCACTGAAGGAGGCTATGCAAGAAGGTGATATTCCATCAACCAGACCGTTGAGTGCACCGAGAAAGAGTTAATTGACGGTCGGGCATGGCTGTGGCCACAATTCAGTGCCATGGTAGCAAGGACCCGCAACCCTCGTGCACAGGGGTAATAGTGTACATGGGCCTTAATATGAGAAAATGATGATATGATTTCAAAAATGATATACTATGATGATTTACAATTATGATTTATAACGATGATATACTATGATGATTTACAATGATGATTTATGACGATGACTTATTCATAGACGTAATAGTATATATATGCTACGGGAGATGCAACCGTACATACATGTATTATTATGGCTGGATGTATATTTATTTGTGAAAACGATTTTCAAAACTGAGAACAAGGGGTAAAACTATTTATGGTTGTGGATTTTACTTGCTGGGCCCCCTTTGAGCTCATTCAGTTTTATTTCTTGTTTTCAGGTAGAAAGGACGCTGGAATAGGAGGCCGGAATGGGGGCGGGAATAATTATTAATTTTCAAAGTCTTTTCATATAAGTTATTGTAATAATATGATATTCCGCAACTAAAGTTTAATGTTTTTTAATTTCGCTTGTAATAAAATCTCTTGAAGGATGTTTTACACATTTATCGTCCTTTAAAATCAAGTACTCTGATAGACCTTATAGATCTTTGCAAAAATTTTTGTTGTAAAAGAAGAAAAGTGGCAAACTCAACCTTAACGGGCTGGGAATGTTACAGCTATTGATGATGAAATGGAGTCCATTATGTTTAATAACACATGGATTCTTGTAGATTTACCTTCCGGTTCTAAACCCATAGGATGTAAATGGATCTTTAAGAAAAAGATGAAATCTGAAGGATCCATTGACAAATATAAGGCTAGATTAGTAGCCAAAGGGTTTAGACAATCAAAGGGCATTGATTATTTTGATACATATGCTCCTGTGGCTAGGATTTCTTCTATAAGAACTTTGATATCTTTGGCTTCCTTATATAACCTTGAAATCCATCAAATGGATGTGAAAACAGCATTCTTAAATGGTTATATATTTAGATGAAGAAGTATATATGGAACAACCAAAAGGGTTCATTATTCCAGGACAAAAAAACAAAGTTTGTAAATTAGTCAAGTCATTATATTATATGGTTTAAAACAAGCTCCAAAATAGAGACATGAAAGATTTGATAACGTAGTTATTTCTAATGGTTTTCATTTGAATGAAGCTGATAAATGCGTTTATTTTAAAATGTTCGATAGTAATATTGTCATTATATGTTTGTATGTAGATGACATGCTAATTTTTAGTAATAGTATTTCTTGTATTAAAAATAGATTTTTTATCATCACATTTTGATATGAAAGATATGGGTATAGCAAACACTATACTTGGTATTAAATTACACAAAATAGGAAATGTATATGCCATATCTCAAACTCATTATATTGATAAAGTTTTGAATAAATTTAGTCATTTGCATGACAAAATTTCTCGTGTTCCTTATAACTCAAGTTAAAGCTTGGAATAAATAAAAATCGATATGTATCACAACTAGAATATTCTAGTGTTATTGGAAGTCTGATGTATGCAATGCATTGAACACGTCCAGACATTGCATTTGCCGTGGGCAAATTGAGTAGATACACAAGTTGTCCAAGCATTGAACATTAGAAAGTAATTTCCATAGTGTTGGGTTATTTAAAAGAAACTAAATCATATGCTCTACACTGTGGAGGATATCCCTTCGTAATTGAAGGGTATAGGGATGCTAATTGGAATTGTGTTGATGATGGATCTAAATCCACAAGTGGATGGGCTTTTACCCTTGGTGGTGCAGCTATCTCTTGGGGATCCAAGAAACAAACTTGTATAACTCACTCAACTATGAAGTCAGGGTTAGTTGCTTTAGGAGCTGCTGGAAGAGAGGCTGAATGGTTGAGAAATTTTTTGATTGACTTGCTTGTATGGCCAAGTCCCATGCCTCCAATTTCCTTGCATTGTGATAGCCAAGCTACATTATCAAGAGTATATAGTAAGTCCTACAATGGGAAGTCAAGACATATCAGTCTTAGACATAATACTGTGAGACAATTATTGGAAGAAGACATTATCACAGTAGACTATGTAAAATTGTGCAAGAACTTAGCAGATCCTTTTACAAAAGGCATAAGTAAGGATCTGATTCGTAAAACCTCATTTGAGATGGGTCTAAAACCAATTGAATAGATCACTACAAGATGGCAACCCAACCTAGACTTTGGAAAACAAACTCTAAGTTCAATGGGAAAAACAAATATTGATGGTGATGATATTAGCACTAAATTAGACCATCTAGAGGAATACTTGATGTTTAGTGCGAGTCCTGTAATGAAAAGGAAAGGTTAAGTATAACTCTTAATGAGTTCGTATAAAATGTGTTTTTTAATCTACAGGAGCACTTTGAAGAATTCTACCTATGTGAGTGTAAAGTCATGCTGCTTTTGTCGGGGCTTGGTAAGCCACCTAGAGCACTCATGAAGTTGGGACAACGCGTATGACCATTAATGCGTGACTAAAAAGAATTATAGAAATTTTAATATGTTGATATGTGTTAATTCTTCGGTTTTATCATTAAGTATGATAGTTCAAAGACATTAAGTCTACTATCACGCAAATAAAGCTTTGAGGATTATACACTAAGTGAAAGTTCAAACCCAAAAGGCACTTTCATTTATGTATCAACATTTTGGAGTACCAGCAAATATATATATTATTTTCTTTAAATAAGTGGGGGATTGTTGATATTATTTCATGAAACTAAAATTTTGAATTTATTATTATTTCATGATTATTTTGAATTTCAAATAAATAACTGATCTCCTGTTATCATGTTTTAATAGTCATTTATTTTAAATAAATAACTTTTCATCCAATTATCTTGTTTTGATCGGTTTCCAATACTTCATCAATATCTAATATTATTATGTTATATGAGATCATGTGTTTTCAAGTTTCAACTGCTTTTTCAACTTTGGATTTTAAAATATATATAACCGTTATTTCAATGTAAAAAAAAAAAGCTTTTGAGATAATATGGAATTATATAGATATATTTTAATTCCCAGTAGTTTTATTTTTTTTCTTACAGATAATTTTATTTTCTCTCTCTTACTCTCATCATTATTAACAGCTGTTACAAAATATTTCTGGTTCTGGATAGTGTTCAGAGTTTGCAATATGCACACTACATCGGAAAATATTGTATCCTGAGGATAAGATTGCTCTGATTCCCTTTTGCAAAACTTCTAATACAAGTGGGAGACAATATTTATCTAAAAAAATAGAGTCACAATTGCCTTACTGTCCAAATTTCATTTACTTCCCATTCTATTTGTATTCTGCGTTTATTTTTTTCCTACAATTCTCAAATCTTTATTTCCAATAAAATCCAAATCTAATTTGGATTACTGAAACAAAGGACGGCCATACGTTTTAGGATAAGGAGTGACGGCTTGGCCCCACCGACTTGAATGTTCCAGTCAAACTGATCAACAACTTTCACTTTGGTTGTTGAAATAGTTACACTATTTGTTGACCAATTGCTTTGTGTCCATCATATTCCGGTCCCTAATTACCAACTGCGGTAGGTAATTGAAGGGGTACCATGCAGAGTAAGAAGCCATGCCTCTTATTTGTTCTGCTTCTAATCCTATCCTGTTACCGAGCACGCTTCTCCATAGCTGGTGATACACTTTCAGCAGGCCAATCGCTTTCAGGGAGCGGGACCATATTATCTCAAGGTAGCAATTTTGAGCTGGGTTTCTTCAAACCAGGCACTTCATCAAAAAGCTTATGGTATCCTAATCGGGTCCCGACAGGATACCGGGTAGGTATTGGTAGTGTCCCAACTGGATCTTGGACAAATCCTGGTCGAGTCATGGCAAGTCTTAAAAGTGTCATAATCGAATCTTGGGCAGTTTTTGGCGGGGTCCCAGACGGATCCTGGTTGGGTCCCAATGGGTCCCAGCGGTCTTGACAGGGTCCCGGGTTGGTTATGGCGAGGTCCCGTGCAACGTCTCGGCTTAGTTGATCAATTTGAGAATGAGATGTTTAAATTAGAAAAATAGTTTACGGTTTTCAAAAAATGGAAACCATTTTTTAAAAATTAAAGAAAAAACTTCGGTTAAACTGAAAATATTTTTTGTTAACTATTATTTTATGTACCATCAAACACCAAAAAATATATAAAACATTTTTCAAAAATCATTTCATGTTGAAACAAATGGAGCCATAATTTCTCAATTAAAGTCGTATAGTAGTTGACTTGGAAATTCACTACAAAAAACACATTTTTTGCTGACCCATGATTACTGACGTGTCAGGTCGTCTGACACGTCAGTAAATCTTGCTGACGGGGCTTTCCTGACGTGTTTCGGTCGTGAAGAATGTGGGTGTCAGGAAATCGGAATTCCTGACGTGTCGAAATTGACACGTCAGGAATTACTGACGTGCTGAATTTTCACACGTGAGTAAATCTTCTGACGTGTGAAAATTGACACGTCAGGAAATTCCTCACGTGTCAAAAACTGACACGTCAAGAAATTACTGACGTGTCAATTTTTGACACGTCAATAATTTCCTGACGTGTCAATTTTTGACACGTCAAGAAATTACTGACGTGTCAAAATTGACACGTCAGGAAATTGCTGACGTGTCAGTTTTTGACACGTCAGTAATTTCTTGACGTGTCAAAACTGACACGTCAGGAAATTACTAACGTGTCAATTTTGACACGTCAGCAATTTGGTTCAAAACGAACCAAATTTGCCGACGTGTCAAAATTGACACGTCGGCAAATTTGGTTCGTTTTGAACCAGATTTTTTCCCTCCCCCCTATATTTTTTGTGATTTATTTCAGGACTATACCCGAATTTTGTGTTACGGTTCACCTGATATTCAATCTATCCATCAAAACCATGTAAATAATATACAATTTTTCCATCAAATAACATACATCATATCCATTAACATCAATCACAAACTACCCATCAAAACTAACTTCAACACACCATAATAACACAAATAACATAATATATATACACCAATCACAAATATATATATAAACTAACTTCAACACACCAAAAATGTCACATACTAACATAATATACACAAATACAATTACATCAACTTATACACAACTGTGAATAGCCTCAAATTCTCGACCAGACTAGCGATCATTGACATCCATAGCATCCTCTCGACGATGTCCATTACCTGCAAATGATAAAACAAACAATATTCACCAATAAAACAACCACCAAACAAATAAAATCCACTAACGGTAGATGATAATACAAACAATCATTGAGCCCGAATACAAACAATCACGTCGGTAAAGTGAAAGAAAAATGCCCGAATATTCACCTAACTCAGTTGTTAATTATTACACAGTAAATGATATAACTAAAATAGGTAAAACGTTGAAGTTAGCAGAACTTTGATATAAAAAAAAAATTAGAAAAAAAATTAAGTCAATATATATATGCATGGTCACATAGCAATCAATAATATATAGACATGAGACAATGAACTTCGTTTTTCCCATGGCAATTATGTGAGACATATGATCTTCTTCTTTTTTCCATTGCAATTATAGAACTTCCATATAGGTTATTAATGTTGGGGGTTCAATGGAAGATATGATAAACACAAAGGGAAAGCGCCCTCCCTAGCATTGAGTGCATTTATATCTATTTATATTTAGAGTTACAAAATTAAGTTTATGAAGAACTGGTCTTGATGATATTGATATGCATGTATTGCTTCGTGCCATGCAGTTATATCCATTTATACGTGCATGAATAACTCTAAATAATTATCTCAACCAGCAAAACTCTAACCCACATCCATCACCAAACCAACCATGATATATAAACCAAATTTAAGCAAGATTTACAACATCATTAATTATTTAGAATGACTACAACATATCCAAATTCTAAACATATATATATAGGGACAGTTATAAAACTAACTTGACTATTAAAAAAAGTCAGTACCTGATCCACTGTCGACCGACGATCGCACCATCGCAAAGGGTGGGGAAGCATTGTCTGGTGGGGTGTGAAACCGGATCATTTCCTCAAGTTGGCGAAAACGGGCGTCAAACCTTGCCTGACGTTCAGCCTCCTGTTCAGCTGCCTGTCGCGCTACCCGGGCATTGTTCTCAGCCATCTGCTCCGCCACTTGCTGGGCTACCCGCGCATTGTTCTCGGCCAACAACGCATCCATCTCTTCCTTGTGCTTCGCCCTCTCCGCGTCAAGCGCTCTATCAAGTGTGTCTTGTGATATCGTGGAATACCTGACGTTTCCTGACCGTGCCTGTGACGGTGTATAGTATGAGTGTATGGTCCCCCGCACAGGCAGAATATTTGATCCGGCCATCCGAACCCTACCGGCATACTCAGGCTTATTTCCCATTGCCTGGGCGAATGCGTCGTTTGGCGCCCACCTGACCGTTCCCTCTGTGATGCTAGACGATGCTGCAGGGTCGGTGGGTATAAGCTCATTCATCTTTTCCTGAATGTCACATTAATTATTGAGTCAGTGGGTCGCACAACTGTATTTCGCAAATAATTTATCAAATATACAAGCAAAACAACATATGAAAAGTGAATATCATACACATCTCTCCTTCACAATATCATTCGGATATCCACCGCCCTTCTTCGTGTGTGACTTGACATAATTGTGTGCACGAGTGGGTTGATGGCCCAAACGTTCGGCCTGCATTTAAAATAGGTAATTCATTTATTTTTAAATATATCAATACGATATAATGTTAGATATATATAGGATAAATTACACACGTACCTCCTCATGTGTCAACCTGGCATAGCTCATTGATCCGGTGCAATGTGGTGAATCATTTAATGCTCGCAAGCTCTTCATTTTCACCGCATACTCCTACACAGTTAACACTTTTAATATGTTAATACCAATACAATTACAATAAATGACAGTACACAACACTAAGAATTTAACTCATGACCTACCCTATTCTCCTGGGTACACCATCTCTCCAATAAGATATCCAGATCGACGGGATTGTACTCGCCTAGCGTCTGTCCCCCCAGTCTTGCCCGTATAGTGTCCGGCGTATCTTCCTCCGTAATGGCACATATTTTTTTGAGCTCGTGCCTCCAAGTCCGCAGCTTGGAGCCCATATCCTTAAATGCTTCATTTTTTACTGCTTCCAAGTTGTACTCGGGTGGAACGAAAAAGTATGCCTGCACAAGTTCAACATTGATAAATTAAAAAATAAAATAAAATATGTGTATATGCATTTACTTACTAAACACACATATATATAGCGTACTTAGAGTGTATATATACATATATACATTACTAGTGTTTAACTTATTATTAAAAAACATACCATCAAGGCGTCCCAAATATCTTCCTTGGTACGGTCCGGTACCTTCGACCAATCGTCCGGTATTCGGACGAAATTTCCGCTCCTAACTACGTCTCCGGTCATCCGTCTGAACCGCACGGCACTAAATCCAACGGGCTGGCATGATGCATTGTACTCCAAAATGATCCGTTTGCCGGGGGGGACTCCCGGCCGCCTGTGCGAATCAAGAATGGTAAACACCTCAATAACGGTGTTTCCTTCAGAATCAGTACCTAACAAATTAAAAATTAGTTAGGTAAGTTATTTCGAATTCAATACTAGGTAACAAGTAAATTAAAACCAAATCAACAACGACATTAAAGTATATACACTTACTTATGATCCGGACCTGCCGAGAGCTTAACCAAGCGTCGGGAGCAGGGTTGGTGGGCTGCGGGTCATCTGTGGCCTGTGCCCCACCTGCCATGTGTTCCTGGGCCTCTGTCTCAGTGTCCTCCAGACCTGCTTTGTAGTTTTTAATAATGTTTAGAATTCTATGAAATTGTAGTTGTAGTTGTAGTTAAATATAATTGATATTGCACCAATATAGTTAGAAACTTTCAATCTTTTGAATCTTTTAAAAAACAGTCGGGCGTACC
This sequence comes from Corylus avellana, assembly GCF_965113065.1. Taxonomy (NCBI): domain Eukaryota; kingdom Viridiplantae; phylum Streptophyta; class Magnoliopsida; order Fagales; family Betulaceae; genus Corylus; species Corylus avellana. The sequence goes on along the minus strand of NC_142491.1, from coordinate 17,029,185 downwards.
TGCGCTATGCTGGGTGTAAAGCCGCTCGACATCGCCCTCATAACTCTGTCGTAACTCGCTGTACGGGTACGAATCAACCCGAAACCCGGTTTGGGCCATGCCTGCCCGAGTGTATGGAGCATGGACAGGGGTCTCCCCTTCCATCGTACCTGGAAGAACTGGTCGATATCCTTCCTGTATCCCAAGAAGCTGAGCAACGTCTTGTTGCTCGCTGTCATCAAGTTGGACTGCCGGAGACCCAGGCGACGTAGACTGCCGCACTGCGGACGAGCCCCTGCGTGCTTTCCTCTTCCCCTTTGTACTCATGGTACCCTGTAAAAAACACCACAAACCCAATTAATTTCTTAAACAATGTATGAAATATTTACTACATTAAGTATGCATGAATAATAGTGCACAGCTCAATTAAGTGTGTTGATGTAATGTGCATGTAGTGAACAACTACCAATCAAAACATAAATATAAAATTAATTATACTAATATACATACGCTTCGGTTGGATCTAAGTCGTGTCTGACGTATTCGATATGATCTTGTAGATCGTGATCAACATTTCTGGGCAAAATAAGAGGCTCACACTCGTGGTAATTGGCACATGAATCTTGATGTCCTTCAACCTGACCAACGTCGTATATGTTTCTAGGCTTGGTCCTTACTGCGCAAGCCCAATCTGGGCACCTATCATCTTGTACGTAAAATACCTGGTCAACTTGTGAAGTTAGCACATACGGCTCATCAGAAACCAGGTCTCCCGTGTGGACAAGGTTTTTGAAGTTGACAAGTACTATACCATACTCATCCACCTTGTACCCCTTGTCCCTCGTATTGTCTGCCCAATCACACCTAAACAGAACGTACTTAGTCCTGTCGTAATACTCAACCTCAACTATTTCCGTTAACTTCCCGTAGTACGTGTCGCCATCAAGAGTCGGCACACACACCCCGCTGTTCTGAGTCCTCTTTCCGGCATCAGATGCAATAGTGCGAAACAGCTTGCCGTTAACCACATATCTATTGTATCTGACTGCTGCCTCCCTCGGCCCTCTACAATGCATTACCAATTTGTCACCAAGTTCATTCCTGGATCGCTCGTCCAATCGATCGACCTGTGAATATATTACGTACAATGGAAACGCACGGTTACTAGCTTTAGTTGATTTTAAAAATAGCACGCAAATAACTCCGACAATTGTGATAAGGTAAACATCACATCATTCTTACGTAGTTACGGTACCACTCGCAGAACAAGTCATAATGTTGGGTTTCCAACTGAGCCTCTGTTGTTCGTCCCCTATTGCATGATCGCCTAAGCGTATCTATGTGCATCCTACAATTCGAAATTATGTTAATTATAATTCAATACGAGCAATATTGTCACAAGTTCATTGAGCATGCAATGTGCCAACAAAAGATCTCTACTTACGTCCGCAATTGATGAAACTCGTCCAAGTTGAACATAATATACCGGTGTATCTGTGTCATTGTGATTCGGTCGAGTCGGACTCGTGTTCCATTTCCCTTTGAACCATCCAGATTTCTTTGTATCCTATTGTGAAAGGTTGGTGTATTCTCTAAATATCTCGAACAAAACGTCACCAACTCAGTTGCTATGTAGCCCTCCGCAATGCAGCCCTCAGGAGCCGCTTTGTTGCGCACATTAGATTTGAATACTCCAAGGCTCCTAAATATGAACCAATACATATTTTCAGTTTAGTTAGTACTTGTCATGTATTGGCACCTGAAACCAAAAAATAGAAGAATATCCGTAAACAAATTTTACCTCTCTGCCGGATACATCCATCTATACTGTACAGGTCCACCGAGTCGGCATTCACGGATAAGATGCACGACCACATGAACCATGCTCGTAAAGAAGCTGGGGGGGAAAACTTGTTCCATCTTGCACAACGTGATACAGATGTCACACTGTAGTCGGTCAATATCCTGTTCGGTCAATGTTGTTGAACATAGGCACCTGAAGAATGTGGACATCTCAACAAGAGGTCTAACCACATTGCTTGGAAGTGAACCACGCAATGCAATAGGTAGAAGCTGCTGCATCAGTACATGACTGTCATGACTCTTTAACCCCGATATCGTACGGTCCTTCAGTCGTATACAACGAGAAATGTTCGAGGCATATCCGTCGGGCACCCTTACATTTCGTAGCACTTTCAAAAAATGTGTTTTATCATCCTTGGACATCGTGTGGGTAGCTTGTTGATAATAGGTCTTACCATCCTGCGGGTCCACAAATGTATGAAGTGTACGTCTCAAGCCCATTTCTTGCAAATCTAAGCGGGCGGCGTGGTTATCCTTCGTTTTCCCTGGAATGTCCAGTATTGTACCAAGTATGTTGTCCATGACGTTTTTCTCTATGTGCATAACATCAAGATTATGCCGCAATAAATTATCTTTCCAATACGGCAACCTAAAGAAAATACTTTTCTTCTTCCACACTACATGGCCATTATTTGTCTTCTGCTTTTTTCTTTCTTTTTTCTCAGCCTCCCTTGCCTGACCGGCGTTCTCATCCCCAAACACCATCCCTTCTAATTGGCTTATGACTTCATCTCCACTTGGCACATCAGGGGCACATTCTAGTTCTACGTTGCCGTCAAATGTGCTTTTGTTTCGTCTCCATGGATGATCCATGGGCAAGTATCGCCTGTGCCCCATATAACACCATTTATGGCCATGTTTTAACCATTTTGACCATGTCGAGTTCATACAACACGGACATGCCTTCTCACCCTTGGTAGACCATCCAGACAAATCTGCATATGCTGGGAAGTCATTAATTGTCCACATCAACTGCGCTCGCATAACAAAATTATTTTTCTTTGAGGCGTCATATGTGCGAACCCCTACATTCCATAGATCTTGTAACTCTTCAATTAAGGGTTGAAGGTAGACATCTATATCCATTCCAGGTGAACTTGGGCCCGGAATAATCAATGATAGTATAAAAGATGTGTGTTTCATGCACATCCAAGGAGGCAAGTTGTAGGGTACAACCATTACAGGCCAAGTGCTGTGCGATGTAGTCATATTCCCAAATGGATTAAATCCATCAGAGGTTAGTCCGAGCCTTACATTCCTGCTGTCCGCTGAAAACTCCTGATGTAAATTGTCAAATGACTTCCATGCTAAGCCGTCGGCTGGATGCCTCAATACGCCATCCTTAGTGCGGCCTTCTGCATGCCACCTCATAAAGCGTGCTGTATGTTCTGACATAAACAACCTCTGTAGTCGTGGTATGAGTGGAAACCACCGCAACACCTTCACCGGACGTTTCTTGCCCGATGATATGGGTTGACCGTCCTCATCTAAATTGATTGCTTCCGTCCATTTAGATTCTCCACATACGGTACATGAATCCAACTCTTTATTGCCCTTCCAGAATAGCATACAGTCATTACGGCACGCTGGAATCTTCTCATAGCCTAGTCCCATGTCTCGCAAAAACTTTTTCGCCTCATATGTATTAACTGGCAGAGTTTCACTAGTCTCGGGTAGCAACTGATTGATGAACTCTAGGAAAGCCGAGAAAATCGAGTTACTAACTCCACCAACACACTTCAAGTTGTACAGGTGAACAGTGGCACTTAATTTGCTATGTTTTGTCCCAGTATGAAGTGGCTTCTCCGCCTTTTTTAGGAGGGCATAGTACTTTAGTGCATCGCCTTCAGCGGCTTCTTCGGTCACAATTTCCTCACCCCCTTGCACTACGGCCTGAGGCTCACAATTGTCTTCCCTAACTACTTCGTGCATGCCGAATAAATCACGCAACATTCCGTGCATGTCTCCACCCTGATTTGCGGATGCACCCGCATCTGAGGCCGGGCGATTGGAATTAGACCCGGTATCAGGACCCTGTACATGCTTCTCACCGTGATAGAACCAAAGTGTGTATTCCGGCATCATTCCTTTTCCCCCTGTCAAGTGGTCGAATACGAAACCCGGCGGGTGGCGCCGGTTATTTCGACAAACCTTACAAGGGCAATAGATGAATCCATCAAGGGTTCTACAGTTACTAACTGCAAACTCCACAAACATTCTACACCCGTCTCTGTATTCCCTCGTACCCCTAGACTTTGTCATCTAACTCTTGTCCATTTTTATCTACGTACATGAGTTAGGAATAAATACATAAGACTTACAAATTGTATACATACTTTCAAGCACATGCATGTATATAAACATAAACCGATACCTAAATATTTGAACCACATTAGAAATATAAACCTATACATTCTCGTATAGGGTTAAATTGTTTATGTCCAAAAATATATACATATTCATGCGTATCTACATTCAACCGTACTGAAGGGTGTATTTATAACCCTTATCTATTATAATTAATCTACAAAAACCAAATAAAAAAAAAATACTTGATCCAAAATTTAAGCATTTTATTTGGTGGGGACCCTAAACAAATTAATTATAGCTAGCTTATAACTTATAAGGTTGTTCTAGTACATCTACCGAGCTAGGTTCGTTACGAGGACCCTAAATACAATAAATATAGCTTAAATGTCGTTAGCCTTTGGCATGAATTAGTAGGTGATGACATGCATGGGTCATACAACTCTTTTGTTTGGTGTATTTATTTATTTTGTATATGATATATATAAAGGTTAAAGGAATTTTGAGTGTATTGCAAATATGGCAAATGTTTTGGTAATATATATTTTTGGTTCGGACGTTTCTTGGGTTATTGACACATTAGATTAATTTCTTTCATATTAATCACAATTTTAACAAAATTCCAACTAGTTTTTAGGTAATATAAATTTTAATGCGTTATATTTCAACAAGAACAAGCTATATAAGTTCCTCAAATTAACCAAAATTTTATCCGTTTTGTATGGTTTTTTTTTTTGTTTGAAAAAATAATATATGTGGGATAGAATAAAGTAAGAATCAAATTGAATATATTTTGCAAGTGTTTTAGGTTATGTGTTTAATTATGATTAGATTTGTTAAAAAAACTCAAAACAAAAGTGCGAAAAAATAGTCTAAAAAACAAAGTCATGACTTTTTACTTATTCAATATAGCACGTCTATTTAAGTTTGACAAGGTTTGCACTTTTGCCAACTCTTTTTCCCGTTAAATCCATGTAATTCGGATTGAATCCTCGCGTTGTGTGACTTTATAACTTACAAATTAATCCATAACGTTTATGGTTAAAAGAATATTAAAAAACTCATTAACGTTGAATATTAATTAAACAAAGTCTTAAACTAAATCTCTATAAATATTATATCACCACGCACTACACGTACTAATTAATTAGAAGGTCAAACGATATTGAAATGAATGATAGATTAAAATTCATATAATGTTTTATAAATTCTTTACTAATAAGCCAACCTTTAGCAATTATATTTTCAAACAAAAACCTAGCTAGCATGAGAAACATCATTTTGCATGCATGTGCATATCCAACGTACAATAAGTAATTAATTATTAGATATTCCTAAAAAGAAAAAAAATTTCAGCTCAATTAGATGCTCACAAATACTCAATCCAGTGCATTATTGAAATATATGACAGAATAAAACATCAAATTTATAAAACAACACAATATTATGCAATAAAACAATATTCTGCAATATTAAAACAAAATTATATATAAAATAAATCAATATTTATAGTTATAAAATAAAACAATATATATATATACATATATATATATATATATATATATATATATATATACCTGCAGGAGAGATGGTGGAGATTGGCCGGAGAATCGCCGGAGACGGCAACGGCGAAGTGGACGTGGCCGCCGGAGAGAGCTAGCCCAGAGAGAGTCAAACGTTGCTGCTGCGAAGAAAATGAAAATGAAGAAAATGAGAAAATGAAGGAGGAGCTAGAAGAAAATGAGGAAGAGTGAGGGAGGAGATAGAAGAAAATGAAGAAGAACCATACCTGCAGGGATGGCGCGCGGGAGAAGAGAAGTGTGCGTGCCTGCGTGCGTGCGTGCGTGCGATAATGGAATAGCAGGGGAAAGAGAGAAAATATCAGGGAAAATCAAAAAAACAAAAGAAAAAAAAATGATGATTAAAAAGTAAGAAGCTGCGTGCGATGGGACGGCCAGCAGGCGCTGGCCTTCCCAACGCACGTTCCTGACGTGCCTAAGTGGCCCGTCAGGAATATATTTATATATGTATATATATAAATATGTTTATATATATGTTATAGTATTAATTATATATATTAATACTAATATAACTAATATTTGTCTGTTTTGTATGTATATATATACATGTACGTTTATATGTTTATAATTAATATAGCATTAATTATATTAATACTAATATAATTTATGTTTTCCTCTTTTGTATTTCATTTGAGTTCTCATGTATTTGGTTTTATTTTATGTACGTGAATAGTGCAGTTACTCTTACAAATTAACAACAATTTCATTTTAACGTGCATGGCTCAAACCTAAATAATATATAGCGTGCATGATTTATATATATATATATATATATATATATATATATATATATATGTGTGTGTGTGTGTGTGTGTGTGTTTGTCAAAACTTTAATATCATCTATCACCAATATTGTTACTTTAATTATTTTAATTAATGAAATACCAAATTTGGTATCTCATAATTAAATGAATGAGATCGAGAAAAATGCATGTTATATATATATATCCTTTAGTCTAATTTGAACCATGCATGCACGTTAAATAGCCATGTTATATATTTATCCTTTTGCATGGTTTTGCTATATATATATATATATATACGGTATCTCGAGTAAAACATGGCTAACAGTTGGGAATTTTCTTATTTTTTTTTTTAATTTTGAATGTTCAAATGGCATGGGTTACGGTACGTGTTATAAAAGATAAGTATATATATATATTAAAGTACTGGCCGGTGTTTGTTTTCTAAAAATTAATTTTATTGAATGTTAATTGGAATTCAATCATATTGTACAATATTAAATTAATCTGATAATGTTGGGATCAATCCTATAGATATATATATATATATATATATATATATATATATTATATTTACTGACGTGTCAAATTGACACGTCAAGATTTATTGACGTGTCAAATTGACACGTCAAGATTTATTGACGTGTCAAATTGACACGTCAATAAATTTATTGACGTGTCAATTTGACACGTCAATAAATCTTGACGTGTCAATTTGACACGTCAATAAATACTGACGTGTCAATTTGACACGTCAACAATTGCTGACGTGTCAATTTGACACGTCAAGATTTATTGACGTGTCAGTATTTGACACGTCAGTAAATAATCAGCCAATTATTTATTAATTTTAAAATGATGTTACATTTAAATTTGGTTCAAATTTACTGACGTGCCAAAGTGACACGTCAGTAAATACTGACGTGTTGTTTTCAACACGTCAGTAAATATTGACGTGTACCTTTTAACACGTCAGTAAATAATTTGCTGACGTGCTACTTTTAACACGTCAGCATTTACTGACGTGCCAAAAAAATGTTACTGTTTGACACGTGAAGAAATGACCTTTTTTTTGTAGTGATTTGATATGAAAGACTTTGTAATACCGGCTGAGATTAGAGCAAGTCGGGGGTACCCATGTGATAATTGGTCTGTGCTTTGGGAATCTCCTTATACAGTACGTACTGAGGTGAGGGATTTTCCTACCCATCTTCCCCATGACCCGCATTAGAAAGACTTGACTCCTTGACTCTGATGATGAATAAAACCAACACGAAAAAAGATCTCTGATCACCCATCTACGTACGTAATTGCCTCTCTAATTCTCGTGTGAACATTGAATAAAGGTGAAGAAGATTAGACCATACGATATAGTAGTGGTGATAATTGTATAACTCGTCTTTCTCATATATAATAAAACAAATCCTCTGGTTCACTAATGGATCTCACTAAAATGGCCGGGCATAGAAATAGAACGTGAATTCACAAATAGCATGATATTTCTTCCGTAGTAAGGTCCACTCGCAACCCGGTCGCGTGGTCCCCTCATGCATGACTATCGCCGCCCCCACTTGATCCTCACCTCCAATGGCTATGGGTGGTTACCCTCTGACCAAGTAAGAGTAATAGTGACAAATTTTGACAATTTGGAGAGAGTAATTAATGCAACGTATATTCATCTCCTATCTCACTCTTATACTACTTGACTAACGTGACACCGTCGATTCACTCTTGAAATTTAAGAACCGAAGAACACGGACACGTCAAAGTAGCAATATGAAAATGAAATAAGAAACAAATATTTAAAATTGAGAATAACTTCAATCATGTCATAGCCTAAACAGTGTGTTTTGCACCATCCAATAAGAAGCGAATATCTCAATTTGAAACACACAAAAAATAATATAATCATTCACACGAAATAATTTATCTTATTTTGACAAAACTACCGGAGCCAACGTCTTAGTTGATTTTGGAGACTCTAGCGTTAAGGGCTTGGAGGTGGGTGAGAGGCATTAGGTTAGAATGAATATTATAGAATTGATTTGGATTAAAAATACTGTGTTTTCATTTTTATTATATTTAATATTTTTATCTAATGTGTCAATTTTTTATTGAATGCGATAAAAAAGAATTTTACACTACACATCTTAATAGAAAGGACACTCTTTAAAATTATTGGTTCTAATAATATTGACTCAAATTAAAGAAGACATTAATTCAACCTTATATTTGAAAGTATTCTGGATTAGTCTCTCATCCTCTCTTCCATTCATTTGTAACCTTATCTTTAAAATAAAGACATTAATGTGTAGACAAACACATGCACTAACATGTTCTGTGGAATATAGTCGCCACCATTTTGGTCCCCCAATGGAAGAAAAAACAGATCTTATCAAACTACAATTTCAAAACTAGCCCAATATGTTATTTTTCATAATTAGTAAACTTGCCCAATATTTGTTGATAATAGCAGAATTTATCTTAACATCAATTTCAAAACTAGTGAATCGACATCCCTAAGCAATTGGAAACTACGTCTCATGAAGCGGATGTCACGTCTTTATGTCATATGCTAAAAGACAGGTAATAAACTTTTGTCAGCGCCGCGCTCAGATAAAAGCATTCATATGGTGACCAAAGTTTAACAAGTAGATAAAATACAATTTTTTTTTTTTTTTCGAGATGTAGATACTTTAAATTAAAAATAAAAAATAAAAGAAAAGAAACATAGTGGTAGAACAAAAAGAGATAACTAAAAAGAAATGGAAGATCTAAACTATAAAGCGTTGGTTTATGTTCGCTATTTGAAAATGTCTAATTTTTTTAGAGTTTATTTAGATTGAGTTTTTTTAGGGGTTGGAGTAGAATATATATATTTTAAAGGTTTTTGAAAGTGAACTTTGTGGCAAGAAAAGTCTTGGTTTTCTTGGTCACGCCCTTTTATGTCTTCTTCTATAATTACCAACTGAGGTACTGAAAGTTAGATAGGATCGGATGGGTAGCATGACGAGTAAGAAACCATGGCTCTTACTTGCTCTGCTTCTAATCATGTCTTATTACAGAGCTTGCTTCTCCATAGCTGCTGATACCCTTTCACCAGGTCACTCTCTTTCTCATTCAAAGAGAGAGACCATAGTATCTAAAGGTGGCACTTTTGAGCTGGGTTTCTTCAAACCAGGCACTTCATCAAAAATCTACCTGGGCATATGGTATAAAAGGTTTCATGAGGAAATTGTTTGGGTAGCAAATAGAGAAAACCCTTTGTCTTACCCATCTTCCTCAACACTTTACCTCTCAGAAAATGGCAATCTACTCCTTTTTGAAGGTTCCTCCAAGATCCCAGTTTGGTCAACAAATTTGACATTTCCCGGCTCAAATATAACTGAAGCAGTCCTTGGTGATGATGGAAATTTTGTTTTGAGAGGTAGATCGAACACGTCTTGTATATTTTGGGAGAGTTTCGACCATCCAACCGATACATGGCTGCCAGGTGCAAAGCTTGGGATCGATAAGGTTACTGGAAAACCACAGCAGCTCATTTCATGGAAAAATTCACAAGATCCCTCACCTGGTGTGTTCTCGCATGGGTTAGACCCAAATGGAAGCAATCAATTTTTCTCACAGTGGAACAGATCCCAAGTCTATTGGGGTTCTGGACTTTTAAATGTAACATCTCTCAGCTCGGCTTCTAAAACGAGCCTTATCTTCAACTACACTTTTGTGTCAAGTGAGAGATATTTTATTTTCTATCTTCTTAAACCTTCTACCCTTGCTAGATTACGACTTGACCAAACAGGACAGATTAGGACGCTGGTGTGGCTGTCTGGCGTTTCCATTTGGAGTATATATTGGTCTGGACCAACGAACCTATCTGATGTCTACGCTTTGTGTGGTGCATTTGGCGTGCTACAATACCCTGACAATTTCTCAAACCCTTGTGAGTGTCTAAAAGGTTTCAAACCATTTTCGATGGAAGACACCAGACTAAATGATTGGTCAGGCGGCTGTGTGAGGAAATCTCCTTTGCAATGTCAGAATAATACGCATGCTAATAGCAAAAAAGATTGGTTCATGAAGATACCAAACATGCGATTGCCTGTTTATTCGAAAGCATATTTGGCCTTGAATGCTAGCAGATGTGAATTGGCTTGCACGGAAAATTGTTTTTGCACAGCTTACGCTTATAATATGAGTGGGTGTATGATATGGGAAGGAGATCTCTTGAACTTACGTCAACTCTCACATGGTGGCAAGATTGGACAAGATATTTATCTCAGACTTGCCGCTGCTGAGTATCAAAATACCATAGGTGAAATGAAATCTACACTAATTTATGCCATCTTTCTCTTTGAACTAATATTTCATTAATTCTCTGTTATGATGGTTGAGCTAATGGTGATTCTTGTCATCATAATTAGGCAAAAAATTGAGGGTATGGGTAGTTGTGTTGGTTCCAGCAACAGGGCTTCTCTTATGCCTCTTCATTTGTTTTTCATGCAAAGGAAAACTCAAACACATAGGTAACTATGATGTCAACTCAATTGTTTTTCTTAGACCAAGCACTCGATTCCAAGGCATAGTAACCAATTCTTATCTTAATTTCTATATCAAATAGGAGAGAAGGCTTCAAGCAGTAATCTACTATTATTTGATTTCGATATTGAACTCCATGCAATCAATGATGGAATGAACACCAACAATAATCTGAATAAACGAGAGCAAGATACTGAGTTACCACTATTCAGTTATAAAAGTGTATCAGCTGCAACCAATAATTTCTTAGCTGTGAATAAGCTTGGAGAAGGAGGCTATGGACCTGTTTACAAGGTACGTTACATTTTCCTAATGAATTTGATTTGAACACTATTAAGAAAACCGATATTAATGGTACACCTTCATGAAAGTTTAAAGAGCTTATGGTTCTCTTTCACAGGGGAAATTACTCAAAGGAAAGGAAATTGCAGTGAAGATGCTATCAAAAATATCTGGACAGGGAATTGAAGAGTTCAGAAATGAGACAATACTAATTGCAAAACTCCAGCACAGAAATCTTGTCAGACTCTTAGGTTGTTGTATCGAGCGAGAAGAAAAGATATTAATATATGAGTACATGCCCAATAAAAGTTTGGATTTCTACCTTTTCGGTGAGTGCATGTTTATCTTTCCTCTCATATGTTTCTAGGTTCTTAAGTACTAACTAATTTCCTTGATTGTACTATTTAAATAGATCCAACCAAGAAACTGATGTTAGGTTGGGAGACACGCATACGCATTATTGAAGGGGTTGCTCAAGGGCTTCTTTATCTTCATCAATATTCAAGGTTACGAATTATACATAGAGATCTAAAACCAAGTAACATTCTCTTGGATAGTGAAATGAATCCAAAAATATCAGATTTTGGCATAGCTCGAATAGTTGGAGGCAATGAAACACAGGCAAACACAAACCGAATTGTTGGAACTTAGTAAGTATGCAACTCATTTTACATCTAATATTTTCAATTGCCAGTTAAATTCTTCTAGCAGGCTACTAACGAGTAGGGTACTAAATTTTGGAATCCAGTGGATACATGTCTCCCGAATATGCTCTACAAGGTTTATACTCGATAAAGTCCGATGTTTATAGTTTTGGAGTATTACTACTGGAGATTATAAGTGGCAAAAAGAATATTGGTTTCTATAACCATAGTTCACTTAGTCTTCTTATATATGTGAGTAGCCTTTATATCCTCTCAATTTCTTTATGTTTTTCACTAGTCTTTAAATTGAAATGCTCTTAGTTTTCAGTAAAACTTACATTTATATGAAATGATACTAGGCTTGGGAGTTGTGGAGAGATGATCGAAGTTTGGAGTTGATCGATCCAACAATAGAGTATCCTTCTTCTAGTTCTATTATGTTGAGATTCATTAACATCGGCCTTCTTTGTGTCCAAGAAAGCCCGACTGATCGACCTACCATGCTTGATGTAGTCTTAATGATTAGCAATGAGCATGCACTTCTACCTACCCCTAAGCAACCAGCGTTTACCTCATTCCAAAATATGATGGACACAAATTCAACATTTGACAATGTAGAAAATTACTCAAAGAATAGCGTAGCTATTTCAACAATGGAAGCCCGATGACTGGTTCCTATACCAAATAAAATAAATGTTGTAGAACCAACCTTTTTGTATAATTTGTATGCATATTGATATACTACATACTTGTCTCTAAATGTTGTCTTAGTTCACTCATATTTTAGTTTTGTTAAATATCTATTACCATAACATTCTTTTTTAAAAAAAAAAAAAAAAAAAAAACCAATAGTATAACTAAATCATCGTGTGTTGTGTGCAACCAATCTTTTTAGGTGGGATTGGCTAGGGCTTGCTGTGGTTTTATTCTAAGGTGTGTGTTGCTAATTTTTGTTAAAATACTTGAGTGTGTTCCTATAGATTCCCATTAACGCATCCAAATGGTATCTTTTGGCCTTTTGGCCAATTTTGTAGGAGGAATTTCTTGTGTCTCTATTGGTTTCTGGTTTTTCTTTTTTTCTTTTTGGATGAATATATATACTTGTGTGGGTGCATGTACATGTATCCACTGTCTGACATGGAGTGCAATGAAAACACTGCTTTCTTGAGAAAGCACTATCAAACCATGGGATATTTCTTCCTATCAAGAGGAATATCTAATAAAGGCAAAATATCAGAGCAAATGCTACCAAAAAACCTGGTTAAAACGTTTTATTTAGGTAAATTATGGGTGCAAAAATAAGCATTCTTATGAACTTTGGTGGCTGACTTCAATGATGCCTGAAATGGAGACCTTCCAATATGAAATTGGGTTGCAACTGTTCTCATTCTTGCATAGATTCCACCCTCTCCATGCTGTGGATGGCCAATTGGCCATGGCATTTCAAAAGGCATTAATGATACCATAAATCAGCCTAAGGCTCAGGCACAACAAGAAGCCTACATCTAATAAGAAATTTTTCTACCCTAAAAGTTATTTTTATTATATTTCTTCAATAAATATACTAACTTAAACATCATAGGCTCTCCCACTAGTCGTCAACCGACGCCACTCCAGTGATCTACTATTTGGTTCCACACTCCAAAAATTTGCTTTTACAGCTAGCTGTCACCACTCTAGAGGTGTTTTTCTTGTTTTGTGAGTGACCTATTGTCCAATCAAACCGTCCAAAAATCTAGTTTTACATGTTTATACTAAATGATCTTTATACAACAAAGGTGTAAAAGGAAATGGATCCAATCTGAGATTGTGATTGTGTGGTCCTAATGTGCAAGAACTAATTGACATTAATGTACTTGTCATGGTTCTCATGTTTGCATGCAGAAGGTTTCTCTATCTAATGCTACTTTTGCTTCACGGCCTTGGCTTTGGGAAAGTTAAAATAGCCTTTATGAAACAGTTGGAGACAATTGCGAAATGCACCCAAATCCTTCTACAATATCTTCCCCTTTGTTGTTAGCGTTTGAGACAATGTTTTGTGGCTCCAATATGGACAATTAATGTGACATTATCATCATTTGTGTTACATGCAATATGGACAATTAAAGTGAAAGAGCAACTGTCTGAGCATTTATTTAGTCTGTCCGAACATATGCATGCCCTGTCCCGTTGTGCTCGGACCTCGTTGCACCACGAGGCGCTGTCGGCCTAAACAAAATATCAACATCTAAGTTTAAGTAAAGCTAACATGATAACAATCTCTATAATCTTTGCCCGTCCGAATGGATCCTCCGGTGTCCCACATGGATTTGAGCCATACTGGGTCTAAGTCTTCAAAGATAACCCGTATCAAGTCCTTCGCCACCACCAGCTGGCTGTCCGAATTCATCATCGGCTAAGCTAACTAAACTGCGCAATTTATTTATAATAGAGGGGAAAAGCTCAAAAACTCTTTTGATAAACTAGTAAACAAAAATTTGTATTTAACCTATTATATATTGAACACTATGTTCCTAAAGTATTTTTTTAAGGGAAAAATGTAAATTCAGTCCTTGTGGTTTACCTGATTTGCAATTAACTCATTATGGTATTAAAATGAACTCAAATGTTCCTGAGGTATACAAAAAAAATAATTTAGTCCCTACAGTCAAATTTCGTTCACTAACTTAACAGATTTTAATAGCGTAAAACATTAGAACTAATATAATTGTGATACTTATCCTATTTAAATCAATGTCATATTCAGGAAATTTGTTAAATTAGTAGACGGAATTTGATTATAGAGACTAAATTATATTTTTGGCATACCCCATGGACCTTTGAGTTCATTTTGATACCATAGGAAGTTAATTGTAAATCAGATAAACCAAATGGTCTAATTTTGCATTTTTCCTTTTTTTTTTTTTAAATAATAATAATAATAATAATAATAATAATTCCTTGTTTAAATAGCCTATGTTCCTAAAGTAAAGCAAAAGTTTGTGCGGAAAACAACAGAATTAAGAAGCTCACCTCCGTCACTCTTCTGCCTCCACTGTCTCCCACTACTCTCTCTCGTCGCGTATTTAAACCCTCTGGCTCCCTCTCAGTCTCTGCAGGGATGATCACACAAGCGCACATTCTCTCCCAAAACCCTTCCTTCCTCTTCTTCTCTCCCAACCCTTTGATTCGCGCTCACACCGCCACTCCCGCCTCGTTCCTTACTTTCAACAAACTCCCGAACCGTCGCTTCCCACTCTCTCTCTCGCTCTCTCGCCGACACGCAATGGCCTCCAACTCCGAGCTCTCCAACGGCGTCATCGCCGACGCCGTTAAAGATTCCGAACTCGATCGCTTTGCCGAGGTCGCCAACACGGTCGCCGATGCCGCCGGAGAAGTCATTCGGAAGTACTTCCGGAAGAAGTTCGATATTGTCGACAAGGAGGATCTGAGTAAGCCCCTATGACTATGCCCTTCATATCTCAGAGTGGGAAATTGGTTTGATTTTCGATCGGACTCTAGGAACCATACCATGTGCTTCAATTGACAAAATCGAGGAAAAGAAGAAGTTTTTTTTTTTTTTTTTCCTTTGAGGTTTTCTTATCAGATATCAAGAAATCGCATCAACTAATCCAAATGGTAGGTGGGTTGTGTTCAATGTTCTTGAAAAATCTAGAAAATTGTTAAGAATTTAGAAATAATTATAATAAAAAACTTAAATTTCTGTAGCTTATGCTGTTCTGATGGTAAAAAATTTGAATAACTCATAGGAGATGTAAACATGATTTATTATGCATTGATTAAGCTAAATTAATAGCTCACATCACGTGTAGTGGCAATATGTACCAGCAAGTGTTAGATAAGGATGATTTGATAAGAAATATGAGGTTTAATGTGGTTCAACTAATCCTCTTTGTGATCAGCAGTTCAATTATCCTGTAAACCCTTATTGGGTTTCCGAGAATACAGAGGAAAGTGAAATATGATAAAATCAAATTTTTAAATTTTCATGCTTTATGCCATTTATTTCCTGAAACTGTGGTACTCGCATTCTACTAGGCTTAGTTTTTTTTTGATAAGTAATAAAAAGCTCAAGGCGCTCCCAAGTACACAGGAAGGCCATAATTTTAGTAGGCTTAGTTGAAGAGAGACTATTGCTTAGTTTGGTCCCGGAAGGCCATAATTTTAAAGAATTGCAAATTGAAGTTCTCTTCGTTCTCTGCTTTTGTAAACACCCAGGCTAAGAATAATAGTGTGTGGCATATTTAGACTTAGTTGTCACATTAGGTCTTGTCTTATTGTTCCAGTCATATTTACTTGATTCGCTTGCAGGTCCTGTAACAATTGCAGACCAATCAGCAGAGGAATCTATGGTTTCAATTATACTAGAGAATTTTCCTTCTCATGCAATGTAAGTTATGACCCTGGGCCCTTTCATTTACAGCTCTTCTGATGTTTTTTTTTTTTTTTTTTTTATGTGAGATGCTGATTTTTTTCCCTAGATCTTACTGCCAAGTTATCAAAATATTTGAAATTGAAATTGCAGTTACGGAGAGGAGAATGGGTGGAGGTGCAAAGAGAAGTTTGCGGACTATGTTTGGGTTTTAGATCCAATAGATGGGACAAAGAGTTTCATTACTGGTATTTTTCTTTATATCTTTGAAATATTATCACCATTGAGGTTAAGCTTTTCCAAGTATACACAAATAATTCTAAACTTGTATTTTACTCCAGGAAAACCCTTGTTTGGTACCCTCATTGCACTGCTATACAGGGGTAAACCAGTAAGAATTCCTCAGCTGCTTTCTTAGTTCATTATTTTGGAGTTGCATTATTTGGGTTTAATAGAAAAGGTCGGATTGTTTTATTTTTTACATTTGATAGGTAAAATGCTATTTTTAGAAAATTTTAAAAAGTAAGGGAGGGAAAGGAAAGTAGTCCTTGTCACTTCAGTATATATTGCTTTTGGTTGACAAGGTTTTCTCTCTAATTAAGCATGCAACATAAACGTATAATCTCTGGGGCATGTGAGTTGTATTACCTGTCAAATATTCTTGTACTAGATTTTGTTCATTTAATTTGTCACGTTGTCTCATGAGTGGAAATGTGCAAATTGAGTTTAGATAACTGCATGGTTAGTTCATCTTGTGAAATTAGTCATAAACTTCTAAAAATTATAAGCATGTTTTTTCAGATTCTTGGCATAATCAATCAGCCTATTCTAAGAGAAAGATGGATTGGGATAAGTGGAAGGAGAACAACACTAAATGGACAAGAATTGTCTACGCGCTCTTGTGCAAAACTGTCACAAGCCTACTTGTATGATTACTATATTTCTTCTGAAGCAGAAAAAAAAAGTTAGCAGAAAAAAAAGTTTGCAGGAAATAGAGCATGTGATGTTTTTTCCTTGCATCTGCATTTTTTTTGGGAGGACATTGAAAATGTCCGTGCATAAGTTTTGTAAGTAGTGGATCCATAACCCGTTTTCTTTTCGCGTTTCTTCTCTTTCATTTTCTCTGTTTAGGTACACTACAAGCCCTCATCTATTCAGTGGAGATGCAGTAGAAGCATTTGCTCGTGTTAGAAACAAGGTCTGCATTTATCTGCTTAAAATTGATTTTGAAAAGGCGGTTGCTTGCGGTATTAAGAATATTTCCCAGTAATATGTGATACTGCTGTGATGTGCTTATGATGTCATAAATCTGTAAGAAAATCATGATAATATGGTTAGTTTGACTGTTTTTGGTAGTGTTTTTGTTTACTCATTTTTCCCCTCTTTACTTCATTTTATGTTTGCTCTACACCAGCCTTTCTGACAAAATTTTGGGCCAATTTTAAGTTCTGTTGCCGGATGCCTTGCAGTGTACAATTGTTGATATTTTGAGCAAAAATGAGACTTTTGGCCAAATTTAATGGTTTCCTACTAAACAATTAGATTTGACATCTCTTATACTGCAAAACAAAATAAAATATAGATTTATTGATAGCCAATTCTCTTTTCCAACTTTTCTATGATCTGCAGGTAAAAGTGCCATTATATGGCTGTGACTGCTATGCTTATGCTCTTTTGGCTTCTGGTTTTGTGGATCTTGTTGTTGAGTCTGGTCTAAAGGTAAGCTGCGGACATTTTCATTTCACATTGTTGATATATGACTAGGGCACCCTGGACGTGTGGCTATGTGTATATCTCTGTCCTAATTGTGGACAAGTGTTACTAGGTATTCAAAATGAGGCAAGGAGTGAACATGGTATGACTAGCACCTTTGAAGTAGATAGTTGTGTCCAGGTTTTTCCAAGAAAACAAATAGGCTGGAAAAGAAATTCTGATAATTTTTGGTGGTTACTAGGGAAACTACCAAATACTCATATTTTCTGTAATATTGACACCAGAGTTTCTCCTTTTCTGTTATCTTTTTGGTTTGTTAATGATCTTATGCAGAAAATATAGTTATTATGCTCTCATCTAAACAGCATTGTAACTTTTCTTTTTCTCAGCCATACGATTTCCTTTCACTAATACCTGTAATAGAAGGTGCTGGGGGTGTTATAACTGATTGGAAAGGAAACCAGCTTCACTGGGAGGCTTCTCCGGACTCGAGTGCAACAAGTACGCTTATCATCTGCAATGCTTTCTTTTTCTAAAAATTCATTTCATTCTGGTTTTGCAGTTGTTTTACATGGTCAAATCCAATTGATGAATTTAGTTGTAAAATGCCCCGATGCTTATCGCCTTATTTTCCAGGTTATAACGTAGTGGCGGCTGGGGACAAACAGGTTCACCAACAAGCTGTAGATTCATTACAATGGCCGTGAACATTTGCACTGAACTGTAAAATGTAAAAGACTATTCCCTAAAGGATGTAGATGGGCCATTAGAATTCAAAAAATTGACTGCAAAAAAATCAGTTAAGAGGATGTGAAGTTTGTGCATATTGGAATGCAATTGCAGGGCAATTTTCATCTGTAACATATATCTACCTTTCACTTTTTATCTTTTGTCACAAAAACTAGTGGACAAGATTGGAACCCCTTAGGAATGCTTTTTATGGAATTGAAATGCTTCATGTCAACTAAGTTGAAAGAATTCTTTCTAAGCTAGTTTAGAGCTGTCATCAAGCATAAGGCTGATCAAGCCGTCTACAAAGTCCATGGTGTTATTAATGGTATGAAATGAGCAAACATTAAGCAAAGGATAAAGATTTTCTCCGAATTAGATTAGAGAAAATTCCTTCAATCTTGTCTATAAAATAGTCATGTATTCTTACTTTCCATAAAACAGTCATGTATTCCTATTTTCTTCAACCCAATTAATAAAATGGTTATATATCTTTTGAACATGTAAGAAACACACGTTTTTTGATAACATGAATAATAGCGGGCGTCGCTCCTGCAACCAAATGGTGCTCATCTCAGCTCTTCCTATCACTATTATTTTAGGTGATTTTGTATCTTCTTGAGTTTAATCCATGTTAACTTGTCCCCACAAAAAAACAAAAATAAACATTGAAGGGTGCACAAAACCCGCCCACCATACTTCTAACTCGATAGTCGGTACCAATCAGCTTTCAACAAAAGCGGATCGAATGTCGGATATCATTGTTGATTTCGACTAAAGTTGGGTCTGAAGTCGAAAACCCAATTCTATATTTTTATATATTTTTAAAAAAATTTACTTTGGTATAGAACAAGCATAAATTTTTTGAAAGCACCCATATATAATTCCAACATTTCATACGTATGTTAAAATGAAAAATTTTAGTTATCCTCAAAGCTCGTGGTACGCGAGAAACAATCAACAAGCACTGTGAAACACCGAAGACATTCTAAAATCCACTTAGCAACCTCGTATTATAGAAATTGCTAGAGTTTTCTTAAGATAATTACAAATCAATATTGTTCTACTTTGGACAAACCCAAATAGGTTTTTTTAACTTGCTTCCTAAGGTTTCAATTTCAAAACTTAGGTCCTTAGTTTTTTTCTCTAGTTTCAAATAGGTCTCTTCATCGATCTACCATCTAATTAATTAATAGTATGCCACGTCAAACCAATCAATTAATATCACGTAGTTATCGCCGTGTTCTAACTGTCGTGTGACATAACACATTTATGTCAAAATATACGCAAAATAAAGATTTTTTTTTTTAACTAATGGATCATACTTAATTAACTGTAATTTTGTTTTCAGAGTCCATTTTTACCACTATGAAGGAAAAGCCTAACTCCACATCTGTCCATTTGTTGCATTTAATACTTTTCATTTTCTCCATTAATTTCACCCTTCCTCTCGTATTCTTTTGAGGTAACTTCACTTTAAATCCCTAAATAACCATGTGATTTGATAAGCCTCCCCCAAACTTCAAAATCTCTCAATTTAAACCTCTAAACTTTCAATTGCATTTAATTTGAACCCCTCCGTCAGATTTAGCCGTTAACTTTTAACGGAAATATTTAAAAAGACCAAAATATCCCTCATTTTTGTTTTTATTTATTTATTTTTAATTTGGAATTAATGGTAAATTTGAAATTTTATAAAAAGTCGGGTATAAACATCATTGTCTCACTTTTAACGTTTAAAATCTGACGAAGGAGTTCAAATTAACTGCAATTGAAAGTTCAGGAGTTCAAATTAAGAGGTTTTGAAGTTTGAAGGGAGCTTGTCAAATCGCGTGGTAATTCAGGAGTCTAAAATGAAATTACCCCTATTCTTTTTCTTTTTCTAAAGATATTATTGCAAGTATTTCCTGAAACAAAGTTCAGCTTTTTATATTGATCCTGAATTGAGAAAATTATATATACAATACAAAAAAGTTTTTAGCGGAAGGAAATTCATCTAGCCTAATCTATTAAACTGACATATATCCTTAAAACTATGTGATTTTCACATGCATTTTTAATAAAGCATGTGATTCTCACATACATATGCTTTGAAAACACATGTCAATTTAATAGATTGGATTGAAAAAAAATTCTTCAAACCCAAATCGAGAAAAAACTGTCGTCTAAAGCAGAATCAACAGAAGTACATGGATAACTATAACCTCATTATATATTACAGATAGACTGATCAACACAATGCACTTTATGTAGTTCACTATTTAGTATACACATGCAGCATAACTAAATTTGACACACACATTCTTCTAAAGAAGCTACATATATATAACACATATGAGGGTTCAAAACTTAGGTATTTTTTTTTAGATATATGCCATATAATATAATATAGAAGTTTGCTTCATTTATTTAGGTACTTCCACTCAGACTGCCAATCTGGAAGGCTAAAGCATCGATCAGTTGGGTATGAGTTTGAAAGGAGGCTTAACAAAAGCTGGTGATGGATCATATCTTCCATAGTCTTTGGTGTTAACCTTGAGAAGCCTTTCATGGATGGTGTCCTCTTCATTGTTGCGAGATGGTTGCTGTGGCAACAACAAATCAAATCCCTAGCCAGTAAAAACTCAAAAAAATAAATCAGTAAATCTGACAAATAAGGAAGATTATTGAGCAAGTTTAGATTTTAAAATAATTAAATTATTAAATTTTATCATTTATTATCAAGTTTAAGCTTTTGAAATTAGTTATTTGACATGATATCGTAGCAGAAACCCTAAATTTGAAATCAAAAGGAAATGGTTTTCGGTCCGTTGTATTCCCTAGCCAATAAAAACTCATAAAAATAAGTCAGCAAATCTTTAAATAAGGAAGATTATTGTGCAAGTTAAACCTTGTTCATCAAACAAAATTTACATGATTAGTGTTAGATTATAAATTAAATAATTAAATTCATTATTTATGATCAATTTAAACTTTTGAAACAATTCGTTATTCAACCTCATATCACATCTGAGATCCTAAATTCGAACCATGCATGTTCCTAATAACTCACAGCTCAATTCTATTAAATATTTTACGTGTTAGACCCTACTTATTAGAAGAAAGTTTGAATCCACCCGGTAAAAGTGTTAGAATTCATCATTTAAGTGCCTTAATGTTCTGTCAGCAATTTTCCAGGGAAAAGTGCAAACTTTTTTAGAAACGTTATAACGGTACAATTCAACCCTACCCTAGTGCTTTTTATCATGCATGCATCACATGAAACGGCTACAGAAAGAAAGAACACCTCCACCCCACCCCCACACTCAAAAAAAAAATGATCAAATTAAAGGAAATAAGAGAACAAACCTCCTTAATTGCTTCAGCTTCTGTATCCAACTCATTGAAGAACTTGGACTGTCGGCCTGCAGCAAAAAAGCAATTCAAGTAAATAAGTGGTTTAATCTTCTCCAATATATATGCTGCATATGGAAGAAAGTTTCATCAAAAGAAAAGCCCATTTTGTTCACATGCCCTGCACTAATATAAGCAACAGGCAAAGAAGATAAAGATCAAGCCGCATGAAACTTTTAATGAACATGATGGTTGTCAGCAGTTGATGTGTGTGTGTGTGTGTGTATATATATATATATATATATATATATATATATATGTTGAACTCCATCTTCAATAAAAGATCTGACAGTAAGTACAAGTTGCATGCACGAAATTAAGGCTGCAGCAAAGTGAGTTAAAAAGACCCACCTGCCAGACAAGTTGATAAAATGAGAGATGCTGAAAAGAGGAAGAGAAGGCTGAATTTGCTGAGAAGAATGAGACGACCCATGTTGAGCAGGCAACTTTGTGCAGTTTTCTAATTATAACCTCTTTTTCTCATGCATGGAGAATAGACCAAATGATGCTTCCTTTCTCATTATAAGGAGCATAAAATTGACTTAAGAGTGGGAAACTACTAAGTCTTAGAGAGAAACTGAAAATTGACAGTCAATTATAAAAATCAAAGTTTCATTCTCTTTTACTTTAAAAATTCAAACAGAAAAGGGGATGGAGACCACTTTCCTGTTGTTGGGGCATGCACTAATAAGTCTACCAAGTTAGTGGATTCACTATATTGATATATATATGTTAAATAGTACTCCATGACTATGAGGGTGCACCCTTAGTGGAAATTATCAGATTACCCCTCACTTATAAAAACAAAACTCAGCTAGCTAATATTTTCAACTTCTTGGTTTTTCACAGAAATTAAGGGTGGCTCATATTCTCTGAACAAGGGAGTAACACTAGTCTCTAGTATAAAGGCCACATAGAAGAAGCATAGCGGAGCGAGTGGAATGTAAGCGAAACGAGAGGATGCAATGAGATAATTGGCTATAGAAGTCGTTTCACTTTAATCATCAAACTTGGGGTGCCCAAGTTGGCTTGAGCCAATAATATTGATTAGATTAACCCATCATATACACTTCCGCTTCGGGTTTATTGTTGAAGAGCCTACCATTTTTTCGTTGTTTTGAATCCTATAACCCTTTCCCAAATTTGCTTAGGAAAAAAAAAAAAAAAAAAAAAAAACCATCATATACAATTGTGTTGAAGTCATTTTTTTTTGTGAAAATGATAAATTTAATCATTTAATTAGTATTTGGACATTCATTCTCCAAGGTGGGCCTAAGGCTGTAAATGAACAAGTTTGTTCGACAACGTGGTCATATAAACTCCACTCAAATTCAGTTCCTTTAATAAATGAGACAATCTTGAACACAAAATTAGGCTTGATCGATCATTAAATGAGCTATACTCGTATAAATTCAGTTTGATTCATACAAACTCGTATAACTTCATTTTTATTATTTTTTATAGCATTATTTTAATTTCGAAATTAGAACATCTTGAGTAGAGATGAATTCTCTTCTTAATATAATTACTGTTATTGCAAGTCTTGCTATATGTGTGTATATGTGTACGTATAAATATGTGTGTATATAAAATATGCAAATTTGTGTATGAGGGTGGAGCCTAGAATTGTATTTTTAGGTTTCAGTTGTATGGGGTGAAACGCATGCTTGGTGATTAGGGGATTATTTAGGGTTTAGGGTTGGCATAAAATAGCTTTTGTGGATGACTAGTGCTTTCAATTATCGTTAAAGACAAGGACCACACACCAAATGCCACTACAAGGACATTGCACTGGTGGAGAATAAAGAGATCTCCACCGTGAGATTTAAAATAATCTTTTCTCTTTTGCTTCCTTTTTCAAACAATTAAAGTGGTGTTAGGACAGGACCCCTTCTATATTATTAAATTCAATCTTCCCCTCCTACTAAGCACTCAATAATTGTTCAATGATCTACTTAATTCCTAGCTCTCTAGGTTACTTCTTCAAACACCAATCATGGTTGAATGCCAAACCATGATTAATTAGTGTAGGTTTTATGTGATCAAATGGTTTAGTTATGTTGGGTTTGCGGAACCTGAGGCAGTTCGGTCCATCAACCAACTAGTCTGAGAACATTAGCACGTCGTTAAGTTTTTCCCGTGATTCCCGGCACATATGAGTATGAGGAAATCATGTCATAGGAGTTGTGGGAAGTAGCTGGGGAACATTTGCAATATGGAAGTCTTCAATGAAGGCGTGACATGTGTCCGACAGCTACGGCTAATCTATTATAAAAAGTGGCAGACACCAGGTAAAAAGAAACTTTCAACCCCTTCCTTTAAACACTATACATTTGCTTTCTTTTAAATCGTTCCCTTTGATTTATACTGACTTAAGCATCAAAGCTCTCGTTTGCCGACACACTTCAACAAGCTCTTTCTTGCATTGAGATCATTGTGATGTTTTGTCATTACAAGCTAGCATGAAAACATAGCACTTGGCCATGTTGCCTTTTTTGAGTTCTCCTGAAAAGAAGAGGCCACATGTGAAACCTAGTTTTGTGATGACTTTAACAATCATCTCCAATAATAAGCTTTGGTCTTTTTTAGGTTACTTTTGGACATCCAATAAAGTGAATTCTGTTTCTTTTTTTTTTTTTTTGTTATCTGAATGTGTTTTGGTCTTCAGTGGTTGATATACCTTTGTTTTTTGGATTCTTTGTCCCCTATAGGATCCTCATATTCACAATGCGTTTACTTTACTCTTCCTTTTTCTTTTTTTTCTTCCTTTTTTTTCTTTTTGTGTGTGTGTGTGTGTGTGTTGGAGGACCAGAAAACCAAATAATCAATAGTAATCCATAACAATAAATAATTAATTTATGAAAAAAGTTATATGAGTATTAGGGTTGAGGAGTTCTTCTCTTTTATTTAAGGAGAGTGAACCATTCACTAGATATAATCAGGATTCATGAGAGAGAATGAGAGAAAAAAAAAAAAAAAAAATGGAGCACAATTGGTTTGGCAAAAATATTTTAAATTTCAAAAAATTAATGAATGGAAAGTCGTGTTATATATTACTTAATGAGTAACAATCTTATCAAACTTTGGAATTCAGCATTTAGAGTTTAGGTTTAGGATTAAGGAAAAAAAATCGAACAATTTGTTTTCTTTTATTTTTTGCTTGAAATAGGGTTAAAGGCTGTTTAGGGCCTAGAGTTTTAGGGTTTAAGGTTTTTATTGCTTAGGGTTTAGGAACCCTAATATTCCTTACCTCTTTGTCTCTTCTTTCTTTCCTGCTGCTGGGGTTTTTTTCTTTTAATAAAGAGGAAAAGAAGAGTGGTGGGTATGCTTTGTGATATCAAAATTATGTAGAAGAGAGACCACCAAGGTGGTAGTTGAGTTGGTAAAGCAGCAGGGGATAAGATTCAATTCCCTTCTTCCTTTCTTCCTAATGGTCACGGGTTCAAACCTGCTTGCGGTAGTAGTTTGCGAACCAGATGCTACTAAAAATGAGCTTTACCAACTTGCACTTTGGTGGGGCTGTGGTGACGGATTCGCCTTCTCAGACAGTAGCTATGGCTCAAAACCAAACATTCTACAGCAAGTGAGAACTCTGATGGTCACGCCCAAGAGGGAAAATTACACTGGTCGCCCATTCCCGCCTTTTAATCTAGGAAAAAAAAAAAATTGGGGGGTAAAAATTTAATTTTGGGGGGACATTCTATAAAAAAAATTTTAAAAAAAAAATCATAAATTTTAAAGGCAATTTTAAAATTTTAATGTCCCCCATGCTAATACACAGTTCCGCCCATGGTTGTGACAATGCAACACCACACCATCCTTGTTGCTTGTCTATTAGGGCCAACCCACAATGTCATTCAAAGAGTACGAATGCAAGCCAATATAAATCCCACTATGATTCTCCAATGCTGTAGATGATAAGTATTACTCATTGATCTTAGAATAGATTAAATTCATACAAATTTTAATGATGCTCATCAAACAAAGGCTCTTTTTGTTAATGCTTTTAAGAGGGTGTTTTTGTTTTTGTTTTTTTTTTTTTGGTTTTTTTTTTATAAAAATAATAGTTGTAAGTTTTTTTTTTTTTTTTTTTTTTTTGAGTGCTTTAAATTTTGAGTTGTTTGTCAATATTTTTGTTTTTGAAAGATATAACAAAAAGGAGAGTGAAAAAGGTCAACAAACAAACAACTAATGTAGAACACACTTAAGGTGGTATCAAATCAAGGTCAACTTATACAGCATGACAAGCTGATGGTGGTTCTAGGCCATGTCTTTACTGCTGTCTCATCATCATCATTAGAGATAGTATATGAAATTGGTAAATTCATGGTCCAAGATAATCATAAAAACATGCCAAGTCTCAAAAGAGATTTTTTTTTTTTCCTGGAATTATTGATGGCATATCGGCTATGTAATGTTTTAATGGATTACATAGTAATTAGTAGATTTTGTTACTTTGTTAGCCTAGTTGATACTATTGATCCAGTTCTTACTACAGAAGAATTTTATTTAAAAAAAAAAAAAAATTTGTTGAAGGAATTATTAAACTGATATCTATCTAAATGCATGTTTTGTGATTCTCACATGCATTTTAGACAAATGTTAGTTTAATAGGCTTCGGAAAAAAAACTTTGTCCATACAAAAAATGTTAAAACCCTAATTGGTAATGAAAATAGGAATTCTTGTTCATTGAATTGTCTGCTAAACACTTCACTCCTTATGAACTTATAGACTGCAAGTTACATGCTAAAGCATCCATGAACAAACTACAGATGGACAGGAATTAATCAACAAAGAAAACATTGCTCAAAATCCACTAAATGGGTAAGAATATGTAGAGCCAAACCCACAAATATCCAATATGCAACATATTTATATCCACAGATGAAGCAGATGCCCTCATAAGTGTCCAGATTACTATGATGATGAAGCAGTGTCTATTGGTTTGTCACTTTCATGTCGCAGGCTGTTTTCTCTACTGTAAGGAGCCTTGGCGCCCTGAAAATAATCGAGAATTGATTGATTAGAAAATGAACCAGACATAAATATAAAGGGGTGGAACATTGATTCAAGCTACTATAATATTAGCAGAGCTACTACTTACTTGGAAGATTGTCCCCAGCTTTTTCAATGCATTGGCCCGCATTCTCAGAACATCCTTGGGAACACTGGGGTCTTTGAGAACCTGAGACACCGCAGAATCAAAGAAGCATTTCTTAAAAATGCACCTAGAGTTTTTTTTTGTTTTCTTTGATTAATTCTGTAAGCACTCAAGTTTCAGTTTATTACATCCTGTTGATCTACTGGTTTTAATATAACTTTTAGCATGTAACATGTATGAATTAAATAGTCCTACAGGCATTGACAATAGAATACATCTCAATAGCCAATGAGCAGCACTATCAACAATCACGGGAGATAAAACCCTTCCGACCAAGTTGAAACGAGTTTAGTTTTCATGTGTCAAATTTGAATCTCTAACAGGTCAATGATATTTGGGGTAGTTGTAGTTCCTACATAGGCAGCAAGGGT
The DNA here is from genome assembly GCF_965113065.1 of Corylus avellana. NCBI lineage: Eukaryota > Viridiplantae > Streptophyta > Magnoliopsida > Fagales > Betulaceae > Corylus > Corylus avellana. The sequence continues at coordinate 17,001,511 of NC_142491.1, read as the reverse complement.
TGCACAATTGATCTTGAGCCTGCTTTCACAAAGGGGTGTTTGGAAAACTTATCTAAATTGAATTGGGCCACCACAATCTTTCGTGGTAACTCAGCACATGGTCTAGCACAAAGAAGAAACAAAGGGGAGGGAGGAGAGGATAAGGTCAACTATCCACTATCCAGTCTAAAAAGATCATTATGAACAAGGGATAACTAAAATTACCCGGCACCAAGCCAAAAGGTTTTAGCTTGCTCGAGAAATTTTTTACTTTTTTAAGCTAAAGAAAGGATATATTGAAACTCACTCCTTGGCAGACACGTGATAGCGTAGACTCGATATCAACCACATTAATCTGCCAAAGGGAATTAAGCATGACACTCTTCTTGTCTTCGATGGCTTTCAGCAAGTTCTCTTCTTTGTTTTCTCCTTGGTTAAGCTTGGTCAACTCATCCTGCATCTGAATTAAAGACACGGCACCTACACATTCAGAAAGGCATAAGCTAGTTGCACTCATTAGAAAATTTGACAATGTCAAAAGTAATAAGAGCAATGCTACACACACTCCCACTCTCACACACCCTTAGGTGGCTCCCACTCTCACCATTGGATCAAAATCAATAATAATCTATCCCAAATCAAATGGTGAGAGTGGGTGACACGTCACTGACACCTAAGGGTGTATAAAAATAGGAGTAGGAGAGTGGGAGTATATGTAGCATTACTCTTTAATAAATAGGAAACCTTGATGGCAGATTTACAGTACCTGAAGCTGCCATTACTTGGGATTTTATCTTGTGTCCTTTATCCCGAACCCATTCTGCTAAGAATGGTACCTTCATATATCGTATGTCTTTTCCAAGTTCTTTTGCAGCCTTTCTCGTGTAAATATAACCAATGGTATGTAGCATAGCCTCACCAAAAGCTGATGACAGTAGCAAAAATGAGCAAGAAAATTGCAGTAGGTGACAGATGTTTTAGCATTCATTAGTGCCTTTCTTGCTTCTACATGCATATATCACGCAAAGTTTTGCTTTAAAAGGCAATAGAAGTAATTTAAAATGCTTATCAAACCAGGCCAGAGCAGATGATAATACCATCCACTCATGTAGTACATATCGTACACATTTCTGAAGTAAAAGTGCAAACCGCTTCCATTCACTGGTCCCTTTGTCACATGAAAAGCGACTAAAAAGTGTGAAAGGAAGATTTCTAAAAACCAGTTGGACCCAGCATAAACCTTCCACCAGATGGGCAATGCAGTCTGCTAATATGGCAACCAAGTGGCTGGCTGACCACTTTGGATTTTGTGCTTGGTGAGAGAGGGAAATAAATAACACTAAAAGAGTATATTAGATTATTTTGCCGATGATATTCTTGAAAACTTGAAGTGTTCTAGTTTCATCTGATTTAATATTTTCAGGAATCTCTCTTAAATTAGAATGTCAATAGGTCCCTCCTAAAATAAAGTAGCTGCTCCTCAAATCATGCAGCCAAAAATTTATTTGTATTATGTACTCATCAGTTGTCTTATTGACCAACCCATTGAACTTTTAATGTTGAGCGACATGCGATCTAGAATGGAACTGAATAATGTTCATATTCCTTGGGCTTCAATTTACAATGCCATGGGCATCTAGAAAAAATGATAAGAGTATCTCGAAATTTACCCAATAATAAAGCATTGTTGTTAATGTAGGCTGAAATTGCACAGATGATCACTTAAGAAAAATAGATATGCTTTGGAGAGGAAGAAAAGGAAATAAGAGAGGAAATTTAAAATGTTTAAATGCCAATAAATATCTTTTGCAGATAAGTACAAACTGAAGCCCTGGGATACTCTAGTTATAATGATATGCTGAACAAGAAATTACAGGTCTATGGTAAGGAATTTGAGATTCAAATATCTTTAAATATGCATTGCAAATCTCAAGGATGAAATGAGGAAGAAAATCTCAAGCGACATGGTCTGCTATTATGTGTAAAATGTATGTCTATTGAGAGTAGAGGAACTGCTGGTGCCACTCTGAATTAACTCTAGGTAGAAGTTCTGTATTCTCTGGAGAATTTCCATAAGAAATTGCTCGTTAATGAAGAACCAAAAGATTAGGTGTATGACCTGAACATGGTTTGATAATTTTAAAAAAAGCCAAAAATACCAGGCTTACTCTCTCATCAAGCCCTTTTTATGAATATCAAGCCCTTCTATGATACAATGGTTGCGCATGTCTTTCCGGTGTCGATTAATTACGATGATTTTCTTGTTCGCTTTTTCCTTTCTAGTTAGGTGATCATTTTGTATACTCTCAGTGTACTTTAGAGCGCCTTTACGCTTTTAACAAGACTGATTATTACTTATCAAAAAAAAAGTAATAGAAACAATTTCCAATTTGGTTACAATCTAATGTCTGTCTTTATTCTCTAGAATAGTTTGAGGTAGCTAGTAATAAAATACTTTTTGTTGAGATAGATTCTTCGAAGTCGACACTCTCCAGATTTCTAAGTTTTTCTAATAAAACAATGCACCATCTGTGTGATTAAAAATTACCAGCTTGTGACAGGCGCCGCGCTTCTGAACTTGCCCAGTTTATGAACTCTTCTGTTCTAGCATCAACAAATGGTTGAAGGCGATTTTTCAGTATTTCTATGAGCTTTTCTTCCCTTTCCTTCTGCAATGCCTGTACATGAAGAAACAGGCAGGAGTTTCAGTTACGTGAATCAGGTCAACCTTTTATGAGCACTAGGGAAAGAAGTATACACGCATCTTCTCCAGAATTCTTTGCTTTTGAGCCGCAGGATCTTGTGAATCTTCATCAATTTCAACAGATGCCAAAGAAGCCAATGCGAGTTGCCCAACATACTCTTCAAAGAACTCGCTACCAAAAAGCATCCCAAATACAGCTGAAGGATCCAACATGGGGTCCCTGGCAAAGAAAAACTAGTCAATAGATTCAGCATGTTTTCACTTGAACCAAATAAACACATGACGAGGAGAATGTAAAGCTTAATACAGAACCCCATCAGATCATATATGAGGACAGCTAGGTCTTTGATACAGAACATGTAAAACTAATAATTAATAGCCTGGTTCATCTATCATTTTTTATGTGCTAAATCTTGTAGTCAAAATGTCATTCACTTCAAATTAAAAGCTCTGTTACAACCCTATAAAACTATCCATAAAGTTTCTTTCGAACGATAGGTCATGCTGCTTTCTTGCAGAATCACTTCACTGCATAAATTTCTTCATATAACCAAACGGAAACATTTGTCAAGGAAGTTGGACAAGTTCTGATGTAATAGAATTATCAAAAGAGCTGAAGCTAAGGTAATTAATTTCAGAAGTTCATTTCTAAGCAACTAAACAAAGCACATGCCATTTTATAGAAGAGTGAATGGTCTAAACATATGCTCAAAGCACCTTTCACCTCCTCCACCCCCCACCTCCAAAAAGAAGAAACAAGTTGGCATAAACTTACGATAGTACTCCTGCCTTTCCATGCTCGTCATATGCTTCACGTTTCTCAGGATCACTTAAAACTTGATAAGCCTCACCAAGTGCCTTTACACAAACCATAACCAGAAAATTAGTACACAACAAAAGAAAATAGAAAAACAAAATGAACAGAGAAGTATTTAAGACAACGCTAAGATGCTTCTAGAGCCATACAAGGAATCAGGGTAACTTAAGAAAAAGCCATGTGCTGTGTTGAAGCACATCATGTCTCATCCACGGTAATGCATATCAAACACAATTCTAATCCTTTACAAGAATCAAGTGATAAGAGATTAGAAGCAAATAAGTGATAAAGTATACATATATCTAGGAGTCTTTAGATATAAGAGTCTTTAGATGTATAGCTATCTTGAGTTGTGCTGTAATCAAACTACATTTGTAATCTCTATATATATCAATATCTGCTCACAGAGATGAGCACGGTGCAAAGCTATTTCAATCAATTTGGTGTGTTCTAATATGCTGTCATGACAATAGAACATGGATTATGGTCTATGCATTTGTTTTGGAGTAAAACATTCTCCAAAAACATTTTCCTCGTTTTTCAATGTTTAGTGCAGGTAGAAAATACAAGTGAATGGAAAAAGATTTCTGAGTCAATAGCAAACTTGTTAAGGGAAGAAAATGAGGTGTAAGCAATTTTCTGGAGCTTTTCTCACCCTCTCTTCCCCACCCACTCTCCCTGAACACAGCACCACCCACCCTCGAAAAGAAACACCACTATCCCCCTCCGACACCACCTCCCTCTGCCTTTTGCCCGCCATACCCCTATCCCCATCATAACCCCTCTTCACCACTCAAGATTTCCCTCATCACTCTATGTCGCAGCCACCCAACAATTCCCTCTCCCCTGCGTTGCAGTGCTCCCACTCAATTGCAAACCCCCACCCTTCCTAGTTGCCCTCCTTTCCACTTTCCCCTACCTAAAAAAAAAGGGAACTCCATTTCGCCATTGTAGTCCCCCACCCCCCCCTATCTGCAGGTTTTTATGGGATGCCTTTTTTTTTCCTTTCTGAATTGTTGGCAGTGCTATTTGGCGTTATCTAGCAATTTTGAGTGATTTCCAATTGGTTTCCAGTTGCCGTGGGAAAATATTTTTCATACCAACTAAACAACGGAAAAGATTTTTGATATTATTTTTTCGGGTCTCAACCAAACAATAGAAAATCAATTATGTTCCCAAAATATATTTTGAACACAGAGCATTTTCCTTCAGAAACCATTTTACATCAAAAACAAATACAGACTATACAAGAACTTAGTTACTCAAAATAGATTTGGACAACTTGGGTTTTCGTTTCTGGCAATGCAAACTAGGGACAAATCAAAAGGATTTTCGCTTTTGGCATTTGGCTTTCAAAACATTCTGTATTTCTCAAGATGAACAAACTAATAATAAAGTGAACAATTATTAAGTTACATAACTCAAGAATACCATATTCTTGTATAGAATACACAAAATTTATAAGTATACCTGGAAATTTTCAGCAGCTTTTGGATCTCCAGGATTTTTGTCTGGGTGAACTAGCCTTGCCTGCAAAGAACATGTAAAATATTTTACAAACTTATACATTATGATTAGTCTTTTTCTTCTCGATTCAAGCTAAAATATCTGGGTAAAAAAAGAGTTCAAAGATGGTATTAAATCATACTCATTGATGTAGGACAACACCAGGAAAAAGAAAAGTGTTGATTAAGCTTGTTTTATGGTGGACCATGGTAAGGCATCCCACGTCAATTAGATGCCTGCTCTCCAATGGGTATATTTATTTGTTGAGCTTCACCACCTAGTAACTTAAACTTTAAGGTTGGATACATTAACATGATTTAGAGCCTGATTTGATTGTTCTGAACTTGAGTTCCTGGTTATAAGCATATCTACTTATTCTCTTTACCTACAAAAAGCTTAGGAGAGCTTCAACATCATTGTGATTGATGGGTCAAGTCTTGTCTTTTTTCTATCGTTTCCCCGTCAAAACTTTCACACACAATGCAAGAGTTAAACTGCTAATGCAACACAGTAAAAGAAAAAGTATAGCCAGTGAGCCAATAGATCTGAATAATGTGCCTACACATTTGTTGATAAAAGGGTTAATTATACATCACACCCCCAGTGATCTAGCTGAATTCGAGTTCCCAATCTGTGGCCTAAAAAGTTATACTTTGCCCATTTGATGCAGTCTCAAATCGTTACAATTTGTATGCATAAACCAATTCGACCCCATATGGGTAAGATTGGCAACTCGAAGGCAACCCAATTTCCAAAATTGCTTCCAAAAACTAAATCATAGTAGAAGTAAATGATATGGGTTGAATTTGAAGTGAAAGATTTACCTTAACATAGTAAGCCTTCTTGATCTCGGCTGAAGAAGCGTCCACATTGACGCCCAGTATATCATAATAGGCGGATTCCTTCACCATCACTCTTAGATCAAAGCTTCTAGCAACACACCCAACAAATCACCGAGCTATTTGGGGCGACGATCCGATGGATGTTTTGTTCGAGCTTGTTAGAGCGACCACACACACGGCTTTCGATCTCTGATCCCAGCCAAGTTTCTTTGTGGCAACACGTGTCGTTTACCCTCTTCGCCGGTTTACTCGGTGCTGGCAGTTCGACAAAGTGACATGTTATTCTGCTCGGACATAATTCTTTCCTAAAGCATGTGGCTCTGTTTATTAGTTTGAAAAGTACGAATTAAAAGTCCAAATAATTTTGTGTTTTTTTAATAAAAATTCAATATTGATTGTGACCGACAAGTTAGCATAGTGAGATAATTGAGAGAAGATATGTTACATATGTACCATATATTTTATCTCATAATATTAACTCATCAATCTTTAGATATTTTTTAAAAAAAATAATGACTAATTTAAATGATGATTAGGACTGTCATGTCAATATTGTGGAATATTACATCTCTTTTGTTTAAGTAATGGTAGAAACTATATATTTATTTCATTATGCTGATGCGACCGTCTCAACCTACCTTATATTAATATTTGTTAAAAAAAAAAATTGGTAACTTCACTTTAAAGTCCTGAATTACCACGCAATTTGACAAGCCCCTCAAACATTAAAACCTCTCAATTTGAACCTCTGGACTTTCAATTGCAGTCAATTTGAACCCCCTTTCGTTAAATTTAGCTGTTAACTTTTAACGGCAATGCCTAAAAAGATCAAAATATTCTTGATTTTCATTTTTTTCTTCTAATAGGTTAAATTTGGAATTTTATAAAAAATTCAAGGGTATAAATGTCATTATCTCACTTTTAAAGTTTAAAATCTTATGGAGGGGTTCAAATTGACTACAATTGAAAGTTAAGGAGTTCAAATTTAGAGGTTTTGAAGTTTGAGAGTGCTTGTCAAATCGCATGATAATTCAAGGGTTTAAAGTGAAGTTATCCCTAAAAAAAATTAAGAGTTGGTTGTGACCGGTACGACAGCATTGTTAAATAGTTGTGAGATAAAAAAATAATAATAATAAGTAATTTCTAGCATTTCTCTGTTTGTTTTGAAAATAGAAAACATAACAAAAAAACAACGGATTTAACAAATTGGGTAGTTTTCAAATTTAAGTGTTTACTCCATGACGTGCTAATGAAAATCGCATTGAATAACATTTCTCTATTTTTAATGGAATTAATAATTCTTATATACATCAATAGAAAGAGCCTTTGGATCCAATTGGAGGGGAAAAAAAAGATGTTGCTTTGGAAGGACGTAGAGAAATAGAATTTGTGGATTGCGTAGGAGACCAATGGGCAGAGGTAGCCAGCCCATTTGCATATCTGTGGGAAGGCCTGCTCCTTTTGTTCCCCCTTTTCAGATTGGGTTTGGGCTTTTAAGCTTGTGTGGAGCTACTTCTAATCCCCTATTTCATTTCACTACAAATCTAACCATCTTGGCCATTTACACTGTTTTAGAGATTTTTTTCAAACTTCAAATATTAATTTTGCCAAAATTAGTATTTCCTTTGGTTATATAGTGAGGATTCTGTGTCTATTAGGCTGGCAGCAACTATGGTGGGCCAGGTTGGGCATTGAGGAGGAGAAGACGGATACGAGTGAGGAGCAAGTACAAGAATTACTCCGTCAATAACAAGTGAAGCTCAATACATAGAAGAATTATGGAATCGGAATTCAAACTTGAGAAATTTGATTATTTAATCAGTATTTTAACACGTATTTCATTTGGCTGATGTGAATTGTGAACCGCTCCCAAAAAAAGAGATACACTTTAAATTATTTTATTCAAATTGCTTTAATTAGGTGCCTAACAATCAGAATATTGCACTGTTCTTTTATTCCATCCGTGTTGGGGTAAATCATGTAGATTTTAAAATTCATCAATCCTGTTACATGATGGAGATTAAAGTAATAGTTTAATTAGTATATAACTTCAATAATTTAGAAATTATCCTAAACAAAGCCAATTACATCACCCCAAGTTGTGACCAAAAAGTGTAGGGCCCTTTTTCTTTTCAAACTTCTTGTTCATTAGATGAAAGAAAACAATATAAGAAGCAGCAAAGAGACAATAATATGCATATAATTTTGTTCCTTCTAGGTTCTACCAATGCCATTTCGCCTAGTATTGACAGAACTTGAAGCTTCTGTTTTTTTTTCCCTCAAATTCTCTGTTGGTGATATATATTCGATCCAGATCTCTAGTAATCTATCACTCGGATCGTCGGCAAATGCAAGAAAGCCTTATAAGACTCATTCGCCAAAACAAGTGGATCGATTGTTCGAGACCTGTTTGAGTAGGTAAGTTTTGTGAAAAATTCTCTCATATTTATTGTTCGAATTGCTAGCAATACTTTGTTTATTAAACTAATATGTAATATATGAGATTTTCATGTACATTTTCTAAGTCGGTTTAAAGAAAATTATTCTAACCTTATTTGGAAGAATACTTTGTTGAATAAAAAATTGATGAAATGAACAACTTCAACCAGGATTGCAATTTTATTGATAGTAGTGGGAAGGACACGCATAGCACATTTGAGGATTAAAAAGCAATGAATGACGTACACACTTTGATAATAATAAAAAAAAAAAAAAAAAAGTCTCATAGGATATATTCACACTTTTTCACTTTAAATTAAAAAGTTTTCAAAGATAATTTATGTAATATTTAATTCAATGTTTCAATTTAAAACTTTTATTCTACTATCCTACTAAATTACTATTTGTCCCCAAGGGCTTTGATCAACAAAAAATTGTTATTCTAACCCCATTTAATTAATATTCTAATAGCTAAAATCATCAAAATAACTTACTTCAAATAAATTCCTAATATATTACTAATATCCCGCTAACCGAAATCATTATCTTTCTCACTTTTGTTTTGTAAACCTAAAATACAAAAGACTAAAAAATCTTTTTACAATTATGTCACGTCAAACACTTTTCAAGCAAAAACTCAAAAAATACACTCTAAAAAATATTAACAAACGGAGCCGAACATCGTCTCATGCGAGCGGTTCAAGTGCAAGGTTGCCATATGCTCTTACTAACCTAATGTCCTTAAAACTTATTTTTCAACAAGCAATCAAATCAAAAAAGGAAAAGGAAAAGGCAAAATGATATGAGATTTCATCTTCATTGATCCTTCTTTTACATGATGGGTCCCTATAATGTTGGTACCATATTTGCTTTTGTCTTTAGATTGATGTTAGGTACTCTGCCTAACCTAAATCCACAGATTTTCTTCACTTTTATCCCACTGTTTAGTACATTTTCCCTAGATATTTTAACAAAATTGTAAAAGATTGCCTTTTTTTTTTTGTCTGAATTGTAGTTTTTATTCAGATTGCACGCAAACAAAGAAACGAGAGTGGACAAGTGCGAAATCCACCTTATTAAAGTATTGATTAACTGATTAAATTTATCTCTTCTTATCAGCTATAATTTTTAGGACAATTGGTAATTTAACATAGTATTAAAGCCCGAAATCTTAAATTTAAACTCCAACTCTATCAATTCACTCCATATTTAAATCAAATATTCTACGTGTTGGGTCTCACCTATTAAAGGAAAGTTTGAGCCCATACATAAGCAGTAAAGCTACAAGTCTCTCTTGTGTCCCTCTCGAGTCCCTCCAAAAATGATGTGACTATTAAAATCACCATTGGGCTTATAATTTATCATTACTAGATTTTGATCAAATGATGATTTTAATAATCACATCATTCTTGGAGGGACACAAGAGGAACTTATAGAATTACTCATACAATAAGAGAGAGTGTTAACATATTGATTAAATGATTAAATTTACTTCTTCTTACCTTTTTACCACCGGGACATTTTTTTTTTTTCTTCAGATTTTACTAATAACAATAAGGGCTCGTTTGGTTCGCGGATTAAGTATTCTGTTAGGAAAATGAATAGCTATTACTAGGAATAGAGAATGACGGAATTGAATAGTTATTCATATTCTTTAGTTTGGTAACAACATATATATTCTAATGGGAATTGAACTAAAATTACCAAAACCCCACCATTCTTTAAAAAAAAAAAAAAAAAAAAAAAAAAAAAAACTTAAAAATTTAAAAACCTAGAATTACAGGGTGCCTGGCAGGCCACCCCCAGCATGACCTAGGGGTGGTCGCACCACCCCTAGAGCACCTTTCACCCCAAGGTGCTCCAGGGGTGGTGCGACCACCCCCGATGGATTTGGCCACCCCCGGAATCTCATCGGGTTTGGCCAAGGCCACCCCTGATGGCCCTGGGGTGGCGCGACCCATTGGGGTGGTCGGCCACCCACATAATTTTTGTTTTTAATTAATTAATTGATATTTTTTTAAGTTTGAGATTAAAAAAATTAAAAATTAAAAATTAAAAAAGTTTTTTTTTTCAGAAAACTTAGTCATTTTCATAAGGAATAGCTATTTCTCTTATTTTTTTAGAGGAATAATTATTCCTGTATAGATGAGATTAGTCATTCCCATAGGAGTAACTAATCCCAGGAATAGACTCCTACCAAACAATGAAATGACTATTTCATGGGAATAACTATTCCATTCCAATTGTCTATTCTGCGAACCAAACGGGCCCTAAGTATAACTCCATTAGTAGAAGTTCCAATACAAATTTATTTTTCTGTCTTCCTCTTATCAAAAGTTTAACTAAACTTATAGAAATATTTAAGTAAATGAGAAATTATTTATATTTTATATTTAATTTTCAACTTATTTTATTAATTAATCGAATCTTTCACAGGCATAGGGCTACTTCATGCCAGTATTATGCAAGTTGGAACCAGCCTATATTCGATTGGCTCAAAATTACTATAATTATTCAGGTTTTCTTTCGTTTTTTTTTTTTTAAAATTAAAATATCAAATCTCCATTTGTTGTTGAAGAAAGAGACAAAATGGGAAGGTTTGTATGTAATTGGATTAGCATTTTATCGTTTAGTGGTTAGCAAGTGACATTGTCTATTGTTATTATTATAATATAAATAAAATTATTAAAAATTAATCATTTTCTATCGCTTAAGTTTTTAAATAATCAAACATCAGTCTCTGCCATTCACTTTTTGTTAAATATTCCAAGTGTTAACTAGAACTAAATTTATTGAAATTGGGATATGAATTCTTTGTCCTCGTTATACAAGAAACGCCTTGCTCCTTGATCTAGCCTTCAGAGAAGAATCAAGTTAGAGAAGCCGTCAAAGCATGCCGCTCTGACGTGCGTTCAAATGCATGTACCTACTCTTAAACGAATAGACGTCACAATCTCAACAGATTTAATTTTAATTAGAGCGGATTGAAGCTTAATGGTGACTGTTATCTACAAAATCTCAGCCATACACGGCTGCAAGCCTGCAATTAGACATAATGGTGACCGTTCAATTTATTGAAATTGGGATACATATTCTTTGTCCTTGTTATACAAGTAACATCCCGCTACTTGAACTAGCCTTCATGAAAGAATAAGTTAGAGAAGCCGTCAAAGCAAGCCACTTTGATGTGCGTTCAAATGCATGTATCTACCCTTAAACAAATAACTGTCACAATCTCAACAGATTCAATTTCAATTAGAGCGGACGGAAGCTGAATGGTGACTCTTATATACAAAATCTCAGCCATACACGGCTGCAAGCCTGCAATTAGACATAATGGTGACCGATTAGCTTTTCTAGAACCTATCACCTTTCAACACCTTTGCATTTGTCGCATAACATGATCTAAAGAATCAAAAAAAGACACTTGTTGCATTCCTGATCTTTTATGATGGGTCCAATTGTTTCTTCATTTTAATTCATAATATATATAAAATAAAATAAATGGAATAGTGGTAATAGTTTTTTTTATAGCCAAAAAGGGTAAATCGGAGAGATCAATTGTGACTATTTTACCTGAGCGTGATCATTATAGCACATACCCGTTAAAACCTGCACAAAAGAGACCTAAACAATGAGAACCACATGCGCTCCCTAACCCACCTCCACCAGAGCATTACCACTTAAAAAATTTATTGAGTCATTGAACCACCCCCTTAATGGTACTGCTAATAATATTATACTTTTCATTATAAGTCTCTTCCAAATTTTTTGTCGCATTCCATAATTGGTGGTCGATGATGTCATGAATCTTATCATTAAGCATTTTCACTCTTAACGTGAATATAAGAGCTTAATTATTTTGTTAAAAAAATATATTGCTTAGCCGGAATATCGATTCACCCGTAAAATCATGCGAAATACTTCATATCGAAAATATTAATCAAATAATTAAAAAAGTGATTATGATTCCTGCTCTTTTCCAAAATTTGATAATATTTATTTCTAGATGCTGGGAAAAAAAGATAATATTATGTAGATGATCTTATATGATCTCCTGTTAACTTCAAAGCATACATGCCAACCTACCAATTGCTCTCATGGGCCCATCTGAATAACTGTGCATGCCTTCAAGTTCTTTGGCCTTTTCCACCAAAATAAATAAATAAATAAAAATTCGTAATCTCAATCATGACAAAGATCTACTGCCACTTAAAATCCCTTGGTTCTAATCAAAATATAATGAGAATCACATTCTACTGTAATATCATTATATTATTAAAAAGTGTTGTTAAGTATAATACAATTTTTACTATAAGTTTATTTCAAATTGTGTGACAGATGAAATTGCAATTATTACGTTAGTTACTAAATAATTAAATTTATTTGTTAAATTTTGTAATTTAATTTTTCTCATTACGTAGCACTCATGTGGACTGCCACGTGAATTTGTAAGAGAATTATAAGAAAAGTTATTTGTTTGTTAAAGTTCTTATTTTCTATCTTTGTTTTCGAGTTATGCTTCTCTTTACACTTATGTCACACCGGTTAACATGACGTGTTTTAAATGACTTACAATGTCGCAAACTTAAATAAACAAAGGTGTCAGCCACTTAAAGCACATTATATCAGACAATATGATATGAGTGCGATAAATGAGTATGAAATATAACATTACATAAGGGAGTAATATTATTTAGTAGACTGTCATACAACTTAATGATGTAACAGTAAAAGTCAGATATTGTATCAAGAATTGTAAAAAAAAAAAAAAAAAATTAATAATTGATTTTCATTGTCACGTCGTCTCAACTATATAACAACGATAGCTGGAATTTTTATTGATCCCCTGAATCCATGTTCCTCGGCACACAAGGTGTTTTTTTTTTTTAATCTATGAATAATTCATCTAGGCAAACTGAGCATATGATTTTGATCTCTTCTTTCATTAAATAATTTCCGAAAAAGAAGAAATACAAGATGAGTCGATGACCATTGACTAAAAGTACTCAAAAAGAATTATTCATATGACCACATGGTTTTGACGCATTTTATTTTATAGTGCCCACCCCACATGTTTTCCAGCAAACCCAACCTGTTAGTTTTTGTAAACTTCAACCCACTAGTTTCTATACACTTTTTTTTGGGATTTCCTAAAATTAAGTTGTTCTAATTTCACAACAATTTAAGAGAGGAAGACAGTAAGATCTATCTCTTTCAGATAATTTAGGATGTAGGGTTCGTTGTTTGAAAATGAATCTGAACCGAAGAGGAGCCTGTTCCTTAAAGAAATAAAGAACTTTATCCATCATTTTCAAAGAACCGACTCTTTTCGATCATTTGAACCGGAGAGAATCTAATTTCTTGTTGTTAAGGCATAACTCAGGTGGCATAATTTTAGAGAATCTTGACTAGGGCGGTTGGATTATTCAAATAATGTGTGCTACTTTAGTTTGTCTTTTTGTGATTATTGACTTAGCTTAAGTGTTGCTTTCGGGAAAATAGAATTAAGGAAAGATGCACAAATGGTTACGGAACCATGATTTAGGTTGTGACTAAAACATGACAGCCCTTGTCCCCTTCCAATGTTTTGTATTTTGTGGAAGAAAAATGTGGCTTAAAAAGGACAAATAGATAGAGAGGGTGACGAACCCTAGTTTCTTTCTAAAAGGTTTTCTTTTTCTTTTTCTTTTTCCTTTTACCTTTTTTTAATTTTAAAAAATATATATATATATTTTTTGTTTGATTTCGTGCAAGAGGGATTGGAATCCTAAGGAAACCAAAGTCTATTTCTCAACAACAACAAAAAAATATGAAGTTGGAGCCCACTTGCCATTTCATTTGGCTTTTTCACTTGATGGGTGCTTTACGGATGTCTACACCCCCAATAAATAAAATATAAATAATTTTTTTGTTTTAGAAGAAAAAAAAAAAAAAAAAGGGAAAAAAAGAGTTTGGCTTGAATTGGAACTAGACCCGTTCAGACTGAAACCTTGTTATATAATCAATGAATTCAGTTTCAATTGTAACTTAAGCAAACCGAAACCAATTGCAATATGTGCAAATGGACGAAGTTTTCATTCAAATTAAGTTGAAAAAAAAAATCTTTCGTCCTTAAAGTAAATGATTCTCTCATCTATTTTTAAAAGTAATATAATATTTTTATTACATAATTATCTCACAATAATGATCTGATAGTCTCAATCAACTTTTAAAAATAATATTAATAATAGTTCAAAAGCTGATTGTAACTTATGACTGTGATATTAGTATCGTAAGATAAAAATATAACTTTTAGTATCCCCCAATACTTTTTTAATTGAACATGCAATGTTTTTTTTTTTATTAAAAAAATGTAAGATTAATTAGAAAATTTTCCTTCACTAAAGAAAAGTATTGTGCTCTGAAAATGGCATTGGGTGCATGTGTTTTTGTGTACTTGCACTGAAAACATTGTTCCCTGCACGTGGGACTGGTTCCTGCACAACAGGAGCACTCTCGTTCAACTCTTTAAGAAACCCATGTGCCCTTTTGGCTTTTTTCTAAACCCTAAAACTCTTTTCCTAAGCTTAATTAACTATGTGTTAATATCTTTGATTAACTTTTTTTATTGCTTCCACTTTATTCCTCACTTTCTTGATCATTTGTGTTTTCCTCCCATAAATGTTTGGCCAAAGGCCTTCTTTGATGCATTGAAATTACTATGGTAATTAAGGAAAATTTTAGGTGTTCTCTTAGTCTTACGTAGATATTATTTTATAAAATCCAAGTGAGAAATAATTGCCGCTTTCTTTTTTACTTTTTAAAAAAATAATATCCATATAGGATTATGAGAACACCAGGAGAGCGCCTAACATTCTTTGTAATTAATATGGCTTGGACCATGTTGTTTCTTCTAATAAGGTTATACAAGTGTTTGGTGGTTTTCGGCATCTCTCAACCCCGAAAACTAGTTCTAGAGTTGAGACTTTCTCTTACACTTATAAACTGACCACCAGCCTCTTCCACAACCGATGTGAGATAACACCAATAATCTCTCCCTCACACATTGAGCTTTGAGTCAGAGCAGAGACAACATGTTTCTCCCGTGGACTGTTGGGCCGAAACTTGTTGGTTGAACATGAGCTCTAATACCAGTGTTGGGTGGTCTTGAATCTCTCTTAACCCCAAAAGTTAATTCAAGAGGTAAAACTTTCGTTCGAGTGCTCAAACATAAAGACCTTACACCCTAGTGGCTCCACGCCTGCACTCCCTCCCTTATTTCTGTCCGGATTTCATCAAATTTGAATAGAAAATTCCAAAAGATCTGGACCCATTGAAGGGTGTTTAGGTGTACTTGTGCCCACTCACCCCATTATTTGGGCTTTGTTCTTAATTCATTGAAAATGTGAGTGGTAACAATGCTGACTTCTAGGTTTTTACTTTTTACTTTACTCCTTGGCATCCAAGAGAGTCATTTTGGCTCTTGATCTCATCACATTATTGAGTTGAATTCCACGTTATGATCCAAAAGAAAACAATTAACAAGACAATAGAAATGGCCCTTCCTTCCCACAAGACACTGTAAAAGGTAAAGGTATAAATACCAATCCATACAATCTTCTTTATGGCTGTGAAAAAGATAAAATCCCACAACCCCTTTCGGAAGTAACCTGAAACTTAGATAATACGTAGACAAACACACACACATTGACCAATCACCATTACCATGCCTGAATTTTTTTTAAATTTTTTTTACTTTGTTTTTTTGGGGCAAATACAAAGTATAGAGGGTGGAGTCAAGGTGGCTCCTTGTTGGTTGTCACCGTCAATCCTCAATACAAAGTTAAGAGCGTTCACATTCAGCGAATTAAAGATTATTTTGGCTAGTCAGATGTAAAATGGATAAAAATGTAGTTTCATTCCGCTACCAAATAAACCTTTTGGATTTTTTTTGTTAAAAATTGCACATGATTTTAGGATATAGGTGTTTTGGAAAAAAAAAAATTAGATATAATTGTTAAAGTATATAGCTGAAATAGATAGTGAAATGTAGATGCTTTAGAAAGTAGACAGTTAAAATAGAAATATGTGATTTTTTTAATTAAAATTGGGAAAAAATTTGTTGAGCCGAATAAGAGGGTGGATGATGTTTCAAGTTAAGCTGTTGGGGATGATCCATTTTAATGAATTATACACAAATGAGTGATCATTTTTGTAAACTTCTTTGGCTATTCATAACTTGACACAGTTGATGAGACTTAGAACATCCTTAATGACATTAAGATCAAACTTCCCTTGCCTAAGGTTGATAATGAATTGATGTTGATTAAGGAGCATATTTCCAAACATATTCCAAGTGTGATCAAATTATAGATAACATACGCTGTCCCAAAAAAAAAATGGTATGTTTGTTAATTTGTTTTAGAAGGTGAGTAAATAGAAGGATTGTCCCTTCAGCAATTAAGAAAAAAAGAAAAAGAAAAAAGCTTTCCATTCCAAGCCTTTCACCGAAGTCCTTTATTATAGCGCGTGTATGCCACCCGCCGCTATAGCGCGCAGTGGTTACATATGCCACCTCCATCCTTTGTTTTACAGATAAATTTGACAGATTTTTACCTCTGCTCCTCCAACCTTTTGCAACAAAAAAGACTCCAAATCCGATCTAAACCATATGATATATTGACTTTGTTGTCATCTATCTTGCAGTCTAAGGTGAAGACTCACTATCTACTTAATAAGTATAACTCTTAGCCTTCACAACTTATTCTGCAAGTAGTCTAAAGTTAAAAACTTTTTGGATGTTGTCCATGGCATTCACAACTTTCCATCGTGGCCCGCCACAACTATCATTGCTGACACCATTCTTGCATCCTCCTTCCATCTTGAAGATCCTCTCCAAAGTTATGGAATTGATTGCTACATGAATAATGTTCCTTTGTTGATTTTTTATTTGGTTTATGTAATTTTCTTCTCTTGTATTGTTATATTATTGTAGTTCTTTTACTCATATATATTTAAAAAAGTGTATTGATAGGTACTTTAGTCTTAAAGAGTGTTTTTATGTGACATAACTGTTTAAAACAATTTATTTATTTAAAAGAATGTTTTTTTTTTTTTTTGAGTTTTTTGTTAATATCTTAAATTAAGATCAAAAAATTAAAAGATAGAGAACAAAGTTATTATCGAACAAAACAAAAGTATTAGTAGTTCAAGTCGGGTAAAATGTTTTTCCAATTTTAATAGAAAGAAATTACACGACTCAAAGACACATATCAATTTAATAAACTATTATAATAACCAAAATTAGAGGGGAATCACATGCTCTATTTGACATGAATGGCTCTCCTCACTTTGTCAAACCTAATGATAAAACAAAGCAGAAGAATACGTCGCTGGCAAGGAGGCTCTATCTATCACTCAAATATATATATATATATATATATATATATATATATATATATAAAACAAAGCAGAAGGGCCATTATCAATCTGAATATTGTAGTAATTTAGTCAAACAGAAGCAAAAGATATATGATAATTGTTAGCATTCAAACAAAGTACACAGATTTTAACAAAAACTAGTTCAATAATATATAATATTATTACAAAATAGCTGCAGTAACCCACCACAAACCCACTGCAATAACAGCCACCATTTACAGACCAAGAAGCCTATAAATATAATAAAATAACATCTAAATACCCAGCTGCATGATTCATTCATATTTCATATAATGTTTATTCCTTAAGACTTTAACATTAAAAAAAAAAAACCCCTCTCTTTTGTACTCTATCTAAACCTCCAAGACTAGCAAGGAAACATGTCTGCAGCAGCCATGATAGGCTGGTTCAAGTATGAGTAGTTCAATGGGTTCAAAAAGCCATAATTTGGCTCAGCAAAGGTGCTTGTTTCCCCAGCAGCTCCAAAAACCCCATTGCTGTTGTTCAAGAAGGTGATGATCTCGTTCAGAGACTGCAGCCTGTGGGTGAGCTCACCCACTTGAGCTCTTAGAATTGAGTTGTCAGCCTCAACGTTGAGAAAATGCTGTGTCGTTATGTTCAAGCTGGAGATGATCTGGTTGTTGTCCTTACTCAGCTCAGCCACTTGGGCCATCAGATCGTCCAAATGTTTCTGTTTCCTCATCCGCGATCGTCTTGCAGATTCTCGATTGGAGATCATTCTCTTCCTCTTCCTCTGATCCATCAAATCCTCCTCAGACCCAGAGTTCTGGATCAGAGATGTCCCTGAAGATGTGCCGCTAGAGGAAGCCATGAACCACAGATATTTTGCAGACAAAATTGACAGTAAAAAGAGTAAATTGAGAGAGATTTGCAGGACCCAGATACTAAAAAACACACTAATATTAATATAGCAGATATATTATAGCAATATGGTTACAATAATATTATTATTAGCCTAATATTCAAACTTTTGAGGGGGTGAAAATCATGAAACGTAGTACAACCAATAAAGGAACACAACTGAGAAGGATTGAACTAAATGGGTCCTGCGCCTGAATAAGGAATTTATCATACACCCAGAAAGGAGGATTTCACAAAGAATTGGAGACATGTATCTCAAACATCAAGAACAAGATGTTGAGCATCAAGATAAATCTTGGGAAGAACAGCTACTCTGTCTCTGATAAAAATTGTGACTTTGGAGTTTACAAACCCCAACCCAGCATGTAAAAAGCTGGAGACTTTCCTGAGATTCAAGAAGCAAGGATTTCGGAAGGAAAAATAAAACAAAAAAAATCAGCAGGTTCCCAAGATGGGTCCTTGATTTTGGACTCAGAAAATCAGAATCACAAGAAGTGGAAGATAGCTTCAGCTTAAAGCCAGAGCTTCTTCAGAGCTGGGATAAAACACCAAAATAACTGTAAGAGTAATGTAAAGTACAAAGAAAAGGAAGAGAAAGCGAAGGAGAAGAGGGCTTAGAGGAGTTTTGGGAAATGAATTTATAGAACAAAATGGACCAGCAAGTTGATGAATTAAATGATTTTTAATTATTTTAAAAAAGGAAGCCCAAAATAAGAAATGAGGAAACAATGGAGAAAAAGAACTTTGGAATCTCCTCTGTGAGAAAAAGTAGTTGAAAAAGTTGATGGGACATGTGAGGTGGGGGGAGAGAAGAGAAGACTCCACAACCCTCCACTTCCAGCTGGGAACCAACAATCTTTAGATTACATCATGGGGTTAAATTTATTAATTAATTAGCACTTAAATATTTCTTTTTTGTTTTAATAAAAATATTTTAATGCCTTATGAAGGTTATATATATATATATATATATTTATGAAATACACACTTGAAAAGTGATTTTTTTTTTTTAATTAATAATATAGAAGAGATATTTCTTAGCAGAAGAAAGTTTAGAAATTATAAATATTGTCGCATCACAAATGTCTCATTTTGGTATCGATTTGAAAAATATTGTATTAAATTTTTTGATGATTTTATTTATAAAAAAAATTAAAAAATATGAAAAATGAATGGACAAAAATTTCCTCCAAACCAGGAGGAAGAAATATCTTCCAATCCATTTAAAATAGTGCAAAATGTTTATAAATATTTAAAAGACATATTAAATTCTTAACGTCATTAATATCAGTTTACTAATTTAGACTAAATTTAATGTGTATTTTAAATGTTTATAAACACTTGATACTATTTTAAATGGGTTGAAAGATATTTCTTCTAAATTGGTTTGAAAGAAATTTCTGTTCAAAATAAATATTAAGACAAAGTTTTTTTCCGAACTGAATTAGGGAAATTTCTTTTAACCTAATCTATAAGAGTGACATGTGTCTCTTGAACATGTAAAGGACAAAGTTGGAATACTTTTTATTAAAAACTTACGTGTATCTCACATGTTATTAAAAAAATGTACACATGTTACTTTTATAGACTAAATTAAAAAAAATTCTTTCAACCTAATTTAAAAGAAAGCTTTAAGGTTTTATAGAAATGGTCTCAGTGGTTTTACAATGAAAACCCCCAATTTAAGTTCAAAAGTATTAATTTATGTTCTCAAGAATTAAGACTACATATTTTTATAGTTTAATTTATTTTTCTTTTTCCTTTTTGTATAAATTCATAAAATAATTATAAATTTAGACACTAAATCTAGGAAAAATTTTATAAGTCTTATTTGTTTAAACAAATTTTGGACCACCAGCCAACCCTCTATTTGGCTCGTAAGACAGTTTTTCCCCCGATCTGAGTAGGAGGAATTTTTTTTAACTTAGTCTATAAATGTGACATGTATCTCCTTTTTTAATAACATGTGAGATGCACGTAAGTTTTTAATAAAAAATTATTCTAACTATATCTGTACTATTAAAAAAATAATGTGCATCTCACATGTTCAAGGGATACATATCACTTTTATAGACTATGCTGAAGGAAATTTATCAAACTCAATTTGAAGAAAAACGTTGCCTTAAACTTTATAATTTTTTTTTTTATATAATTTAAACTGAATTAATAGCTAATCAAACATTATATTATATATATAAAAAATAATAATAATTTTTTTTAAAAAAAAAAAAAAAAAAAACGTGAAAGTATGGTGTTAAAAAGTACACGTCCCCAGATGTTGCGATATATCTTTCTTGTACCAAAATTAGATATTTGTTTGCGGTTTCCTGACGTTCCTTTCTTGATTTCTGACGTCATCCTAACTTTGGAAAAAGTTAATTTAGGTGGGAGGCTATTAATTTTTTACCTTGGAGCTTGGTCCACCGTCGAGTATCAAGGATTTGCTCGTATTGTCCAAACTGACCTTGTATTTTATATATTCTTCATATGATTGCCAAGGGTATTTTGTAATTGAACTTGTAGACATTGGAGATGCCCTTTTCAGAGCAATATTATTATTTTCCTCTGCATTGGTCTGAACAGGCTGTGGGGGAACTCTCTAACAAGTCACACCCACCACATAATCTCAAGATCTTCCTCCAAATCTTCACTCTTTTTATCAAAGTAGACCCACGTGTTATATATAATTTCTGGCCAATTATTTATATATTTATTTTATGGAGAGGGGTTTACAGCTCCACATGAGAGAGAGGGCTTGTTGTTCAAGTAGCGAGCGAGACTTTTTGTTCTGGTCGGTCGGTTGGACAAAGAGTTTCTGTCCGAGTAAGGAAAGATCTTACTAATTTCTTCATATTTCTATTAAATTACAACTGACAATAAAAATTGGAGGGAATCCTCAGTTGTAGGAGATCCCTACCAAGATTGTTGGTGAAATTGTTGGGTCCATGAGGCAACAAGAATCAATGACATTTGTAAAACTTTTATTCTGCTTAACTCTAAACCGCTTAAATATACTTGTTTGGATGTGTGATTTTTTTAAAAAAAAAATTTTGGTCGAAATTATGAATATCGATGAAAAAAAAAAAGAATTGAGATTATGTTTTGATAGTTTAAAGAATTAAAAAAAAAAAAAAAAAAAAAAAAACATATTAATCACGGCTTAACAGTGGCCGGGTGATGCAGCGTAGGATTGTGGTGAACAAGAAAAACAGCAAGTAGAAGGGATATTGATTGATGCTTGACCTCCGGCATCTCCCAAGACACCTTTTTTTTTTGTAGAAATTTTCTATTTTTTCTTTTTGGGTGTCGGGCTTGACGCCTGCATCCCATGATATAGCATAGGCTTGTGCCATTGGAAATTCCTTCCATACTCCGCGCCCGCCATAAGGATTGACAGGTTCACCCTCGACGATAAATTTGTCTTTCGCCCCCGCGTATCTCGGTTTTGGTTGACAACGACGAACGCTCGGACCATCCATGTCGGCCAAGTGATCGGTAGGGACCCCGTGATGGGTGCGCGCACGCCCCTCGTTCCGCACGGCTAGACCACCAAACCTCTCCTCCATGTGCCGCAAACGAATCGCCGGTTGCTCCTTACGTGCTGCCTCCGTGCGTACGTGCACCTCGTTCATGTCTGCGAAGCAATTGCTCCTCCCCATTCATGGAAAGTAATTGAGCTCTGATACCAACTGATGCAGCGTAACTTAGTAGGCTGCAGCGAATAACAACATTAAGCAGCGGATAAATATTTCTAAATCTTGAGACTATCAAGGGATCTAAGAAATCTTCTTAAAAACTAGAGCCTATCTAGGGTTTAAGGAAAAAACACAAAGAAACTCAACTCTGAGTATTCTTACTTAACAAAACTCAATAATAATCATAAACTGGATTGTTAAAGGCTATAAACATATATTTATAGCCCAAGACTCCTAGTCCTAAGATAACAATGAAATAGAGTTAATTTAGAAGTCTACGAAAGATAACTAAACCAAATAAAAGACTAACAAAGAAGGGCGAGGCTTACATGCGGTACTTTAGAAGTACTGCAATCTGTGGTACTTTGGGTTGGAAGGCTGGGATCTTCCAAGTGGATTTTAACCCCAAAATGGCAGTGGGAAAGGTTTTTTTTTTTAAAAAAAAAAAATTGACGGTAGGCAAGGGGTAAAAATCAACTCTGTTCTCTCTTCTTCAAAACTTCTCCCTCTCTGTTCTCTTTTTCAACTCTGTTCTGTCTTCCCCTCTGGTGCACTATGGGTAGAATCTTTTCCTTTCACATCTCCACCTCCTTCTCTCTCCTCTGCTTTCTCTCTCCCTCCACGACCCCAAAGTTGCTGTCTAAATCTCCTCCCTCCTTTGCCACCCCAACTCCAGTGCCGACGACACTTCAGAACCCACACCCTCCACATCTCTACTGTCTAATTCCCTCTCCAAAACCCAATCAGCCATTCAATCACTCTCCTCCATCCTCTCGGCCTCAACCCCACCTCCTTCTCTCTCCTCCACATCTCCGAAGAAACCATTGTTGTTGCTTGGAGATTTTGTAATCGACTCCCTTTCTGAGTCTTATTAGGTGTGAGATTTTTTTTCTCCAGCATATTCTATTGTCATGGGGGATTTAGTACTCCCAACAGAAATCTGAGGCTTCTCCTTGGATCGCTTTTCAGGTAGATCTGTGAAGGAGTTTGTGAAGGAATGTAAGAATGCTACAAGAGTCACTAGTCAGCATCAAGATTTATTAAAGATCAGGCGTGAACTGAACTGGGTAGTTGGCACACCAATCTTATGATAGCCAGTGATGGGAGTTGGTCAAATTTTGCACATGATTCTATGTTTTGTAATGGCCTCAGTTTACCAATGAAAACTGCATATCGTGATAGTGTTTATGTTTCTATAATTCTATTCTGGCCAAACCGGTGCCTGTGCCGATTCCGGTGCCGTCATCGGCGGGGCTGGTGGTGGGTGTCGTCAGATATTCCCAAAGGGAAATAGGAAAAGCTGGAAAGGAAACTAATTTTTGTTCCTTTTTTTTTTTTTCAATGGCTTTTAGATGAGATCTGAGGTCAACGTCGTTTCGGGGCTGCCGGCATCGGACAAGCACAGAGAGTCTGGAGATTTTGTCGATTTTGAGTTTTTCTACCACCAGAGGGGAAGAGAGAACAAAGTTGAAAAAGATAATAGAGAGAAGTTTTGGAGAAGAGAGAGAGGATGTTTGGATGGGAGAGTTAACGGGCATCCCTTCTTGCTGTCAATAGTTTTTTTAAAAAGTCCTTCTAATTGCCGTTTTGAGGTTAAAATCCTCTTGGAAGATCTCAGCCTTCCAACTCAACATACCGCAGATTGCGGTACTTTTAAAGTACTGCATGTAAGCCTCACCCAACAAAGAAACCTAATTCAAATAAAGACTGAAAGATAAGATAGAATAAATGACTAACAAAGAAACATAATCAAAGACTAAAAGATAAGATAAGATAAGCTTTGAATTCCAATCTACATCATCGGGCCACCCTTGAAACTAATGGGAGGTAGCCAAATTAGACGAGGGTGGTTGAGCCACTCTCAAAAATTGCTTGGAAGTGGATTAGCTTAGGGGTGTCAAGGCGGTTAGTAGATTTCACTAACTGCAACCGCTAACCGCTTAGCGGTTAGCGGTTAGTGAATAGATAACCGCCCGCTAACCGCTTTTTCAAAATTTGGCTTCTTTTTTTTTGGCTTTCTTTAGGGCTTTTCGGGCTTTTTTTTTTGGACTTTTTGAGCCCTTTTTGGCTTTTTTTTTTTTGTTGGTATTTTTAGTGTCTTCTTGGGCCCAATTACTATAAAAAGGGCCCATATTGAAAAATCAAAAATATTTGACCCAAAATTTACATTTACTTGTACTTTAAAAAAATTTCCTTAAATATTAAATCATAACCGGTTAATTTTTTTTTTTAAAAAAAACAACATATAAAAAATAAAAAATAAATCAACCTAACATATAAAAAAAAGTTCAAAATTCAGACAACTGTCACAACATATAATGATAATACATTAATACTTAAATTGTGTTTATAAGTAACACATTGGTCATTGTTTAATCCAATGTCAATTACTTAATTTGATATTATACGAATTATATCATCATTGTACATTAATAATATGATTCACTTGAAATCTTGAATAAAGTATTTGAATTGTCATTGAATCATATAATTAAGTATTGATATTTTACATTTATATTATTCATATGCATATGTAGACTTATATAGACTTATAACATATATAGACTTATAAGTTTATAACATACATTGGAAATAAGTCTCTAGATATTTAATTGTTGTATTAGTATGAATTGATATACTTATGAGTTATGTCATATTATATATGTATAATTTGCTATTATATAATCAAATGATTTAATTGATCATGTGATATAATCATATAAATTATAGTGATAATATATTAATACTCAAATTGTGATTTAATTATTTTTTAAAAAAATTGTGATTTAATGATCAAGTGATTATATGATATAATCATATAAATTATAGTGATAATATATTAATACTCAAATTGTGATTTAATTATTTTTTAAAAAAAATTGTGATTTAATGATCAAGTGATTATGTTATATGTATAAATATTTTTATAATTATAATTATAAAAATATATTATATAAAAAAGGCGGTTAGCGGTTACGGTTAGTAAACCCAATAACCGCTAACCGCTAGGCGGTTATAGCGGTTAGGCAATTAGCGGTTAATACGCTTAAACGGTTTAGCGGTTATAACGGTTAGCGGACGGTTTTTAACTGCCCGCATTGACACCCTTGGTCTCAAACTCTTAGGACTGGTTCAACCACCGCCCTTATATATATATATATATATATATATATATATTTTAGTAATGATATTTTCTAATTAGATTAAAAAAAATAGTTGAGTTGAAAAAAGTAGGTGTTAAATCAAACATCAAATCAAAAAAAAGAAAAAGAAAAAGTTGAGTTAAGTAGTGTTCAATTGTACTTTCTTTGAAGCAAGCATTAGATCATCAATTATTTTATAAATTAATTATATAATTAATATTTCAATAAGCATGCTAATCATGGAGAGCATCTTTTTCCAAATTTAAATGGTTTTTTTCTTTTTTCTTTTTTTTTTTCTTTTTAATGCGGTTACAATAGATTTTAAATTAATTCCATGGATTTGAACATAATTAAGCTACAGAAGTCAAGATATGTTTATATATTCATTAGATAAAGATTTGACAAAAATGGGTGATTTAGGCTTTTTACACTACTTTTGAGTTTTGACTAATCTTACAACATGACGCCAGGAAACATTAATTAAACTCATAAAAGAAATGCCTCCTCGTCCTCCTCCTCCTCTTCTTCTTCTTCTTATTATTATCTCTCTATGACTATGAGAACGTTTGACCAATGAAAGCAAATTACCTAGCATCATTCCATTGGTTTCTCACATTTCTTTTTCTATTTTGGCAATTCACCTTGTTGGATAAAGCTTTTATAAATTGATGTGACCGTTTCCATGATATTTATGAAAATTATTACATTTATTAGAATTTATTTCTTAATTTCTAGAGTCATGTTTTGACAAGGACACTTGCATGAACTGTTAGGTCAATTTGTAATACTTGTTGCTGGTACAATAAATATGTCAAGACCCACTTAAACATCCCACTATATAAACGGAAAAAATAACTCAACAATATCAAAGGACTATAACCGAGACCATACCTACAGAGTATCCCATAAAAAAGAGTCACACGTCTCTAGGTACGGCCCCTCTCTCTTCTTCTACGCTCGATTCAATTTTTATATTACTGATTTAAGTATTAGAGTGTCCTCAATCTTCTCTAGATAAAATTAGAGACTTCCCAACGACCAATTTTTTCCATTTTATAGGAGCTCCATTTGCCGACACGGCCCTCGTTTTCAAAGGATAGCAGCCATAGCAGTAACATTGCACGTGAAGAAACATATATAATGCATGATGATGAGAAAACACAATTAAAGTTATTTCTTTGTGCACGAGTTTATTAGTGCAGATCCAAAGCATGAGATATTAAGATGGTAAACAAAAGGAGGGTTTTTTTTCTTCAAGCAAATAGTCTTCTCCCACTACCATCGTTGTCAAACGTACAGGTGATTGTGTTTTTGTGGTACAATGGATTTCATCGATCTTCCAATTGAAACTTTTCCTTCGTCGCGAAGAAAAGCATGATCGTGGGCACTGCAGATCTGGAAAGCTAAAGCAAATGGCCGTAGTGGGTTGTTTGTGACCCCCATCAACTATATCTATATCGTACCCGAAATATTGCATGCAAAGATACAGAGTTTGTCATCCGAATATGGCAGGCGACACGACTGTTCGGCCGCCTCATCATTGCGTTTATACGGATCCCTTTTTCAATTGGCCCCTTATTGGCCAATCGTAAAGTGGCCCGTCACCTCCATTTGGCCCCTTATTGGCCACCCTCCATCCGGGCAAAATGGGTAACTTGGTCATTTTCAATTTTTTTGTTGGTATTTTCAATAATTTTTATAAGAAAAAACGAAAATTATAAACAGATGGGTTACATTGCGAATTTTTGATACTTTGTTAATGTACATCACCAATTTTTAAACCTTAAAAGCCAAATTGCAAATCATGTGAAACTTTAAAAGATAAAATATATTTTTCCCTCGAATTTATTTGTTCGGACAAATCGTTTGAGCATTTTTTCGAACAAGTGGGACTAAAATCATCTAGATCTGCACGCAATACGGATAATTCTTACACATTGTTGCATGATTTTTTTGTTTGGGCCTTGGTCGAGCAGCATTAATGCCTTCTTTGAATTATTTTTTCAGTGGGTCCTCAGCCCAGTTTTCAGCTTCCCAGTTCCCCAGCTTGAAAAACCCCCCATTGTCGTTTACCAATAATTGATGCGAAGCTGCCCAGGCCTAACCAACATTCATGTAAATATACTTTTCTAGAATTGCATTATAGTGTAGTCTTAATTTGAGAAGATTTTTCTTAATATATAGAATATGCTTATTTTGACTCTAAGTAGTAACTCAATCGGTTGGGATTACGTTTAAATGAAGCGGAGGTCATTAATTCGAATCTCCTTTTCCACTTTTGTGCGGATATGTCCGAATATGCTTATTTTGAGATTTTTTTTTTTAAACAAAAAAAATGTATTATTTATAATAAAATTAAAGTGGAAAAAAGATGTGTGGGCCACCCTCAATGAAGGATAAGGGTGGCGGCAGGGTCACTTCTCTAGTTAGAATGACCCTACAGTCACTCTAAATGTTTTTATTTGGAAAATTTTACTTTACACCATTAAATTATCAAGCTACTTTGAAAGGGCTCTACTGGCTTATACCTTTGTGGAGTTGTGGTGACGGGCTCGCTTTTCTTGGCAGTAGCTATAGCTCAAATCGGACATTCCATAGCGGGTGGAAACCCCGATGGTAACGCCCAAGGGAGGAAACTACACTGGTCGCCTCTTCACACCTTTTAAATTAGAAAAAAAAAAAAAAAATTATCAAGCGATTTGATAAGTCTCTAAACTTCAAAACCTTTTAATTTGAACTCATGAACTTTCAATTGCAATCAATTTGAACCTTTATGTCATATTTAAAATGTTAAAAATGAGACAATGACGTTTATACCCTTGACTTTGTTATAAAATTTCAAAAATTTACCCTTAATTCCAAATTAAAAAATAAAATAAAAATAAAGTAAAAACAAATGAGGGATATTTTGGTCTTTTTAGGGGTAAATCAGGAAAGTTAACTGATAAATCTGACGGGGGGTTCAAATTAGCTGCAATTGAAAGTTCAATGGTCTAAATTGAGAGGTTTTGAAGTTTGGGAGACTTCTCAAATCGCGTGATAATTCAAGGGGTCTAAAGTAAAGTTACCCCTTTTTATTTTGTAGTTTGAATCGTCTACTAATGTATATGTTTTAAGTGAAATATTTAAATTGAATGCAAAAAAATAAAAAATAAAAAAATCCGTGGATTTTATAAAGGGAAAACCTTCTATCAGGTCGAGCCGCAAAACATGAGTTTTGCAGCATCCAATAGAATGGAAACACGTCAGCTAGTAAAACCGAATAAAATAGGAACAAATACACTGGATAGAAATGTTAAAGCTACTTAGGGCTTGTTTGAAGTTGCGTTTGAAGAGCTTAAAAGTACTTTTAATACTCAAAAAGTCTGTTTGAAAAAAAAAATACTCGTTTGGTAAAAAAATTAAAAGCAGAGGTCAAAAAGCCTAAAAATTACCGAAATGCACTTTTGACAAAAAAAAAACTTAAAAATGAAGATTTTGCGAAAAAAAAAAAAAAAAAAAAAAAAAAAAACTCTTTTAAAATTTCTATTTCTATAAAATAAATAAATAAATAAAAAAATAAACTGAAAAGCTGCATTGGTTTTATCTCTCCCTCCGAACTCTTCATCTTTTGATAAAAAAAAAAAAAAAACCAAGCCATTCGGCTACCACCAAGAATCAAACAGAAAATCAACAACGGGCGTGAATCAACCCCTCAGAAACCCAAAATAGGGCAAATCCACCACAACCAAAACAGAACAATCGACCAACCTAAACCCCTCAAACAGCCATGACTCAACCGGCCAAAACACCACAAAAAAATTTGGACAAAACCCAGCCCAGATCGTAAAGACACGCCCTTGCTCAATGCCTATTCGCTGCCGCCCCTGCCCAACACCACCGTATTTTGGGTTGCAAATCTTCGTCGATTTGTTCCTTCCAGCAAGGTGAGCTTGTTGCAAATATATATTATTTTTTCTCTCTTTCGCTCTCTTTTCTGCCCGTTGAATGGTTTTCATCAGCATTCTGCAAGCTGATTTTGTCTTTGGAAGCAAAACTAATGAACATGCAAAAGAAATTTATCTGGTGTTTTAGTTTTAATTCGTTTTTGTGTTGTAAGCTGACGTGTCGATCTACTATTGAGTGCTGTAAAAGAGCTGGACCGGACTGAATAAATTAAATTTTTTTCTCTCTCCTCTGAATTTCCCATGAATGAATAAATTAAATGGGGGATGGAGTCGTGCATCGAACGTGAGACCACATGCTATGTCAAGTACAAGAGCACCACTAGGCCACGGGGCTTGTATCGTTCAACTTCCGCGCACTAATAGTATTTTATTAGAAACGCCACGTTCTCACCCCGCTCTCCCTCTCAAACCCTTGAATCGCAGGGCTCAAGTTCAGAGCCCAAACCCTAGTCGTACACGACGATCCGCAGGTAATCCTACGGTTTTCTTTAGTTTTCTTTTCTCTACTCGCTACTATATATATATATAAGTTCATATGCTTCCTTTCTTCAAGCTTTTGGTGAATTGTGATTAGCTTTCAATTTTCTTAGCCGAGAGAGAAGAAAACGCTTAAGAAAGACAGAGAATTAGATTAAGCTTGACACAATGTAACATTTAGCTCTCAATTGAAATCAAGGGCACCAGTTGTTTGGTAAAATTCCCCAACGAATTCGGGTTCGCGCCAAAGTGAAGTGTAACATTTGGGATGGGTTTAAGCTGCAAATGTGTTCGTTGGGTGTAAAGTTTAAACTATGAAGTATTTCATTTAATATTCAAAATTTCAACTTTACAGTATAATTAATCTGCCTGGTAAGATAAATAAAATGTAGGAGTTAGCACTCATTTGAGGTTACTACTGGATTTTAAGCAAGCCAAATATTTTTTCCAGGCTCAGTTGAGTGAAGATTTTAGTTTCACTAATGTATCAAACTATGACACAAAGGAAGAGATTTAAATATTTGACTATTTTACTTTTGAGAATTGGGAATGTAATGTAGCTTTCTGGTCTATAAGAACATCTAAAAATTTGTGTTGAAAATTATGTCCACTACAGTTATGTTTAAACAAATATGTGATCTTGCTATTTTTACCAGAATTTTCCTTGGAAGAATAAAGTTCTTCTATAAAGATTATTTTTGATCATGTTAGTTGGAGATTTGCAATGACAGTTTCATTATGCTATGCTTCATGGTTAAATATCAGTCAGTCTGAATGTTAATATTTCAATCCTATCTCTTGGATATTCCGATTGAGAATTCGTAGGGTAGCCCTTTTCCCCCCTCAAAGTGGATGGGAAAAAACAATTCCCCATGTTGTTCAGTTTGAGATTTTTAGAAGGCTTTTGCGACTGTCTATTGAACTTAATTTTAGTGTTAATTGTTTGCAATCTACATAGGTTTATTGAGGGTACACCATAAGGACCACTGTTCCAGTGGTAGGCGTTCTGAACACCTGAAGGGTTCAGACTATTATGTGTAAACTTTGCTGCTGGTGTTAGACAAATTCAAAGGGTTCTCAGATGGACCTTTTTGATGATCTTCTTGATGAACCTACTATCAACCCTAGTAAGTGATGCGTTGACTTGTCATATTTCTTCTCAGTTTGTGTGTGAATGAGTTGGTTTAATATTGGCTTTTTTAGCAGCTCGGGCTGGTGGTAAATTTCAACCCAAGGCTAAACCACGGCCTAGAAAAGGAACATCTGCCTCAGTTCCTTCAACAATCATTAGAGATTCAAAGGAAAAGGCTGTTGTACTGCCCATCACCAATGTGGATGCCACTCAAACCATTCAGCCTGCTGATACTGTAGACAATAAATTGAATAATACAGTTGGTTCATCTCTAGTTACCTCAGCAGAAGAATTTGTAAAAAGTAATGAGGATTTGTTCTCAAGAGTTCCAAACTTAGCTGATACCACACAATCCATATTAGTGAACCCTCCATCTCAAGCTGTTGCGACCAGGGAGGATGTGGGCTCCATAGATGCTCTACCTTCAGCGATTGCAGTGTCCGACATCAATGATGATTGGCACTTAAGCTTTAGGCAATCGGAGACTGAGGTAAAGATTTATGTTTCTCTACAATTATATTGTTCATTGCTGCTAGTTGAAATCTAAGCTCTATTACCATAAAACTATTGGTTTTAGGCAGACTTTACGGGGTTGGATGTGGACCCTTCTGCTGACATCTTTCCTGAGCCTACACTTAACTCCACTGGCTCAGATGCAGCACCATCTGTTCATGCTGGTGATGTTGCAGATGATAGACTGGATTCCTCGGGATTGGATTTGGATCTGTTATATGATGATATTCTTGATCCTCTTGCAAGTAAATGTAAGTCATACTGGCACACCATGGTTAACTTGTTGCATATAAAAAGTTTCTTCCTGTATAAGCATTTTGAGAGGTTGGCCTTAAATTCTTCTGCAGCTAAGGCTGGTGGCAAGTTTAAACCCAGGGCTAAATCCCGCTCTGGAAACAAAACTTCTACATCAGTCCCATCTGCTCCAATTGCTACAGAGGAAAAGGCTGTTAGACTAATCTCCACAGGCTTAGACACAGCACAATATGCTCAGCCAGTTGCAGAAAATAAATTGACAAATGGGGATGGTATGTCTGTAGCTACCTTGGAGGTTGTGGTTACTAACCGGCCTTCAAAAGACCATGAAGGTTCAATTTCTGACAAGCTTGTGACTGGAGAGGATGCTGGCTCTAAAGATGCTCATGCAGAGGTTGCAACATCTGACAAAAACAGTGGTTGGCATTCTAGCATAGGAATATTCTCATCAGAGGTAGAGAATTGGCTTTCCCAAATCTGGTTTTTCCTTATTACTTATCAAAAAAAATTCTAAGTTCCACCAATTGGGAAACTCTTTTGGCTTTAGGTGGATTCCATGGCTTTTGAATTGGAGCCCTTTGGTGATATTCTTCCTGAGCCTACCACAAGAGATAGTAATGATGATGGGGCAGGTTCTCTTTCTCCTTTAGAAATGCCGACTCTTCTTGCTTCCAATAATAAGGATACTGAGGAAAATTTTTGTATTCCAGCTTGTAGTTCTTTTGACTCTTTAGCACTCAGGACATGTGATGCTGCAAAGCCTCATACTTGTCCTTCTCCTGGTACAACCCAAGGTACAGTAAGCTGTAGGGAAGCTCCTGATTCTAACAAGGATGGTGATATTCAGATTGACAATGGAAGGTTGGAAGCAGAGGTGAATATTTGTAACTTTATGATAAGTACTGTGTGTGTGTTTAATTTTTTTTTCTTTCTTTTTTTAAGTCAAAGTTGTGGTTAGTTTCAGGAAGCTGGGGCCTTTTCTGGCATCGAAACCCTAGATTTTATTTCTGAGGCCAATATTGCATCTGGTATGTGCAAAATCAGCTTCATGCTTTATTTGTTCTTGCTCTATGTTGCATTTTAAAATTGTTTATTTGTTCTCTTTTATTTTTAGGACGGCGTACTGGCAAGTTTCAACCCAAGCCCAATAAAAATACAAGAAAAGAGAAACCTAGTACAGGCATCTCTCTCCCAGAAGTTGAGTCTATTATGCATCTGCAGGCTCCTCAGCTGATTCCTTCTGAAACTGGATACATGGATGAGGGCTCAGTTCCTTCCTTTGCAGCTGACTATCCTTTTCAGGATAACTCCATGAGGTTTGATGATTTTATTGCCTCGGATCCAACATCTGAAATTCCAATGAATGAAGAATTGAGAAATCTTCCAGAAGATTCTCACTTTTTGAGGGATATTCTGCATCGGAAGGATGTTCCTGATATTCCTGCAGAGGTGGTAATTCAATTTTTAACAGTTTGCTATGCATTATTGATCGACAGATTATAAATATTTTGCTCACTCATTTTTATCTGGTCTTTGCATGTTTCTATTGTAGGCTGCTGAAAGTGGAATAGGAGAAACTTCTACAGCATCAAATCTTCTTCAGAAACGCAAAAAAACTGCTACAGCTGTTGAAGAGAATGATGGTGGCAAATCGTCAAGGCAGCTGAGGAAGCGAGTAGCTTTCCAACTTATGGATGAGGTGGATGATGAGGATAATGAAAATGGTGGCTTCTGCGCTGAAGCTCCCAGTACTTCTAATGTAGACGAAGACTATGATGATGGAAATAGAGTGGAGAGTACATCCCAGAAGAAAAGAGCTCCAAGAAAGTCAAAGAAACCTGAGGCTGAAAATGGAAAATCTGTAGGAAAGCGTAAGAGGGCCAATGAAGCAGCAGACCAGTCGACCAAGAAACCTGCCAAAAAAAAATTTTCTCACTCAACTCGTCGAAATAGAGGACATGGTAAATGAAATTTCTGGGTCCCTAAGATTACAAGACAAGCTTTTGTATGTATGTATTTGGATCATGAAAGTAGTGTTATTGACAGAAGTATTGAATTAGTTTCTCTTTTGTAGTGGACAAGGCTTTACTTGAAACCCCGTGGGATGAAATTGACCATCAAAGGTTGCCTATCAAGGATCTCATTTTGCATGCAGAGTATCGGGAGCGATCAGCGGTACATTTTCTGTGCTCTAATTCTTGTGATGATGCTTTTCTTTTTCACTTGTAGCATTTCCTTTGGTATTTTTACTGTTTATGATAGATCCAAAATTTCTAATTTTCTTTGATCTTTTCCCTCCTGTCCACTCATGCAGAGCAAAGAGACAGCAAGATCAAAAACGCCCTTGACCAATTTAAGGTACCTGAATTCTTAAATAGGAATTATTTATGGCTAAATCTGTAGGTTTAATGGCTACCTGTTTACTGTATCAGATAAAAAATGTCTGTATTCGTGGGCATCTCCAGAGCATTTGAGTTTCTAGTTCTTTTTTTGGTTGATTCTTTGTGTGCGTATGTGGGATTGTGACGTTCCTCCAATTAAAGGTCTATCTGATTTATATTCCATCTTAACTTTCTTGGGTTCTTGGAGATTGAAAACTGGATTACAAACCTTTTAGTTTAAGTTCACACAAGGCTCCAACTATCACACAGTAAAATTGCCTTGTAGGGATGGGAAGGTAGGGCCCTGGCGTGTTAGGCCAGCTTCTAATGTATTCATGTGACTCTATCAAACAATGTTGTTTGGCGTGAAAGATGATATGTAGTATTTGATGAAATCCAGAACTTCAAATAAACCTGTTATTTAAACAAATGCTGCTGTTGCTATTATGATAGTTCTTGTGGAAAAAGAACCTGAAAAGCAGGTCGACTTGCTTGTTAGTGAGCATTTAGGTTTTGTTACTCCTGGAGTTATATGCACTTGATTAGTTTATTTTTCCTGGGACCATTCTTTTTCTGTGCAGGTCTTACAATTCCACTAATGAGGAATCATCTTATAATGGAGAGGAGACCTTTGCTTCAGAACAGGGCAGAGGTTCTGATGATGATGATGATCAATTGAATAATGAGGCTCAACCAAGTGAAACTCGCATTAATTACCAGTCTTTCATGGACAAAACTCCCAGTACAAGATGGTCAAAACAAGACACAGAACTGTTCTATGAGGTATAAAGCTGTAACATCTTATTCATTTCTTGTTTCCATTAATAACCATCTATCATTTATGATCATAGGATGTGACTGAGTTCTAGTATGCGGTGTAAACACTTTCCATGCTATGATTTTTGTTGAAGACAAAACTTTTGTTCAAAAGAATGTTGGTTTAAAAGCTTAAAACTTGAGATCAAGTGAAAGAGAGTCAAAGGGGTGGGACAGTAAGGTGTACCTAATTTTATCAACTCCCCTTGAGTTGGTTAGTAGTATATCCTTTATCATCTGCTGTCATCTTTTAACTTGGAATTTGGAATTTAATTGCTCTTTTTTCATTTTTCCATACACAAGTGGAAAATTTCTGCCCATCTGTTGCTAGTTATATAACAATTCAACCAATCCCTTTTTTAATGTGATATAGGTTGTTCGGCAGTTTGGGACAGATTTTTCTATGATACAGCAGCTTTTCCCCAGTCGAACGCGTCATCAAGTCAAGTTGAAATTTAAGAAGGAAGAGCGTCAATATCCATTAAGGCTTTCTGAAGCCCTGACAAGTCGCTCCCAAGGTGAATTCCTTTATTTAAATGTTTAATCTCTCTCTCTCTCTCTCTCTCTCTCTCTCTCTCTCAGTAAATTTCACTAAGATGATAATTTTAGTAGTCTTGGCATGATTGAAATTTATTGATTCATTATCTCTCATGGGGAAAACTCTGCTTAACCATTTCCATTTCAAACTCAATAGGAGACATTTTATGGTTTCTGTTTCAAGCTTCATTAAGATAATTATCATGGGTTGGCATGCTTGTTAACTTGCTGTGACAATATAATTTTCTCTTGCAGATCATTCCCATTTTCAATTGGTGATTGAGCGCCTGCAACAAGCTTCTCAGGCAGAAGAACACTCTAATGTAGATGACACAGTTGGTGTAACAGGCGAGGAGGAGGAGGAGGTGGTGGAATTGAAAACTCAAGCTAAGGTAAGCTTTTTGGTGTTTTCTATTATCTTCTGCTAAGTTACTGGTGTGCTTTGCGATAGATCAGGTGCTACGGCACACTGTATAGAAATTCTGAAGTGTAAATATGATTAATGAATACTGCTCTAGGAAACTTTTGGAAGCCTGGTCTCAAGGCCATGTAAGCGTGAAATGATCATGCTTATCATTTGAGTTAACTAGTTATGGCTAATGCTTTTATAGCAAAATGACATCATTCTTTGCCATGCTTCTCTTTATGCTTACCATTTTTTTTTTAAAAAAAATTTAAATGACGTGGAACGCATCCTATCGGGTAAACTCCGGATACACAATCTCGTTTCGCAAGAATCGTGTATCGGTTAAGGGATGACTCAAATAACTGATCTCGTGGTATTAACCAAACGAGTCGACCATTCAAGCTGACCCCTCACGAGCATCTCTTGATGCTACTTGCTAATCTAATTTACTATAATGGCGTTTATTGATGTGTGCTCAGGAAGAAATGGCAAAGCCTGAGCAGGATAAGGAAGCAGTACTCGTTAAAGATAAGGATGCAGATGTTGCCGCCGAAGGAGCTCAAAGTCCTGTGAAGTCTGATGAAAGTGATGATGAGGTCTTTAACTGGAGTCAATATAAAAGTGATTATTAGTTATACAAGACTATCTATTGGTTTTATTCAAAACAAAAGGTATATTTAGAGGCTTTTCAAGATGATTAGTGTACATTCCATTTAGTTAGATGGCTCTTCAACATCTTTTTGCAAGTTGTAGGTTAGGTTGTTAGTAGTTTATGCATTTTAGCATTAGGAAGAAAGATCAACTAGTTGGACTAACTAAACCTGTCGCTGCTGGGTGCATGTAGTGATGATGATTGTTCTTGAGTTGACCTTGCGGTAGTTTTTTGAAATGAAAGCATATAATTCTCTTAGAATAATTTGGACAAGTTGGAAGAATGTCCAATCAATATATTTTCTGATTCTTATTGAGCAAGTTGTCTTTTTCATTTCATGTTGATAGTTAACATGATAATAAATTATGAGTAATGCTATATACCACAACACTATCTCGGTATGCTGACATGGCTATCTCGGTATGCTGATATGACATCACCAAATTATTATTGGATCGACAGAAACAAAAAAAAAAAAAAAAAGTAGAATAAGAAGCAAAAAATAAGAGAATTTTAACGAAGAAAACCAACTGTGACCCTTTTGTTGTTAACAACCTGTAAAAGTCAAACATATCTAAGAAGGATTCCAGTTGTTTGACAAGTGGCAAAAACTTTGGTCATCTTAACAGCATACAAACATTATATATATATATATATATATATATATATATATTCTTTTATTAAAGTAAATCATTTAGAAAGAATCAAACAAGTAGAAGTTGATTTAGATGCTTTGCAGAATGACATATCCTTTAGTGACAAAAACTCCTTGTACCCATTGTCAGTTCCTAGGATATTATATATTTGCAACACCCACCGACCTAGTCCTAAAGGTACTCATGGATACTAAGTTTTATAATAATTTTTTTATTAAATGAGATTGTACTTAATAAGCATAGATGTGGTTATCAAAAAATTTTAGATCGTTACAATGTTGGCACGCTATTTGGCTTGGATAAAGTTTTCTCTAAATTGATTTCTCCAATTCAATTATCAAACTGATATTGTTCTTAGAGCATCCAATTCTAAAATGCACGTGAGAATCATATGTTCTAATAATAGATGATAGTTTAATAAACTAAATTGAAAGAAATTTATTAAAATACATTTAAATAACCCATATTTTAAGAACATATGCCAGATTAATATACTGCTAGAAAACTTTTTGGGTTGTACGTTTTGCCTACAATTCTATGAAATAAATTAACCTTTTTGAAGGATAAAAAATCACCATTTAGTATCCAAATTTGTCTGGAGTAAAGAGAGTCAAAAATTAACAAAAGATAAACCAAGTAGGAAAAGAAAAGGTAAAAGAGAGATATAATACAAAGACAAAAAGAAAAAGAAAAGAAAAGAAAAAGGGGTCAAATTAGGGCTGTGGGTCACCAATTTTGCAGCTTTTGCCTTCTTTCTGCCAATAATCAAGCAAAGAAATATATTGACATACATATGATCATGTGAATGCCTTTTTTTTTTTTTTTTTTTTTTTTTTTTTTTTTTTAATTTTTAATTTTTGTTTTTTTTTTTATATGTCCACACAAAAAGGGAGGAAGATTCGAACTAGTGACTTCCGTTTCATTAGGCATGGTCCTAGCCGATTGACCTATTAAAACACGTGAATGCTTTTTTACAAAAAGAGAAAGTTTTTTTTTTTTTTTTTTTTTTTTTTTTCAAAATAGTTTCTGCCCTTAAATTATAAGGAGAAGAGTCAACATTTACAACCTAATTATGAGGTTGCTTGATTTTTTAAAAACAATTATGAGGTTGGTTATCTCTCAATTCAAAAAAATAAAAATTATTAGAGAAAAATAAAAATATTGAGACGTTTCAGGTATTAAATAATAATATTTTGAAATTTTATTGAATTAACTAGTAACTAATATTGAATATTGAATACTGAAACATACCAAAATAAATGAGAAAAAGCAGTATAATTTTCACATAATTTTTAATAAAATAAATGAAAATTACATACATTTGGAAAATTTTGTCCTACTTATAATGATTTAATTTAAAAATAAATAAATAAAATTCAGACGATTTTAATGCAGCAACGCTGACAGCGCTCCTCACCGGCAGTGACCAAATCATTGTTCAATCACAGCGAGAACGCCAATCCATACGACACAAATACTTTACTTACACCCACCGCCGGCACATTCCTCGGTCAATGCACCTTCACCTCTCCCCTCTCGACACGCGTACATCCATCTGCTCTAAACCCACCGGGCCCCACACCACCCTTTTTTGCCCCTTAATACCATAGCTAGCCCCAAACAACTCTCTCCTCTCATCGCCGTCGTTACTCGGCGATTTATTTATTCTGTTTTATTTATTTGGTTTAATTTCCTAAAAAACATAAATTCCTCTCGAACTCGGCGCCCCGTTACGGCCCTCAGATCGGTTAAGTATCACTGGCCACGCATTTATCACCGTCAGATCTGATCTGGTATTTTTCGTGATCCGTGAAGAGTTGCTTGCTTCTACTGAGAATACTGTGTAGAGCTACATTGTTGTCAGTGGTCTCCGGTTGGTGATCGGACTCGGCTTCGGGTCGTGGTTGCTCTTTCTCGGGGATTTCTGATCGGAATGCGGGTTTTTCTTTGATTGATCAATCGGAGCTTTATTTGCGTCGATTTGCGTGAGAATGTCGGGCCCGCTGGACCGGTTCGCCAGGCCTTGTGAGTGCCTTCCTTATTTATCAGTTTTGTTAATCTTTTGGTTTGCTAGGGTTTTTAGGGTTTCGCTTTGGCTTCTTTGTTTGGTTGCTGAGACAACTGAGGGAAAAGATGAGTTGATTTTCTTTTTTTTTTTCTTTTTTTTTTTTTTAAATGCGAGTTAGTGATAATGAGAAAAAAGAAGACTTTGGAGGTGAAAGAATTATTTTGTTTGTTTGGGGTCCCGAACCGTGAAATGTATGAAATTTTAGTAACTTTTATGAATCTTTTTTGAATCAAATGCAATTTTATCAAAGAAATTGTTTAAGCAGGGATTTATAGTAAGTGAATTTGGTTTAATGGTGATAGGGCCCTAAGGTTCTTTCAAAATTTGAATAAATTAGTGAAGAACAGAGAAAAGATTGATCACTTAGAAGGTACAAGCCCTCCATAAATTGATCATTTCGAGGAGATTAGACCTCTAAAAGCCTTTAGACAATATGTTATTTCATTGATTGATAAGTAGGCCATATGGCATCCATATATTTTTTTTTTTATAGAAGAGAAACTGAACAAGCCATTTGGTATAATATCCTAGGAAGTGCAGTGGATCTTGACGCAGAAATTACTTGCATAGGAGTAAATTAAAATTCAGAGTGGAATAATATAATGAATGGATGATTTTTTAGACTTCCTATAATAAAGATTCCTAAAAGCTAAAATCATGCTTATGACTATGGCCGTGCGTATGTGAATGGTTTAATTTCACTTTTGTTTGTTTTTGAGTTTGAGGTGATTAGATGGTCATGGTATGATGGGTGGTGTGCCTTTAATGGCTGTGAGATGATGCGTTGTTATATGAAGTTGATCCCTTTCGATTTTGAAAGCTTCAAACATTTCATATCAGTGTCGATATTGTTTATAGAAGTTTCAGCTATTTAGCTCTTAAGTATGGAAATTCAACACTTACATGAGCCAATTTTGCTGACAGAGAATGTAGCTTCCTTGCATATTCTTTAGATGTTCAAGTTTTATATTTGTCATTTGTAGATTAACATTTTCTGATGTTCCTTTGCGGCAGGCTTTGAAGGTTTCTCTGGTAGTGATGAGAGAAAAGAAAGGAAATCTGATTTTGAGAACTCTGAGGATGAAAGGAGGACTAGAATTGGGTCTCTGAAAAAGAAAGCAATCAGTGCATCTACCAAATTTAAACACTCTCTCAAGAAAAAGAGCAGTCGAAGAAAAAGTGATGGCCGGGTCAGCTCTGTTTCCATTGAGGATGTTAGGGATGTAGAGGAGCTTAAGGCCGTTGATGCATTTCGACAAGCGCTACTCTTGGATGAACTGCTCCCAGAAAAACATGATGATTACCATATGATGTTGAGGTGCTCTATCTGTCATCTTCTATAGTTTTTTTTTTCTTTTTTTTTTTCATTTTCTTATGTATTCTTCTGGATTTTTTTAGTGCCTTTTTGAAATGATTCTCTCTTTTATTAGATGCATAGGATTGATCAGGGTCTTTTTTTCCACCTCAGTTCAAATATATGCATCATTTAGGATGGAAGAAGTATATATGTATACTCGCATATTTTTTGATGGATTTTTACTTACCTCCTGAATGTGCCTCTTCTTGGATTTTCTGCTCCTATAAATTTTGAGATGTTCAAATCAGCTGTCTTTGAAATATTTTTATGTTATTATTCTTTGACAATATTACATTCTAGCATGTCTCTTTCTGCATATCCCCATGCTTTTATTTTGATATTGGTTGATGGCATTGTCAATGTTTTTCTCAATGATGTTTATGATTTTCTTCTCTCTTGTTTTAAAATATGCAAATAGTAACATTCTGAAGGATTACATTAATCACAGGTTTTTGAAAGCAAGGAAGTTCGATATTGAAAAAGCAAAGCATATGTGGGCTGATATGCTTCAGTGGAGGAAGGAATTTGGTGCTGACACCATCATGGAGGTAATTAGAGTTGATTTTTGCTTGAATTCCTCGTATTTATATTTTAACCATATTTACTATACTGATGTTTTCGTCAGGATTTTGAGTTCAAAGAGTTAAATGAAGTTTTGAAGCACTATCCTCATGGTCATCATGGTGTGGACAAGGAGGGAAGACCTATTTACATTGAAAGACTGGGAAAAGTTGATCCTAACAAACTTATGCAAGTTACAACAATGGATCGGTATGTAAAATACCATGTGCAAGAGTTTGAGAAAAGCTTTGCAGTAAAGTTTCCAGCTTGTACCATTGCTGCAAAGAGGCACATAGATTCAAGTACTACAATCTTAGATGTTCAAGGCGTGGTATGTAGCCTGTAGATAATTGGTGCTGATTGCAGAGTTCATGTTTTTGTTTTAAAATTGAAATATCTAAATTATTCTTTATATGTTCTTTCTAACATTTAATCATTCAGGGCTTCAAGAACTTTACAAAGTCTGCACGGGAACTCATCATGCGGCTGCAGAAGATTGATGGTGACAATTATCCGGAGGTATGCAGTCTCCTTTTTTTTGGATATGACATTTTTGTTATTTCATTATTGATTTAGTATTAATCATCTGAGCAAAAATTGAGTTCTAATATCAGTTTTGGATTATGGTATTTCTTAATTATGCAGACTCTTTGCCAGATGTTTATCATCAATGCTGGTCCTGGATTTAGGCTACTTTGGAACACTGTAAAGACTTTTCTAGATCCCAAGACAACTTCCAAGATTCATGTATGTTTTTTTTCCCTCTTCCCATAGGTTTCAAAGCATTATGTGGCAAAATTGTAAGGCTTTTTGAGTTGCCATATTGTGTTGATTATCAATATAATTTTGTTTTTATTTGGATTCATTCTAGGTTCTTGGAAACAAATACCAGAACAAATTGCTTGAGATAATCGATGCCAGGTATTCTAGGTTTGATACTTTGGTTGTGATGTTTTCTTATCTTCCTTTCATAAGTGCACTAATATGTTTCGAAACCTGTGGAAATCTTCGCATTTTATGCAGTGAGCTGCCAGAATTTCTGGGTGGTATCTGTACCTGTGCAGATCAGGAAGGTTGCCTCCGGTCTGACAAAGGGCCCTGGAAAAACCCTGACATACTAAAGGTTATATTTTTAGCCTCTGGATTTCTATTTAGGTTTCACTGCTGCCAAATTGGCTTTTTACTTGTACTTCATGTTTTGTAATTGAGAAAAAATTGGTTGTTTGCACGCATTTCTGCAGATGGTTCTTAATGGTGATGCAAGGCGTGCTAGGCAGGTTGTGAAAGTTTTAAACAGCGAGGGGAAGGTTGTTGCTTATGCGAAGCCACAGTACCCAATGGTAATACTTTTTGAGTCACCAGTTCTTATAGATAGATCCATATTTCAATTTCTTTCTGATCTCACTAAGAATTGTCAAACTTTTGCCTTTTGTCACTTCTTGAAGCAGTTAAGAAGTAGCGATACGTCCACTGCTGAATCAGGATCTGAAGCTGAAGACATCACATCCCCAAAAGCAATTAAGAGTTATTCAAACCTTCGATTGACTCCTGTTCGTGAAGAAGTAGGTTTCTGAGTCTATGATAATGATAACAGAATCAATGTTTTTGGTTGATGATTTAGGGTAGCTCAATGATATTTATTTTGCTTGAAGTAAAATGACATTTGCACTTTGGGAGAGTTTCCCTATCAAATTCTGGTTTTGAATTCACGGATTAGACATGAAGCGGAGGTTACTAGTTCGAATCTCCTCTTCCCCTCGGTGTCAATTTCTTATCAAAAAATAAATAAATTCACAGATTGGTCAGTTTGGAAATGGTTATATAGCTTATTAGTTTCTGGCTTTATTTCTTTCAAACCTTGCTTCTTTACTCAGTGTTGCGAATTGAAAACTTATGTTTGTAGTGTACTAGGCAATATCGAGGACTTTATTATGCTATCCAAAATAATGAAATTTGCTCGTTTCGTAGAATTTGCTTAATTCATTGTCATGGATATGCAGGCTAAGGTGGTTGGAAAGACAAGCTATGCTGGTAGTTTCTCCGGGTATGATGAATATGTTCCAATGGTTGACAAGGCAGTTGATGCTAGTTGGAAGAAGCAAGCATCCTTTCAGAGGCCTTGTACTTCCAAAGGTTAGAAAGTTTTGCCTAGGTGTATTGTTTGTCTATCATATTTACCTGTCTGCAGTCTCAATGAGATTGAAGCTAGCGTGTTACAAAACAATTACATAAACCATCTTCCTGGATTTAAGTTGCCTTTATAAGTATATCAAGTGCATCTCATACTTTTCATGCTGCTGTTCTAATAAACCATAGCGCCACTTTTGTATAACAAAATTCTAAAACATGCTCTGTAGTGTGGCATACATACATTGGGTACCAGCCCTCCCTTTGAATGTTTTGACTTGAATCCATTGTTTTCTGGGGTATGATATGTTTGGGTTATGATTTGATAGCACTGATTGATCTTTTCCTTTTCCTTTGTGGACTCAGTATTATATGCATAAGAAGCTTAATTTCCCTATGCAGGGACACTTCCCCTACCTCAAACACAAAAGACGCCTGAAGGGATTCGTGCTCGGGTTTTGGTGGCGCTTATGACCTTCTTTATGACCCTTTTCACTCTCTTCCGTTCAGTGGCTGGTCGTGTGATGAAGCAGCTTCCTCAAAACCAATCTAATCATGAGCAAAATATTCCTGCAATCACTATTGATGCAACAGACAAAGAGGAGTTTCGCCCCCCTTCACCAACTCCAGCTTACACAGAGGCAGCTCTCATGTCCTCTATGCTGAAGAGGCTGGGTGAGCTTGAAGAGAAGGTGGATACACTCCAATCAAAGCCATCTGAGATGCCTTATGAGAAAGAGGAATTGCTTAATGCTGCTGTTTGTCGTGTTGATGCCCTGGAGGCAGAGCTAATTGCGACTAAAAAGGTAAAATTGCCAATCCCAAAGTTTATTGTTTTTATACAAAGCATTAGAAGTATTACTGTCGATTCCTTTCACCAGTCAATGATAATAACGTGTAGTCGTTAGGGGTTGAGATACTCTCCAGTCACTGGACTGCCCAGTGCACATTGCAGCTGTCCATTACAGGTAAACTCACATTTCAAAGGTGAGCACAACATGCAATAGATGGTTGCCATGTACAGTGGTAGCATCCAGTGACGGAGTGGATTTCAGCCTTGACTTCAAGTTTTTGTGGAAATACTGCACACCATTTCATTTCATTT
Organism: Corylus avellana; assembly: GCF_965113065.1. NCBI lineage: Eukaryota > Viridiplantae > Streptophyta > Magnoliopsida > Fagales > Betulaceae > Corylus > Corylus avellana. The sequence goes on along the minus strand of NC_142491.1, from coordinate 16,957,091 downwards.
CTTTTTGTGTCACGCGTGACGTATAACTTCTTTTTTTTTTTTCCTTTTTTTTTTTTTTTTTTTTCTTCTAATGCTACAATATGGTTAACCAATAGTTCTATTTTATGTCAAAATTTATATCTAAAAAGAAAAAACAGATAAATTTGTATGCAGTGCTTATCTTTTGTGTAAGAAAAGACAACTGGCTGTATATAATTCTCATTGTATTCTCCTTATTGTCATATACTATTTGATGTATTTGCATAATATCTCGATTCTTGACTTGCAGTTGTGTTGTGTCTCACTATGCATGCATTGCCCCCCTCTTTGTTCTTTGTGAATCCCTGCAGTGTCAATGCAGTTGGATTTGATTTAAAGATAACAGCATACACATTCTTTACATATTTATTAGTCAACCGCATTTTTCAAAAGATGCATGTATTGATTGTGTTCTTTCTTCTGATCAGGCTCTGCATGAAGCTTTAATGAGGCAAGAAGAATTGCTTGCTTACATTGACGGTCAGGAGGAAGCCAAGTTGCAGGTAGGTTGATAAATACATATGTTTGTGTGTTGTATAATCTTTTGTTTGATCAATGGAATTTGTGGCTGATAAATTTTTTTTTTTTTTTAATCAGAAAAAGAAGTTCTGCTGGTAAGATGTTTTGCTGATGAAGGTACTGCAGAAGATTTGTTTGATCTTGCAGCTGAGACTGTCTCTGCAGTTTGATGTAAAAAGATGAAGCTTTGGATGTTCTGAGACCGTCTCTGCAGTTTGATTTTTACAATCTAATGCCTCCCATGTAATGTTTGGAAACAGTGGGACTTTGTAACCAAAGAGTTTTCTTATCTGTTAATCTAGTTTGATACTACTGCGAGTTTGTATCTTTGGAGCCTTGCTTGAGAGAAATATTTTATTTTTTCATGATTTATTTACATGTTTAAGCTAAGAAGGGTAATTTCGAAAAACTAGTAATTAATCGACTGGGGACCACGCCTTATGAAGCGGAGGTCACTAGTTTGAATCTCCCTCTCCCTCTTGCGTGGGCATGTCAAAAAAAAAAAAAAAAACTTTTTAATTCAGAAAACAGCGGATTTACCAAGCGCATAGATAATATGGGAACCAGGAATGAGGGGGCCTTTATTTTTTCAGCAAAGGGTAATTTTTTTTTTCGTTTTCCTTTTTGGGTCACGATATTATACTATAAGATTTAATGATCAATATATCATGTGATATAATTATATCAATTATAGTGATAATATTACTAAAATTAGAATTATAGTACATTAATACTTCAATTGTGTTTATAAGGAACACATTGTTTAATTCAATGTTAATTACTTAATTTGATATTATACGAATCATATTATCATTGTACATTAATAATATGATTCACTTGAATAAAGTATTTGAATTGTCATTGAATCATATGATTAAGTATTGATATTATACATTTATATTATTAATATGCATATATGTATAATTATAATTTATAACATATATAGACCTATAAGTTTATAACATACATTGGAACTAAGTCTCTAGGTACTTAAGTGTTGTATTAGTATGAATTGATATACTTATGACTTATGTCATATTATATATGTATAATTTGTTATTATATAATCATATAAATTATAATGATAATACATTAATACTTCAATTGTGGTTATAAGTAACACATTATTGAATCTAATGCCAATTACTTAATTTGATATTATACGAATCACATTATCATTTTATATTAATAATATGATTAACTTGAATAAAATATTTGAATTGTCATTGAATCATATGATTAAGTATTGATATTATACATTTATATTATTCATATGCATATATGTATAATTATAATTTATAACATATATAGATTTATAAATTTATAACATACATTGGAACTAAGTCTTTAAATACTTAATTGTTGTATTAGTATGAATTGGTATACCTATGTGTTATGTCATATTATATATGTATAATTTGTTATTATGTAATCAAATGATTTAATGATCAATTAATCATGTGATATAATCATATAAATTATAGTTATAATATATTAATACTCAAATTGTAATTTAATTATCTAAAATAAAAATATTGTGATTTAATAATCAAGTGATTATGTTATATATATAAATATTATTATAATTATAATTATAAAAATATATTATATAAAAAGGCAGTTAGCGGCTACGGTTAGTAAACCCAATAACCTCTAACCGTTAACCACTAAGCGATTATAGCAGTTATGCTGTTAACGGTTAATGCGGTTAAGCGGTTAAGCAGCGAGTGGTTATTGAAACCAATCTTTTCCTTTTCCCTTGTGGACTCAGTATTATATGCATATATAAGAAGCTTAATTTTCCCATGCAGGGACACTTCCCCTAACCCAAACACAAAAGACGCTTGAAGGTGACGTAGCGGAAGACTAAGGTAACTAATCAAAGAACAGCGTCTTTGATTCTACAAGCAGAAGCGTCTTCGTCTTCTACCCAAAAAGATAAAAACAAGCCCGCAGGCTAAAAGAAGGATAAAACTCCGTAGAGTATTTGAGAGAGAATTCTCTGATTTTATAATAATTCAATTGATTGAGTTTTACATAATAAGCAAACCTATTTATAGAAGATAAATCATTGGAGAAAAAGTAAACCTACTTCTAGTAGAGAAAGTAAATCTAATCTTAGTAGGAAAGTAAACATAATCCTAGTAGGGAAAGTAAACATAATTCTAATAGGAAAAGTAAATATACTCCTAGTAGGAAAAGGATTAAAAGTAAACTATTTATTCTTGGGGGTGAGGACACACATGTCCTACATCAGTCTCCCCTTCTTGAAAAGAACTCGTCCTCGAGGTAAGTTTTGACTCATCTGGTGGAAAATATTCAAAAATGTCTGCCACGTTGAATGTTGAGGATATCGCCATTTCTTCTGGAAGATCGATGACATATGCATTGTCGTTAATCCTTTTTAGTACCTTGCATGAACCATACTTCTTATTCCTCAGCTTTCCAGAAGTACCAGTCGGCAGTCGCCCCTTGCGTAAATACACCATCACAAGATCTCCTTCTTGAAAAATCTTCAATCCCCGACCCTTGTCTGCTGTCGTCTTGTACTTAGCATAGGATTCTTCTAGATGCTGACGAACTCCCTCTTGGGTAGCTTTCACCCGTTCTGCTAAATGCTCCGCTGCTACACTTGCACCGGGTAGCTTAGGTAAAGCTGCAAGTCTCGGAGTTCTCCCATAGACGACTTCAAATGGTGCCTTCCCAGTAGATCGATTCACTATGTTATTGTAGGCAAACTCAGCCTGAGCTAAAGCCAAGTCCCACTGCTTTGGTTTGTCACCTGCAATACATCGAAGTAAATTACCTAGAGTTCGATTAACAACTTCTGTCTACCCGTCTGTCTGCGGTTGGCTCGTGCTACTAAAGTTCAATGCTGTGTCGAACCGCCTCCATAATGTTCGCCAAAAGTGAGACAAGAACTTGGTGTCTCGGTCAGTAGTGATAGACTTTGGGACTCCATGCAATCGAACCACCTCTCGGAAGAATAGATTGGCCACTTGAACCGCATCAGATGTTTTCTTGCAAGCAACAAAGTGAGCCATTTTGGAAAATCTATCCACAATTACCATTATAGAATCTGCTCCTCGTTGGGTTCTCGGGAGACCCAATACAAAATCCATGGATACATCTTACCACGGTGCTTCTGGTATTGGTAGAGGCATGTATAATCCCGTATTTTGGGTTTGCCCCTTGGCGACCTGACAAGTTTGGCATCGTCGGACAAAATTACCTACTTTTTTCTTCAGTTGCGGCCAGTAATACCGCTCCTCTACCAGAGCAATAGTCTCGTCTCTTCCTAGATGACCACCCAAACCTCCAGCATGTAATTCTCGGATTATTTGTTCCCGTAAGGAACTCCTTGGAATGCACAGCCGATTCCCATGAAATAAATACCCCTCCTGAATATATCTCAGAAATTGGTTGCCCTGCCTTGCAATGCTTCCAGGTTTCACCAAAATCTTCATCTTCCTTATATAACTCCTTTAGGCACTCAAATCCAGTCACTTCAGCTTTCATGGTGATCAGTAGGGTAGCTCGGCGGCTTAAAGCGTCAGCTACACGATTCAATTTTCCTGACTTATGCTTAAGAGAAAAAGTGAACTGTTGGATGTAAGAAACCCACCGAGCATGCATCCGATCAGATTCTTTTGACTATTGATGAACTTTAATGCTTGATGGTCGGTATAGAGGACAAACTCTCGTTGGATCAGGTAGTGCTCCCACACCTTGAGGGCTCTCAAGACAGCATAAAGCTCCAACTCATATGTTGACCACTTCTGTCTTGCTTCTCCGAGCTTTTCACTAAAAAATTCTACGGGCTTCCCTTCTTGAGATAACACAGCTCCTATCCCGATGATTGATGCATCACATTCAACTTCAAATAGCTTGTCAAAGTCAGGTAAGGCAAGTACATGTGCTGTGCATAGCTTTTCTTTGATGATTGAAAAACTTCGCTCGGCTTCGTCACCCTAATTGAATTTTCCTTTCTTCATACACTCGGTGATCGGTGCTACAATACTGTTGAAATTCCGAACGAACCTTCTATAGAAAGTTGCTAACCCATGGAAACTTCTTACTTCTCCCACTGAATTGGGCGTGGGCCATTCTCGGATTGCTCTCACCTTCTCTTCATCCACTCGAATTCCATCGGCACCGACTACAAATCCGAGGAAGAGTAATTGATCCATCATGAAACTACACTTCTTTAAGTTGATAAACAACTTATTTTCACGGAGGACCTCCAACACTTTCCTCACGTGATCCATGTGATCCATCGGGTTGCGACTATAGATAAGAATATCATCGAAATAGACAATGACAAATTTTCCGATAAAAGGTAACTAATCAAAGAGCAGCGTCTTTGATTTTGCAAGGAGAAGCGTCTTCGTCTTCTACCCAACAAGATAAAAAAACAAGTCCGCAGGCTAAAAGAAGGATAAAATTCTGCAGAGTATTTGAGAGAGAACTCTCTGATATGATAATAATTCAATGAGTTGAGTTATACATAATAAGCAAACCTATTTATAGAAGAGAAATACTTGTAGAGAAAGTAAACCTACTTCTAGTAGAGAAAGTAAATCTAATCCTAGTAGAGAAAGTAAATCTAATCCTAGTAGGAAAGTAAACATAATCCCGTAACAATAGTAAATCTAACCCTATAAGGAAAGGAAATAAAATCCTAATATAAAATTGACAATCAGCGGGAATCGTGGCAATTTTTTCTTTTGTAGTTCCATTGTTTGAGAACGGATAAAATTTTGATCAAGCGGTGCTACTTCAATATTATTTTTGATATTTTCTTTATTTTCGTTTTTACCGAAAATAAAGGTAAATATCGTCCTACATCAGAAGGGATTCGTGCTCGGGTTTTGATGGCGCTTATGACCTTCTTTAGGACCCTTTTCACTCTCTTCCGTTCAGTGGCTGGCCGTGTGATGAAGCAGCTTCCTCAAAACCAATCTAATCATGAGCAAAATATTCCTGAAATCACTATTGATGCAACAGACAAAGAGGAGTTTCGCCCCCCTTCACCAACTCCAGCTTACACAAAGGCAGCTCTGATGTCCTCTATGCTGAAGAGGCTGGGTGAGCTTGAAGAGAAGGTTGGTACACTCCAATCAAAGCCATCTGAGATGCCTTATGAGAAAGAGGAATTACTTAATGCTGCTGTTTGTCGTGTTGATGCCTTGGATGCAGAGCTAATTGCGACTAAAAAGGTAAAATTGCTAGTCACAAACTTTATTGTTTTTATACAAAGCATTAGAAGTATTACTGTAGATTCCTTTCAACAGTCAATGATAATAACGTGTAGTCGTAGGGGTTGAGATACTCTCCAGTCACTGGACTGCCCAGTGCACATTGTAGCTGTCCATTACAGGTAAACTCACATTTCAAAGGTGAGCACAACATGCAATAGATGGTTGCCATGCACAGTGGTAGCATCCAGTGAGGGAGTGGATTTCAGCCTTGACTTGAAGCTTTTGTGGAAATACTGCACAGTATTTCATTTCATTTCTTTTTGTGTCACGTGTGACATATAACTTTTTCTTTTCTTTTTTCCCTTCTGATGCTATAATATGGTTCACCTATAGTTCTATTTTATGTCAAAATTTATATCTTAAAAAGAAAAAAAAAAAAAAAAAAAAAAACAGATAAATTTGTATCCAATGCTTATCTTTTGTGTAAGAAAAGACAACTGGCTGTATATAATTCTCATTGTATTCTCCTTATTGTCATATACTATTTGATGTATTTGCATAATATCTCGATTCTTGACTTGCAGTCGTGTTGTGTCTCACTAGGCATGCATTGCCCCTCATTGTTCTTTGTGAATCCCTGCAGTGTCAATGCAGTAGGATTTGATTTAAAGATAACAGCATATGCATTCTTTACATATTTATTAGTCGACCGCATTTTTCAAAAGATGCATGAATTGATTGTGTTGTTTCTTCTGATCAGGCTCTGCATGAAGCTTTAATGAGGCAAGAAGAATTGCTTGCTTACATTGACGGTCTGGAGGAAGCCAAGTTGCGGGTAGGTTGATAAATACATATGTTTGTGTGTAGTATAATCTTTTGTTTGATCAATGGTATTTGTGGCTGATAAATTTTTTTTTTTTTTAATCAGAAAAAGAAGTGCTGCTGGTAAGATGTTTTGCTGATGAAGGTACTGCAGAAGATTTGTTTGATCTTGCAGCTGAGACTGTCTCTGCAGTTTGACGTACAATCTAATGCCTCCCATGCAATGTTTGGAAACAGTGGGACTTTGTAACCAAAGAGTTTTCTTATCTGTTAATCTAGTTTGATACTACAGCGAGTTTGTATCTTTGGAGCCTTGAGAATAATATTTTTCATGATTTATTTACATGTTTAAGCTAAGGAGGGTAATTTCGAAAACTAATAACTTTTTAATTCAGAAAACAGCGGATTTACCTACTGAATAGATAATATGGGAACCAGGAATGAGGGGGCCTTTATTTTTTCAGCAAAGGGTAATATTTTTTTTTTCTTTTTTCTTTTTGGGTCACGATATTATACCTTAAGCATTAGTGAAAGGCAAGCAATACCACTCCTCTTACTTATATGATGAGTTGCATTGCCAAAACATTGAGAATTTAATCCTCCAATTCATTTGAGAAAATGAGCAGAATAGACAATATGTAATTTTATTGTTTACACCTATTTATCACACTAATTTTATACTGACTGACTGTTGTGACTTGTTATAAACGACTGTTCTACTCAGTCGATATAAAATGGGTGTAAAGAATAACATTACTCTAGAAAAAAAAATACATTATGACAAGCCCAAGAACCAAAACAAACTTCTCTACGTTTGTTACTGTGTTTTGGGAGGGAAGGGGGCATTTCTTGTTTTTTGTTTGAGAAAGTGTAGTCTTGTTATATAAAGATGAAACTATTTTTGTGTTTTGTGTTTTGAGTTGTTTGTTAATATATTTATATTGAGAACAAAACAAACATAGCCTTTCTTATGCAATTTAGCCTTTTTTTTTTATCAGAATAGGGGAAACTTTTGCAGTAAATCAAAACAGGAAAAGTCCATGAAGGTTTACGTAAAACTAACATGATGGTAATATTTATTCAAAATATACACAATTAGAAAAGGGTGACGCACTCTTGATATACAAAAGCCTTTTTGAGTTAAATACTGGGAAAAAGCAAACATGAAACATCCAATGAATGCATTAAACAGCATCCATGGGGCAGAAAATCAACACAGCCGCCAACTTACAGTTAATTTTCTAGTTTTTATTTGGAGCATAGCACAGCAAACAGCACCCTATCAACTCGCCCAGCTGAATGGGTTCTGCAATCACAGTCCAAAAAACTTAAAAAAAAATGAAAGATTTTCTACCATCTATGAAATGTGTGCAACTGGGACTTGTAAGGAAACATCAGAGATTTAGTAACATACCATCTTCTTTTTCTTCTTCTTCTTATCCATGTAGGCTAGGATCTCCTGCTGTCGAACAATAGCATCCTCAAGTGCCTGCAGAAAGAAAAGCAGTAGTAGTACATTTGGTTATCTAAATCACAGCTTCATTTTCATTGAAAGAATCCAAGATTTAAGAAAATCAGGCAATACATATATACCTTCTTGGTTGAGGATAGCTCTTGTTCGAGGGCATCGACACGGCTTAGCGCAGCGTTCAGCATTTCCTCCTTGTCGGGTGGCATGACTGCTGGTTTGTTGCTCAGAATATTCACCTTGTCTTCCAATTCAGCCATGCGCTTCATCATTGACATGTGCTGGTTGCTGGAGATGGCAGGTGATGGCAACTGATGGCCTTTAATCATGTTGCCATCATAGTAAACAGAGCCGCTATAAAGGGTTGCTTCGGTGAGTCTCCTTGGCATGTTCCTTGTCAAGCGAACCATAGTGATGATGCTCATAATAAAGGCCATGATCCCACCAACAATCTGATAGCTTATTCCTCCAGGAGCCTTGGAAGAATCATGCACAGGGAAACTACCTGTTGCAGTAGAAAAACATGAAGTAATTCTTCCAAATACACTGTTTATTTGGTAAATCAGTATAATGCAAAGTGAAAAACTCTTAAAGGTGGTGTTCTTGCTCTGGACATTTTGCAATACAAATTGTATGAGGCTAGGATTGATGGCAGTAATATAAATAAGGGAATCATCTGTTTGAAAACAAACTACAAGCCGGAATTATTCTACGTCAAATCAGAAAACCTTGCAACATGTTTACTAGGAACTGGTCGAGTTAGCCTTTAAGTATATTGTTCATTATTATTATCAAACACATAACTGTCTGTAATTTTGAGTATCAAAGAGGCCCATTATGTACCTTTGGAACGGTGAAATTTATCATTTTGTACCGATTTTGACCAAGCTGCATCCACAGCCTTGTCAACCATTGGAGCAAAGCCGTTATAGGCACCCTTTCTGGTGACAGGAGACTGCATTGAGTATAAAAGGATTTTAATGAACTGAGGAGGAGCAAGGCAACAATCTCTATACAAATTGCAGGATATTTTCTCAGAGATAAAAATTAGGCATTATAGAGTGTAACTTCAGTTTATGTGAACAAGGTGAAGCTGCAAAAATTCCACCCCCTTATGTGTTTAAGACATATGAATTAAGAATGAAATGCTTGGAAGAACCAAGACAACAAAGGTATCACCGAATTCTTATAAATCAGTTGAAAGTGTAAGATTTTCCAGAGTCAACTTAATAGTATAATGATTGTACAAGTTTCCTCAAGCATTCATGCTAAAGTTGATCAACATGTTTAGATTAATTAGCTTCATCATGCTAAGCAGGAGATAGTTTTGGATGCCAGAATGTGATGGAAGCCCAGAAAACTTACTTCTTCAGGAACAGGAGAGAGTGTTGGATCTTCTGCATAATCCCTTGAGAATCTTTGAGAGAGACATTGCAAGTCACCTGATTCTGAGTTGAAAGAATTGTACCTCTTCATCATGTTATAACATGAAAAAAGTGTTAGGCAATTAATAAACACTCAGTGAAGATCAAAAACACCCAAAAGTTGAAAGGCAAATTCCAACTCACTACATTTGGGCATGCATTCTCATCTTCAGAGATTGTCTTCTCCACAATGCCTGACAATGCTTTCCTTGTGCATTTGGCCTCACCATTTTGAACCATCTGGGTTATCAAAATAACATCCTCCATCATTTATTGCTTATGTTATATATGTTGCTGAGAAAGCAAAATAGGAAATTATTACTCAAATGAAAAATCATTAAGTAGTATACTTTAGTTACCTTCAATATGTCTGGATCATTCCATGGGCCCTTATCAGAACGCATGCAACCACCCTTGTCTGCACAAGTACAAGTACCACCGAAGAAGTCTGGAAGCTCACTGCAACAAATACAGGAAAACAGCTTGTAAATGAGGTTTAATGAAAAGATTTTAACCTAACATTATGCCATCAAGCATATTACTAGATGTTGTTATCAAGGTAACTAAAAAAGAAGGGTCTTGTTATTGAGGAAGATTTGTAATCAACATTTTCTTTCTTTCTTTTTTTTTTTCTTTTTTTTTTTTTTTTGTGAACTTGATGAAGAAAGTGATACCTAGCATCAATTATTTCAAGCAGCTTGCACTGGTATTTGTTTCCCAGGACCTGGTTAGTGAATCATGAAATTTTTTTAGCAGCATTACTTGATCAAAACCAGTGGTAGTTTGGGAGAAGTAGATGACGAATTCTTACATGAATTTTTGCAGTGGTCTTGGGATCAAGGAATGTTTTAATAGTATTCCATAAGAGCCTAAATCCAGAACCAGCATTGATGATGAACATGCGGTTCAGGCTCTGCAATAGACAGAAGAATCAGTTAATATGAGTGAACGTGAAAACATATCTTCAGGCTAAGGTAGCAAACCAAGAAGCTCCAAGCACATGAGCTTGTAAAGTTACAATGCTGCATACCTCAGGATAATTGTCTCCATCAATCTTCTGAAGGCGCTGAATAAGTTCCCTTGCAGATTTGCCAAATTGTTTAAGCCCCTGTGGTATATCAGTCATTACAACTTTAGGATACACCTCTTCCAAAAGTAATTAATTGGAAGCACAGGAAAGGAAATTCATTCCAGGAACAAAAAAGAAGAAGCTATAAAGTTCTTTTTCAATCAATGTTAGCAAGCTTACATACAACGCCTGCTTAAAGTTTTCTAAGCAGACTCCTTATTAAATCACCACTTATTCCATAAAATCAATGTTCAAATTCAGTATATCGATTCGCATACCGTTTTAAATCATCACTTATTCCAAAAGGTTAAGCTAAAAGCAAAGTATGATTTTAATCATTTAATTAATACTTTAACACTCTTCTAAAAGTTGGTTTTGATTCAATGTTAAAGATTTGTAAGTGGGTGGTCTAGAATTCTATGTTTGATGATTCAAGTGTTGCTTGGTTGACCAGAAAAAAAAAAAAAGAGAAGAAGCTTTCATACCACTCCTTGCACGTCTAAAATAGTTGTGCTCTGGTCAATGTGCTTCTTAGCAGTAATGGAGCAGGCTGGCATCTTGACAGCAAAGGTCCTCTCAAACTCCCGCACGTGATATTTCAGATAACGGTCCATTGTTGTGGCTTGCAACAGCTTGTTAGAATCAACTTGGCCAAGTCTTTCAATGTAAACAGGTCGTCCTTCCTTATCAACTCCATGATGCCCTTGTGGGTAGTAGTTTAAGACTTCATCAATCTCCTTGAATTCGAAGTCCTTAACCAAGAAACCAAAGAGAAAAGATGAAAATAGTTTTCGAGTATTTTGTGTTTTGGGTTGGTTGTTAATGTTTTTGTCTTTGAAAAGAGACAACAAAAGGAAGAAGGAAAAAGTTGGTATTTCCATGAATACCTCCATGATTGTGTCTGCATCAAACTCCTTCCTCCACTGCAGCATATCAGCCCACATTTGCTTTGCTTTCTCAATGTCAAATTTCCTAGCCCTTAAAAATCTGCACCATCATTCATATATTAATGAGCTGAGCTGGTTTGGTTATCCATATTCTGCAGATAAAAGTGCAACCTTTTAAGCTTTAATAGCAAAGAAACTAACCTCAGCATCACATGATGATCATCATGTTTAGAGGGCAATAGTTCTTCCAAGATAAGTGCTTGGCGGAATGCATCCACAGCCTGCAAGTCCTCTGCATCAATGTCATCCTCAATAGAAACAGACATAACCCTACTGTTTCTCCGGCCTTTCCTTTTCAAGGAATGCCTAAACTTGGTGGAGGCATTGATTGCCGCCTTCTTAAGAGACCCAAGTCTTGTCTTCCTCTCATCCTCAGAGCATTCAATTTCAGTTTTTTCAGGACCTGTTTGTAGACACTCAGACATAACAGAAAAATGTAGCCATTAGTGAAAGTAGGCCATACGCCAAACCACGTCTATTATTATAAGTTCTAATAGTGTAGATTTTTTTTTTCTCTTGGAACCCAATCAAACATCAAGGACCTCCAAGAATCGTTTTTTATTAGTTTCATACAGGGCACGTAAATCATGAATTATTTAGAATCATCAAAACCATATGGAAAGCTCCCATGATCTATTGAAACTGAAGAAAAAAAACAAAAAATATTGATTGCTAGAAACCTTACCTGCTTTAAACGGTCGTTCAAGAGGTCCAGACATGGTGTCACACATGGTTGAGATATTGCAAGGTAAGCTCAGATTAGACCACAACTATGAAGGGTAGGAGAATCAAGCACTCATATATAACAAGACGCCCAAACTAGTGCCCTCTAAGGAAATGCCTACACCTTTAAACATACACAAAAAGTCAGAACATTGCTGCAACATTCATATCAGACAAAATCTACCTTCACATTACACAACAGAATCAATAAAAGCCCATTGCAGAACATCATATTGGTCAAAGAAAATGTACACCTATATATATATATATATATATAATCAGAAGCAGAATGCAAAAGAAAAAGGTGGGTGAAGAGAAAGAAAGAGACAGATGGGGAAGGAGAGGAATGAATACCTTATTGACAATAATGTGTATCAAAGTGGTGTCAAGATAGGAAGAAACAAGTGTATATATCACCCGACTTATTCTCTGAACTTGCGGCCTCAAAGGGACTGCCAAAATGGACAGCCAGGATGATATGACAGATTTAGAAAGTGAAAGTTGATGTTCCATGCCATTGACAGAGTCTGCAGGGTATGCATGGAAACTTTCCCATCTTTTTTTTTTTTTTTTTTTTGCTGAGAAAGAGAAAGAATTGGCGAAATGCAAGCCACTCCGTTCAGGCACTTTCTCTTCCCTCCAACCAACCAACTCCTCTAACTTCTCCAACCTCTACTTTCCGGCAAAAAATTAACCAAGTAGTTCCATGTTTCTAGCCGTTATACTATATTTTATTTTATGCCCATTTAGTAATGGATTTGTTAATTTTATTAATGGGGTTCCACCAAGATGGTGATAGTGCCTACGTTTTGTGAGGATTGAGGTCTATTGGGAAAATTGATAATTAATTGGTAACCAATTTTCCACCAGCCTTTTATGTGAAAGACAAGTTTAGAAAGAAAACACACGAGAACACATACCAAACATATACGTATACAAAGAGTTTACGTGGTTTGACAATATGCCTACGTTCACGAGGCATGATCTTGTCTCTTTCTTTACTATTGAGAAATATTGAGTACAGCAATATGTCTACGTCCACGAGGTGTGATCCAGTCTCCTTCTTTACTATTGAGAAATATTGAGTACAATGATAAAAGTTCGAACCGCTTAAGTTTAATATCCCAAACCCAAGCCCTTGTACACCCCACTCAACTGTCAATTTCAAATACCCAGTGAAGAAAAACTCTACATTTTGTAAATGCCACAAAATGCTTTCACCAGTTTGGATTTTCCGAATAATCTCAACCAAGGACTACATATTCTTTTATAGAGGCTTAATCACGAAAAATATGAGAATATTTTTAATCCAATTGCTGCTGGGAAAACGAAACCATCATGAATATAAAGTCTTTTCCATGATGAAGATAAACATTGCAACCCGCATGTTTATCCACACACGTTTTCTCTAAAAAATCTAATTGCAGTTGTTTAATCCAATTGCTGCTGGGAAAACGAAATCATCATGAATACAAAGTCTTTTCCATGATGAAGATAAGCATTGCAGCCCACATGTTTATCCACACACGTTTTTTCCAAAAAATCCAATTCCAGTTGTTCTTGGACTCCTTTTAAAACTAACATTATCTTCTTATAGATAAATAGAACTTAAGCCCACCAACTTGAAAATTTATATTTTCCAACAATTATCTTTCCACTTGTTGACAATTTGAGCCATTATCAACAAGATCCGGGGTAATGCTATTTACTATATTCTTGTACAATTGTCATACGACGGGATGAAACTCCAGTAAAATTTAGCTTTGAATCAATATTTGTAAATTTTTTATTGTCGCGTCATAACAAAGAACTAGTTTTTACTATCACGTTATCAAATTGTATCACAGTTGTATATTATGAAGCTTTTGACAAACACCATTTTTTAACTTAAAAGCTCTATTTCTTAAACACAATTTTAAACATGTTCTAAATAGAATTACTCAAAGGAAAAATAATTAAGAAATGTTGTTTGGTGAACCACTCCGTAACCAAGAAAGTGATTCGGCCACCTTAATAGCCCAGATAAAATATATTGCATCCGATGCAATATTCTAAGTATTTCACAAGATCTCAATGTGTGATATGTATCCTACTCATACAAACAAGTACTTTTGATAGTTTATATGATAATCACTGCCTTGTTGAAGTTAGTAGGAGAAAGTCAATTTGCCAAATTATGGTGCTCCACTAAATTTTGCATATTGTAAATCTCATGCCAGCTTGTGGAAAGATTATGTCATTGCATATTCAATAATATATACAAAGGAAGAGACTGTGTCAAACTTATAATATATAGTTTCAACATCTTTTTAATTTATTTATTCTTCATTTTCCTCACTTTAAGCTCTAGCTTCTATCTATGAGTTGTGGCATATCTAGTTTCCACTATGCACTCATTAGTTTCTGGTTGAAATCATGCAGTCCACGTAGCTCCCCTCATGTGAGTTTGTTCTAAACCTAGCATGATTGAATTAATCATCAAATTAAACATAAGCTTTGCAACAATATTGTTATAACGCAATAATCAAGATATTAATGTTATATTGTTATAGATAGGTGTTTTGGATTTTAATATTCACAGGGACTTGAAAAAAAAAAAAAAAAATCCTTGAAGAGCCTTTTTACTATGTGCTTAGTCGAAATAAAATAAAATAAAAGTAATTGTACAATTCAACATGATCACTTTTATGATTGGTTGTCCAAATTGTGTGTAATTTTTTTATTTTTTTTATTTTTTTGGCATGTTCGCACAAGCGGGGAGGGGGATTCGAACGAATTATGTAACACTCATGGCTCTAAGTCGTATGATATTGTCCACTTTGGGCTAAGCCCGCACGATTTTATTATTGGATTTATCCCCAAAAAGCTTCATACCATTTAGAGAGAGTATATTCCATATAAATACATCATCTTTTTCATGCCCAGGCAATGTGGGACGTCACAAATGACCTCCGTTTCATTAAACGTGGTTCTAGCCGATTGAGCTACATCTTGGAGACTAAATTGTGTGTACTTTTTTTGTTTTTGTTTTTTTTTTTTTTTAATTTTTACATGTCCACACAAGGGAAGAGGGATGGGGATTCCAACTAGTAACCTCTACTTCATGAAACGTGATTCACAGTCGATTAAACTATCCTTTAAGAACCAAATTGTGTGTACTTGGAGTAGCTTCATAAAATGGATACTATTTTGGACTGCCTGAAGCATGTAGATTTTATAGCCTTTTTTTAAAAAAAAAATTCAAGGCTATTGGAATTATTTGCAATTTAGGTAACCGAAAGTACAAAAATGTTTATTTATTTCAAATTAAGTGATGCTTGTCACGTCATCCAAGTTAGGTTGTAGGAACTTATACAAATTGGATTGTAAGTTTCTTCCACTCAGTTTCCAAAAATAAAAAAGTGACATGCTTTTTAACGTATGAGAATGATATGTTTTTTTGCATACTTTTTTAATATCATAAATAAATAAAAAAATACGTTTTTCACATGTCAATCGGCAGTGATCCACGTCTCATGAAGCGAAGATCACTAATTCGAATCTCTCATCCTCATTTCATTTGGTAGACATGTAATAAAATTTTTTAAAAAAAAAAAAATTGAAAAATTCTTTTACAAACTCGGTTATAAGAGATTCATATAAATCAGTTTGTGAAAGAAAAACATTTGTTTTTGAAGCAAGTGGGTAGGAGACACAAATTTATTTATTTTTTATTAATACTATTAAAAAAAAGACTCTTGTTTAGAGACTAGACTAACCCCTAGTCACTACAGCATTTCTCAGACCTTGTTTCATCATCAATGGCGGCTACAAACTTCTTCTCCTACTCCCCAACCCTCCCCAAAACCCTAAAATCCCCTATAAACCAAAGCCCATTTTCCCAAATTCCAATTGTACCTCTCAAACCCACCCCAAGACTTCTCTCCCTCAGAGCCGTCCTCTCCCCAAACCCCACCAAAACCTCAACTCAGACCACCCCAATTCACCACTGTTTCTCCAAATCTTCAGATGGATTTCTCCACTGTGAGGGCCTCAAGGTCCAGGACGTTATGGAATCCGTGGAAAGGAGGCCTTTTTATCTCTACAGCAAGCCCCAGATTACCAGGAATGTCGTGGCCTACAAGGAGGCATTGGAGGGGCTGAGTTCCATTATTGGATACGCCATCAAAGCCAACAATAACTTGAAGATTTTGGAGCATTTGAGACAGCTTGGTTGCGGTGCCGTGCTCGTTAGTGGCAATGA
This sequence comes from Corylus avellana, assembly GCF_965113065.1. Taxonomy (NCBI): domain Eukaryota; kingdom Viridiplantae; phylum Streptophyta; class Magnoliopsida; order Fagales; family Betulaceae; genus Corylus; species Corylus avellana. The sequence continues at coordinate 16,940,657 of NC_142491.1, read as the reverse complement.
GCTGAGGCTCGCTCTCCGTGCCGGTTTTGATCCCACCAAGTAAAATCATATACACCCACTTTTATTTATTTGTGAATATGCTTAAGAGTCTTATTTTTAAAGACCACATTTTTATAGTAAGAGATGTATTTAACGTTGACAGTGTTGTAGTTATCAGTGTTTGAGTACCATTTGATATGTAAGCAGCGTTGCTTTGAGATATGTTGTGCTGGATTGGGCTTGCAATGTTGTTAGTTTAAGCGCGATTTCGCTTTGCGTTTGTGTCACTGTGTTTTTTAGTTTTAATTCTTGTGTTAATATTTGATGAGCAGGTGTATTTTTAATGGGAACGGGAAACTCTTGGAGGATTTGGTATTAGCTGCCGAAAAGGGTGTCTTTGTTAATGTTGATAGTGAGTTTGACTTGGAGAATATTGTGGCAGCTGCAAGAATTGCGGGCAAGAAGGTCAATGTTTTACTTCGGATCAACCCGGATGTGGATCCTCAGGTATGTAGTAGCCAGATCGTGCTATATATTTTTATAGATAGTAGGAAACAGAACATTCCATTGACAATCAGTGCCTACCTCATCACCACTACCATTTTTTCTGCACTACTGTTGTCACACCACCTCTATTGTTATCCCTATTTCAACTACTTTAGTAGCAAGGAACCACCAGTTCTATGCCAACAACTTGGCCCCACCACCTTGCAATATGTATTATCAAGTTGATCTTCTTTGTTTGCTGGAGTTTTATCTTAATAATAGGTCTATTCTTTTTTTAGGTCCATCCTTATGTTGCCACCGGGAATAAGAACTCCAAATTTGGTATTAGAAATGAGAAGCTGCAATGGTTCTTGGATGCTGTAAAGGAACATCCTAATGAGCTGAAGCTTGCGGGAGCTCATTGCCATCTTGGGTCTACCATCACCAAGGTATTTCTACAACGTTGTGTTTGCATCCTTTCATTGCTGTCATGTAACTGCAACTTGGAACCTGTCGAAGATAAGTCTGGGATAAGTAATGCCCATAAAATGATAGTTATTACTTATTAATGTTCACATCACTAAAACTCTTGGATATCTTTTTGAAATTACCCTTTTGATTCGAGTGACTAGGTTGTTTGATACTGTAAACAGGTTATTGGCTGTTGCTGTAGAAATATTCTTCCCCTCTTCATTTTGTTTTGTATCTTAATCTTGGCCTTTTTACTATGTTAATCTTGGTTTTATTCTCCGGTTTAATTTGTTTTCTGGTTCTGTCAAATTGTAATGTTATGCATTTAAGTTGTTTATCTGTCTTTATGGAAAATGAAACATATATGTTCTTTCTGTAATATAAAGTTTAAAGCTCATATTTTGAATATTTTCAGGTGGACATATTCAGGGATGCTGCGGTTCTTATGGTCAACTACATTGACCAAATCCGAGCTCAAGGATTCGAAGTTGATTACTTAAATATTGGAGGTGGTCTTGGTATAGATTATTATCATTCTGGTGCCGTCCTTCCCACACCCAGAGATCTTATTGATACTGTGAGGATCATTTCTCTCAATCTTGTTTTCTGGATTTTGTAAAGTATGAAAATCACGTCAGCGTGGCTGACGATTCATTTGAAGAAAGAGGGAGTTCTTGATACATGGGTTGCATTTGCTCTGCCCCATGCTTTAATTTTCCTGATTTAGATGGCAATCCAATCCCAGGCAGAAATAATCTAATTCTGACAAGAATGCTCCTTGGACTGAATGGCATCTTGTCTCCTTATGAACAAAGGGTGGAAGGTGAGGTCACTGGTTCAATCCTCTATGGGTTGTCAAAAAGACTTCTCTCTTTAATTGTGACAACATTTTATCTGCCAATGAAATCTTACAACATGATGGGCTTTTTAGGTAAATTAGGCTGAAAAAGGTCTTGGATGGGTATTTGCAGTATGTAGGCAGTTTGGAGCCTCTCACTTGAGAAGGCTAAGTACTTTCATTTCTTTTAATTACTTGTTGTATTATCCTCTAGACTTTTATGGGAAATATTGTTCTGTACAATTTTATAATGCACCATACAACAAATGCTTGCATATATAAGCACATATCCATGTGTGTGTTTTTGACTAAATATAGTAGGAGTTGTCATTTATTCTAATAAAGCGGGCATAATTATATAATGGTTATATTTTAAGGTTTCATTTCCTTTGTCAATCTCTATATTTGGCACACTTAGTCTTCCGACACTTTATATGGTATTTAAAGCCCAACCCGCTTGGACAAATTCTCCTTTTATATAGTTTGTGTTTATGTTTTGAGAATTATAGTTTCGACATATTTGAGAAATATGGATTTTTTACTGTGAATCAAAATTTTAGACTCATTCAGAGTCTTAGCCTGGGATTAAAATGGATGTCAACATGGTAATTGAGGCTTTGCTTCCTAGTGGGGCATACTTATCAAGAGAACTAGTAGTTTTCTTACTTGAATCGATATAAAGTTTTACTGAACATTTTAAAACATCTGTGGTCGGTGCAGGTTCGAGACCTGGTGCTTTCACGGAATCTTAAACTCATCATTGAGCCTGGGAGATCATTGATTGCAAATACCTGCTGCTTGGTTAATCGGGTAACTGGAGTCAAAACTAATGGAACAAAAAACTTTGTTGTGATTGATGGCAGCATGGCTGAACTTATCCGTCCTAGTCTATATGATGCTTATCAAGTAAGTATATGATTATAGTCAACTTCTCTTGTAGTCAACTGTATTAATCAGTGGTCCTATCTCATACCTGTATAACAGCATATTATCAAATGTATTAGAAAATATAGATTGCTCGTTCTGATCTCGGCTAGTATGTAACAAATGCACTTGTATTTTTTTTTTTATGATTTTGCTTATTCTCTAATTACCATTGCTACTCACATATTGCATCCTTGTGCCTTTTTTTTTTTCTTCTTTCTATCAGACTTGTTTTTTGCCTTTTTCTCACAGTTGACTTGTTGCAGCACATAGAGCTGGTTTCTCCTGCACCTCCTGATGCTGAGATCTCAACTTTTGATGTGGTGGGCCCTGTATGTGAGTCAGCAGATTTCCTGGGAAAGGATAGGGAACTTCAAACTCCAGCCAAAGTATTGTCTATGCCTCCTATTGCATTGTCACATCTATAATGTTCTCCTATTTGTTTTTATGTTTCTTTTTTTTGCTTTTTTTTTTTTGGAGGGGGTGGGTGTGAGTTACAGGGAAAATGATAATTCTCTTTTGTTTGCAGGGAGCTGGTCTGGTTGTTCATGATGCCGGTGCTTACTGCATGAGCATGGCATCAACTTATAATCTTAAGATGCGCCCTCCAGAGTACTGGGTATGGAATTATCACTTTACATTGTCTGTATTTTCTACCCATGCATCTATGATATACAAAATGATACTAGAAAGTTGAATGAACAACACAGTTAACACTATAAATGGCTTCTTCTGCTTTTAGTAACCCTCACAAATTCAAATCTTTTGCCTCAATGAGCTTCTTGTATTATCAATCCAACTTTGTGGAGAAATTTCTGCATCTTTAATTCAGAATGACTTCTCAACTTTTATTCCAAAAACAAAAATCCAGAACATCTTATAAACTATATAGTCCCTGGGCAGTGGGAAAAGCTAACTCTATGAATATTATTTATTGTTTTTAGGTTGAAGAAGATGGGTCGGTGTCAAAAATCCGGCATGGCGAAACATTTGAAGACCATATAAGATTCTTTGAAGGGCTTTGAATGGCACCATTGGTTGTCTGTAGCAGTAGGCTAAGATTCCTCTGATTTGCTCTTAATGCGTGGTCTTCATTATTCGAGACTAGATGTTGTGAATTTAAATGTTGATTTGCAGCTGCAGATTATGTTCACTTCAGCTTTATTTGTCAATCTTGAGATGAATCATGAATGAATTATAATATCAACAATCAATCAATATATATATATATATATATATATATATGACAAGAAATCAGATTGAGAAGCATTGAGATGCATGTTTGCTCCTTGCTCTTATCTGCGGGTGTGATTATGCAGGTGGTTATATATATCATCTATGATTCCTGTACATCTTTCTTTTTATTTTCCCGTAGACAATTAAAATATATGTTCAAAACTGTCAATTTCTAACGCATCCACCGACTCAGAAAGTGACCCTTTTAATATATATAATGTTGCATGTTATAAGATCTTTGCAATTTAGTTTAAAACTATTTTAATCTATTAAATTGATGTCCGCAAAGCATATGATTTTTACATGCAAAATGATCAATCCAAATTATTAACTTGATATATGTTAATTTTATTAAAAAAGCATATAAGAATCATATGCATTTTAGGTTTTTTTTTTTTTTTTTTTTTTTTGGGGGGGCGGTGGGGGTTGGAGAAAGGGAATGACATTATTATAGCCACCATGTAATTCCGCCCTTAACTCTAGGGCAAATATAAGTTTATTAGTTATCATTGCTTGCCGAACACATCCACCGATGACCGACCCAAAAAGTGACCATTTAAGTGATTCTTTTTTCTTTAGCACTTTAAGTGAATGTTAAATGTTATAATATCCATATGCATGGAATTAAATTGGCTTGGGAAAAAATTCTCAGTATATTAAATTTATGTCTTTTTGCATATATTTGTTTTTGTTAAAAAAAAAAAAAAAAAAAAAATCAATCTAGACTATTAAATTGACATATGTTAATTTTGTTAAAAATGCATGTAAAACTCACATGCTCTAAAGCACAAATATCTATAAATATCTATAAGAAAATTTTGTCAAATTAAACGGACAAAAAACATACAGAAAAAATAATAAAAAAAAGGCGGATAGAGCTAGGTGGGCACTCGTGAGCAGACATTTCCTTATGTTGGTGGCAACGTTTGAATGGATGTTTTAGCCTTAATCCATGGTTTTCTATGGACAATGACCCTTAATTGACACATTTTAATGTTTTGGTTGGATTGTCAATTCAAAAATTTATCTATTGCTAGGGGCAAATCTACATCCAGCAAATGTCAATGTGGACCCTTTGTTTCTAACCCTAGATGCTAATGCAAATTGGAAAGTGCCCATCAACCTACTATTTAACAAAAGGATAAAGAAATAATTAACCCCATTGTAAGCAACTTATTGGGAGAAAACAAAGGGAAAATGGATATGCTTTGGGTCTTCATAGACCCCAAAGTGTTCTTGCTTTAGGAACATCTCTAGACATGACAAGCCCTCCACCGCCAATCCCATTCCCTTCTTTCTTTCATCAATGATGTATAGGATAATTTTTATTTTATTTTTATTCATTTTATCGCCTCAACAAATTCTCTTAATTTTAGCTATTACAAAAAAAAAAAAATCACATTTTTTATATTTTAGATGCTCGACTTTTCAAATCTTTCACGTCTTCTTTTCTATTTTATCTATTCACTTTTTATATTTATTTATTGAGAGAAAAAGTGAAGCTCTCCAAATTTTTGTTAAAATAGCTATCGAGACGTCAGGTAATTTTTCACCTAAATTTGCATTGCAGCTACCCAAAATAACATTTGGTTATTTAAATTGTATGCGCAATTTGGACAGTTCTACATTTTACTGAGACGGTTATAGCTTGTAAGACCTACCTGTTTATAGCAAGTAGGCCTTTCAGATCCCTTCAATATGATGCATTCAATTCAGACAGCTAATTATTACCGATCTTCATAAGAAAAATTGTGATTGATTTAATAGTTTTGTCGAATGACTAGATTCCTAACCCATCAATCAAATCAATTTAGGGGATATGTAATCACATTGTTCTTTTCACTTATATTGTTATATAATTTTTTTTTTAATTGATATCTTTCTATATAATATAAGAATTCCATCGCTTTCTCTTATTCTCAATGCTATATTCCTTGATTAAAACGAGTTTAATTTTTATTTATAATAATAGGGGTTAGTACCAATGTAAGGATAAGTCCAATGAATTACCGTGTTTTATACAATTGGTATATGCTACTCCCCTTTCACAAATGGTTCATGTCTTCCAAATTTAGTATTTTCAAACCTCAGTTATTACTTAAATTAAATAATTATAATTTTGTCATATTAGTATTTTTTTTTTAATCTCTATAAATTATACTTTGAAAATAATATAAATTTAAACATAACACAATTTTAATTATTTAATTCAAATGTGACTTTTAAATTTTTTTTTTTTTTTATAGTGGGGGGCATTACATATTTTAGGTTAATTAAGATGTTAAAATCCAATATTTTCTAAAATTTTTATAATATTTAATTAGTAATAAATAAGATAAATAATAAAAAGATAAATGTTAATGTGTTCATTTTTTTTTTCTTTTAAAAAGTTCAATCTCATTTATTGATAAATGAGCATAAAGTTCAAACAACACAGAGCAAAATTCTGAAGCAACCATAACCAAAGCTACGAGGTTACAAGGGTCAAAGATGACGTATTATATTTTAGACTTATATAAAATTCACTAACCTATGACTAATTTTCAAATTAAACAACAGATCTGTATCAAACTGATTCAAATTAATGCATAGGTAGTTCTTATTTCTTGGTATTGAGGAAAGAGACTCCCAAGCCAAAACTTATCCTCTTCTACTAAAAAACTAAAATAACGTTCACATCCACGACCCAAAGGTCTGGACCTAGATGTGTTCAAATTTTTAATCATTTAGTTGAAAGATAATAATTAAGATTTAAAATAATTAATTAAGTAGAATATTGAAAACGTTACAAAAACGTAGAAATGATTTAACTACCATCGAGCTAAAAGGACACTGACACTCTGACAGGGCTTTCCGATCGATGCCAAGTGGACGGCCAACATTTAATACGCGTTGTTACCATTATGAGATCGACACGTATCGTGCTATTAGTGGTTGGATATGGATTTCCCGCCTTAGCCCACAGCTTTGGGGCCCTGAGCTGAGAATGACTGAAAGAAGAAAAACGCTTTTGCCTGTACTTTTCTGGTTGGCTATGTAGCTATAAGCAAAATAACCAAATTGCCCTAAACTATGAGCAATAATAACCATTAACCATACCACCCTTATCTCTAGATTGAAAGCATATACTTCAAAAGAAAAAATATGACTATCATGTAATTGAAATAACATGACAGTAAAAATTAATTTTTAAATTAATAAAATATTATATAAAAAAAATTAATAAGATATTTTAACGGTCACGTCACTTAAATTATATAAAATCATATAATATTTTACTAAATAACATTTATCAATATAAATGAGTAGATAAATAAATAATATACCAATACTTATATAACAAATGCCACTCTACCTTTTATTATTCTGATCATGATTCCTTTCGGTTCAAATAATATGATATTATGTATATTATTAGACGCTACAAAATAAAATATAATTAACCACCTTATTTCAGTTGAAATGTAAAAAAAAAAAAAAAAAAAAAAACACCCTATTCCTATTGACCTTATAATGTCAAGGAAGCTTCTCATGACTTCCGCATTTCATTAGCTTTTTCATACCTTATCACTTGCGTGTCTTTGACTCATGATAGAGCCAAAATAAAATAAAATAAAAATAAGATAAGCATTCTAATTTTTTTAATTATATATAAATATATATTGTATTTAAAAGGCAAGACATGTGTTGATCTTTTATTTTTAGTGGGGTTTTCAAACATTTTTGATGTGACAAAATAATTTAATTAAAGTGCAAGGATCACGTTTTCCAATAAAAAATATTTGTTCTTAGAATGTTTATCCTTAAACATGTAATCGTTTATTAGTTAAAAGGTAAAGTCTATTTAAGTTCTTCAAACTACTATCCAAATAATAATTTACCCCTTAAATTATCAATTACAATAATTTACTCCACAATCTACCAAAACGATTACAATGTACCTTTCAATTTTAGTAAAATGACGAAATTATCCCTATAAAATTTTTAACAAGACAAAAATACCCTTAAAATTTAAAAAAAAAAAAGATTTTAATATTTTTGTTTTTATTTTAATAAGGACAATTTTGTCATTGTTTTAGTAGTTTGGAGAATAAATTGTCGCAATTGATAGTTTTGAAGATAGATTATCATTGGGGTGATAATTTAAAGGGAGTAAATGGTCTTTACCCTTAATTAAAATATTTTAAATTATGAGCCATATAATAGAAAATAGTAATTTTTTGCCCTTCAAATTCTCCTCCATAAGAGGAGACCCATCCATATAAGATAAAAATAATAATAATGATTCATTTAGAATATTTACATTGGTTTATTTATATTTTTATATAAAATGGCTAATCAAAACCCACTTTATCTAATTTAGCGAATGAGTTTTAAAAGACGTACGCCATACATCCAATTATCTTTTTTTTTTTTTTTTTTTTTTTAATATATATCATTTATTTATTTATTTTTTTAAAATTTTTATAAGGATTATATTTTTTTCTAAAGATTATCTTTTTCAACTTTTTGAAAAAAATAGATGTGGAGAGATAAATAATATATTAATGAGATGGATGTATGTAGAGGTGTAAACGAGTCGAGCTTGAGCAAGCTTCCCTTGTTTGGGCTCGACTCATTTAAATTTTACTCGAGCTTAAACTCCTAATAAGTCGAGCTGGGCTAGCTCACGAGCTGACTCTTATATTTAACTTTTTTTTTATTATAAATTTAAATTTTAAGTACTCTTAAATGGCTCAAAAAATCAGCTTACATATGAGCATTTGCTTAGCTTAATTAGCCGAATATGAAGCCTTAGTCAAGACAGCAAGACATGTGGTTTCGAAGAGAAACGATATGCATCATTTTATAATAAAATGGTGCTATTAGGAAAAAAAAAATCATAAATTTTTAATATTAATATGAGCAACTACCAATTCGAGCCTTATACAAGCTGCTCACGAGTCTAACCGAGTTGAACCGATTTTGCTTCGTTTAATATTTGAGCCAATATTTGTGTTCACGAAAATGCCTCATTTAATAATTGAGTCGAGCACGAGCCGAGCTTATGTGAGCCGATCCCGAGCTCGCTCGCGAAGGGTTTGCTCATTTAACAACCCTAGATGTGTGAACAGTGTCCAAAAAAGGATCTTCTCGATTTTAAATCTCCTCAATTTCCTCCAGTTAGTGTATTTAGAAGGGTAGTGTTATCCAAAAATTTTAACCTAAAAAATATTTGAACAATTTTGCCATTCTAAATACACTAACCGGAAAAAAATGGATGAAATTTGAAATGGAGAGAATCTTTTTTCGCCCAGTACATATATGATATAGTGGTACCTGTTCACAAATGCGAAAAAAACGTATTTGGCATTTGAGATGTGAAATCCATTGTAAATGATTTTTTTAGTGTTTTGATTATCTATTATAGATAAAAGTAAAAAATGGCTAATCCATTGAGAAACTCACAATCCCCTAAACCATGCAATTAAACTTTAAGTATTCAATTAGAGAAAAAATAAAAAAAAGAAAACTTTATACATAATTTATTTGACGAAACCAAGAAGGGAAAGTAAAAAGAAGGAAGAAGGAGGGGCAATAGAGGAAAGAAAAAAAGAAAATCGAAGTTCCCTCGTGTCGACACTCTTAAGGTAATTCATGGACACAATAGTCGTCTTCTCACACAAGTATATAGTCACGCTCACACAGACCTCGGCGTCAACCCTCTCCCTCTCGCGTGCTTTTGGATTTTTCTTTTTCCCACTTTTTCTTCGCCAGAGAAAGACAGAGAGAGAGAGAGGGAAGAATTTTGGCTCTGAGTTTTCCCTGTCGCTTCCGAAATGCCGCGTAGCCAAACACCAACAAACAGTCAAACTCCTCGCTCCTCCATTTCTCCTCTTTAAACCCTAATCTCTCTCTCTCTCTCTCTCTGGGTGTGTCAGAGTGATCGAAGATTTTGCGGTTTGGTTCGAGATCGGTCGGTTACTTTTTGGCATTTTGGTTTTTGTTTTGTACACTTTAAATTCTCTCTCTTTCTCTCTGTGGGGGGTGTTTTGGGTTGCGATTGAAGGGTTGTTTGGTTGGGTAATTGTTGTCTGAGTGGAGATGTTTTGTGGTGGCATTTCTTTCTTGGATGGGTTTTGAGTGTAAATTAGTTGGTTTTTAGCTGGGACGATTGGGGGGTTTTCAATGAATGTTAGGTGGGTTTTTGCGATTTCCTATGAGATTCGTTTTATTCATCCTCTTCTCGGATTTTGCATTACCAATCTTGTATTTGGTGTTTGATGTAATTCCGATTATGCGAATTGTGGGATTTCTTTTGTTGTTCATGTCTGCATGGATGTATTTTCTGAGGTTTTGATCTTGTTGAGTCTAGATATTGTCTTCTATGAATGTTGAATGTTTTCTTCTGGTTTTTGTAACTTGTTGCAATGACATGCACACAGAAATATAAAAGAAAGAAGCTTGTTGTAATGAGATAACTCGGATTTCATTGCATGTGCTTATATCCATGGGACATTATCTCTGGAGTAAGCTGGATGTCTCTAGTATTGGTCTGAATTTTCTTAGTATTTAGTTCAGTAGGGGTTTTAAATTTGAAGGGTTAGAGCATTGGAATTAGTCGCCTCAACTTTTCCAGACCTTGTTTGCTCCTTTGTTATTTATGTTCCAGTCATTACTTTTCTTGTTGGATTGCAGTTGAGGGATGGGTTTTCATGTATTCTAGTTTTTGTTTTTTTAACACATTTTTGTGATCGATTGTAGGTTCTACCGCACTTCTGGAAAAGTTGGCAGTGCGGTCCTTGTTTTGAGCCGTCGTCTTTGAGTTTTTGTCGGTTTTTGAGTTCAATTATGGCTGGTGACTCTTTGATAAGCAGTAATGGAAATGGCCATGGCAACGGAAAGCCTGATCCACAGAGGACTTACCAAGTTGTTGTGGCTGCGACCCCTGATATGGGTATTGGTAAGGATGGAAAACTACCCTGGAAGTTACCTTCCGATCTCAAATTTTTTAAGGACATCACTGTGAGTACGTCGGATCCTGGGAAAAAGAACGCAGTTTTAATGGGTAGGAAAACATGGGAGAGCATTCCTGTTGAGCATCGGCCTCTACCCGGTCGACTTACTGTTGTTCTAACTCGCTCTGGGAGTTTTGATATTGCAACTGCAGAAAATGTTGTGATATGTGGAAGCATGACTTCTGCTTTGGAATTGTTAGCTGCTCCTCCGTATTGTCTGTCAATTGAAAAAGTGTTTGTTATAGGGGGTGGCCAGATATTGAGGTGTGCTTGTGTTATTCATTCCTGTATTGATGAGCTCTTCTTTTTTTTGTTTCTCTCTCTGTATTGATCATCTTTATATACAGGGATGCTCTCAATGCGCCTGGATGTGATGCTATCCACCTTACTGAAATTGAGACAAGCATTGAATGTGACACATTTATTCCTGCAGTTGACTACTCTGTTTTTCAGCCGTGGTATTCATCATTTCCTGTGGTGGAAAACAATATTCGATATTCCTTCATGACATATGTTCGCGTGAGGAGTGCTGCAGTTGAATCCCCTTGTCAAAACGGTGATCTGATATTTGATGGTAGGGCAGATTCCGATAAGTTTGAAGTAAAGAAGTTCTCTTTCCTGCCCAAGATGATCTTTGAGAGACATGAGGAGTACAATTATCTTAAAATGGTTCAAGAAATCATCTCCGATGGCACTCCTAAGGATGACAGGACTGGGACTGGTACTTTGTCGAAGTTTGGTTGCCAGGTGCAATCTCAGATTGTTAAGCTATACTTATTTTGCTTCCATTTTAATTATCTATGGCTTCCATTTTCATGGCTGTTAATTGGTTGCTCTTTTCTGTTGTATATCCACAGATGCGGTTCAATCTGCGCAAAAATTTTCCGCTTCTTACTACAAAGGCATGTGTATCTTTCTTATTAAGTTTTTTTTTTTTTTTTTGGGTTTCAGCAATCTTGATTGATGGCATATCTTTTGGTCGCAAAGTTAGTTAAAAAAGGTTTATCTCTTATGCACCATGATATATAGGTTGACACTTCTTGTTATCATTTGGTTAATAGAAAATATTTTGGAGAGGTGTAGTTGAAGAACTTCTGTGGTTTATCAGTGGTTCAACAAATGCCAAGGTAATATTAACTTCGAACATTTCTAGCCATATGCTTCATCGTACTTGTTCCTTACTTTATGCTAAAATGGGACCAGAGTGGAGCTTCTCAGTATCAGCAGATTGTTGACAAGCTTCATTCATTTGAATCAATATTTTGTTTTTTCTTTCATGAATTTTGCTGATTTGCACAAAATTTATAAAGTTGGTTGCTTTTTGTGACACTTCTGATGGAACCATACTTATATAATATGTGGAAATTTGTGAATCAAGGAGCTGTAATCGGTTTACTTGTCAAAGTTGCCTGCATATAGGATCTATTCACTTCTTTCAACCCTTCCTGAGTTTGGACCAATTGCATGTGTTGCTAGTTTGTAAAAAGCACGATTTGCATACAAAATGGGTCCTGGATTGTGTTTCTGAAAGTGATGTTTGTGCAAAATGAGTGTGTTTAGTTATATGTAGGTAGATACACATACTCAGAAATGAACCATTATCTTAGAATACGAAATGAGTATGTTTAGTTGCTTCTGTTGGGTAGATGTTAAGATGAATCATAATCTTAAAATATGAAATGAGTATGTTTAACTGCATCTGTGGGAAAGATGTTAAGATTCCAATTCTAGTATTTGTTATCTTCCTCGATGTTTGGTTGGTTTTTCATGAGAAATTGTTATGAGCTGATCTTGACATATGGTCCTGTGCCTTTCAATGCCAAGTGAAGTGATTCCATTCACCTGAGGTGTGAATAATATAACATTGAGAATGCTCATCTGTCTTGATGAAGATGAGATCATGGTGAAATGGAATGCGTTCTTATAAGTTGGTTTAATGACAGGTCCTTCAGGAAAAAGGCATTCATATATGGAATGGCAATGCTTCGAGAGACTACCTTGACAGGCAAGTATTGAACTGTAATAACAATAAATACATGCATGCTTATTTACATTTATCATGTGTGCTCTGTAGCTAGTGTAAATAACATCTGCTGTTCATGAAGTTTTTATAATATCTTTTTTGCTCTTTTTTCAGCATCGGTTTGACAGACAGGGAGGAGGGTGACTTAGGACCTGTATATGGTTTCCAGTGGAGGCATTTTGGTGCTAGGTTGGAGGATTTACTTTTTCTACATTCATCTCATGGATTAGTCTGAGAAAAATAAACTTTGAACTTCTTACCCATCGGTCTTGCTTTCTGCAGGTATACTGACATGCATGCTGACTATTCTGGCCAAGGAGTTGATCAATTGGTAGAGGTTATTCACAAGATTAAAAATAATCCTGATGACCGACGGATAGTACTCTCAGCATGGAATCCTTCCGATCTCAAATTGATGGCACTTCCACCTTGCCACATGTTTGCCCAGGTTTGTATTGAAGCAGCTGTCAACTTTTTCCTCTGAGGTTTCTCTTTGTTTCTGAGTACATCCTATTTATCCTTGCAGTTTTATGTGGCCAATGGCGAGTTATCATGTCAAATGTATCAGCGTTCTGCTGACATGGGCCTGGGTGTGCCATTCAACATTGCATCTTATGCTCTCCTGACATGCATGATTGCTCATGTTTGTGGTATGCATTTCCAAACAGTCAGTAATTCTTTTATGTATGTGTGGACTTTTCTAGAATGATAAATATTAGATGAGTGTGTGGTGGCATCTGATGATTGATGAGAAGAGTTTCGGGTACTGCATCTGATGGTATGTGCTAAATAATGATGAGATTGTGAGGATCAATTCGCAGATGCTTAAACTACTTGATGGTTCCCGGAACATTAAATTTTATGGTTCATTATTCCCTGACACGTGACAGTAGCTTCAAAGAATTTGCGTAGGCTATATGAGGGAGGATCTATTTTCTTGGCTTCTGTACTTCTAAATTAATAGATTAATTTGATGAATTTTGTTTACCTTAATACTGAGATTTTGTTTTGGAATCTGTCCTAATTACCACCCACCTTGTACAGATCTTGTTCCAGGTGATTTCATCCATATTAGTGGGGATGCTCATGTCTACCGCACTCATGTCCGACCTCTGCAGGAGCAGCTTCAGAAACTCCCTAAGCCTTTTCCAGTATGTGTATAATGTTAAGCCAACACTTTGTTGACTTGATTTTTAACTCATCTGCAAATATATTGCTGGTTGGGGGTATAGTTTTCTTTTCCATTTTTGCTCATATATTGCAGTGATCTTTTACGTTATTTGCCCTTACTTCTAATGCAGATTTTGAGGATCAATCCTGGGAAGAAGAACATAGATTCTTTTGTGGCAGGTGATTTCAAACTCATAGGTTATGATCCTCACCAGAAGATAGAAATGATAATGGCAGTATAGCCATCTTGTAGAGGTTCTCACGCGAAATATTACTGAATGGTCCCTCCTAGGCAATGTTTGGCCTAGTTTTTGAGGCAAGTATATATAATTCTACTTGTTTTCTGCTGATAATTCAATTTTTTGGGCCCCTTGATGGTCCACTAAATAACATGTGTATATGACTGATTTTTGTGGACTTAATTTTTGCATGTGTTTTTTCCTTTAATTATCCCACAATTAGTGAGAATTGATAGCTTTCTTTCTATGATATTTCAGGCACAACTGTTGGAGGATCATGTTGATATAAAGTTATGTACAAATAAAGAAATGCTAGTTGAATACATACTCAAAACTTTGGACATGATGCAGTAAGAGAGAATCCTTTAGTTCCACGGAGTTTGGTGGTTCTAAGGTGATTTAGTTTCTCAGTAGCTTCTGACTTTTCAAGTTTATTTTTGCCTTTTTACATGGAGCTATTAATTTTCTAATAGCCGCAAATACTCTGGTACTATTGTTGAAAGTAACCAGAGTTTTGAATACTGAGTTTTCTTGAAATCGTTGTTGAAAGTTACTGGATTTGTGCCTTTTCTTATACAATTGGGTGCTTCCACTCGTTTAAAGTATTGGTAAAGTGATATGATAGATGGAATTGTGATGTTCCCTTAATTTGTTGTGATTTTTATGGGGTTAAAATCATAAAAATTTGTTCTTCCAAACACAAATGAATTGAGGTTTTAGCGGCTGGCCTATACTTAAAACACACGAACATCAAATGGTGGAAATGACATTATTTTCTAGTAATCGTATATCTTATGGTCTAAATGATCAAACGGCCGATTGCAAAAATCCTTATATATATATTTGCTAAATACAAACCCCACAAACTAAGGTGAGTTTTTAACTCTTTTTGTAAGAATAGGCAAGTACAATTCTACTAGTACCTGAATATCTCTTTATTACATAAGAGTATAGATACCATCTTTCCAATTCTGTTCATATTTCTTGGCTTTTCTGACCCTCCCTTATCTCATCTCCACCTTTGCCCTCCACCTCTTGTGTACCTTCTCCTCCCGGTGCCACCACTTCCTCCTTACTGGCTTCAATTTCATCACGTTCTCTCTTCTTCCTTTCAAGAAACTCAATTAGGTCCCTTAGGGCAATGTCAGGTTCCTCATTTTTGAGCAACTGCTCACCAACCTCCGCCGGAGTTACCTTTGCCGTCCCCATCAGTTGCTCAACATCTGAGAAAAGTGGGTGCTCTGTAATCTCAAGGTAGTTTGATGCCAGCATTTTGAATCCGCATGGGGTGCAATAGGAAAGGTGGATGTGTACATCCATTCGACCAGGGCGCAACAGAGCAGGGTCCAGCCTATCTCTATGATTGGTTGTGAATACTATTATCCGCTCATCCCCACAGCTTGACCAGAGTCCATCTATGAAATTAAGCAGCCCTGACAGAGTCACCTAAATAGAAACCAAACACATGATCAGAAGAAAGCACACGCGAGAACACATCCACAGACACCCACAAGAATGCTTGCCAAAAATTGAAATGGAAAGTGAACGAAAGCAGATAAAGCTTGAACTCAAGACTTTTTATTCTAACTGTTTCCTCCTTAGTGGTGTCTCTCTTAGTGACAATCCTAAAGGACCTAAACCCAATGCCTGATGCCGCCTTATAGGCTGAGGTGCATGTGTATATTTCCAATTGAAACTTGAGAAAGATTTTCTGGCAAGAAAATAGAGATGCTTTACACATACATGATGTTGTAGATTGAGTAGTCCTGAACCTAATAGTGAAGCCATTGGGAAAGCAATTGGACTTCACATCACTCCTCTCAACTTGGGTCCAAAACCAGAATCAGAGGATGAAAACAAAAAAATTTTGTTGCTGGTGCAAGGTAATTCTAGCATGTGAAGGATACTGATCTACCGGGTGCCTTTTCTGACAGTGAATCGAATTTTGAGAGCTTTGTAGTAGTAATTTAACATGATATAGAGCAAATGTTTTGAGTTTAAATTTTATCCATCATTTATTCCCTATTTCAATTAAAATAGTACACGAGTTGTCTAGTTCTGCATGCGAGAAGAAGTGTTATAGTATTAACTAATAATTAAATTTACTCTCTTCTATCAATTTAAGCCTTTAGAAAGAGTAGGAATTTAACCATGCAAATCCAAACACGCATTCTCAAACAATATATTTTCTGCGATTTAATTTAAAAATCACACTTGGTATGCGGTAATCGCAGTGCCAAATGCGCTCATAGTGTGAATGTGTATAAGCAGAAGTAAGAAAATGATTGAGAAAAAGAATGGTAAGCAAAAAAAGTGAGAAAAAATCAAAAAGTAGTTACCCTTAATTACCTGTGCTCCTTGATTAGAGGAATGAGGATTCATAGCCCTGGCAGCTGCAAGCCTATCCTGCAATTCAATAGAGCAATCAATATCCTCCACCACAAGTATCGAGCGGTTGGCGGTGGAGATCAACAGCTTCCGGAGCTCAGAATTACGCCGAACATCAGTCAGCTCCAAGTCATAGATATCAAAATTGAGGTAATTCGCCATGGCTGCAACCAAGCTTGATTTCCCAGTTCCCGGCGGCCCGAACAAGAGATACCCACGTTTCCAAGCCTTCCCAACCTTCCTGTAAAATTCCTTCCTCCGCACAAACCGCTCAAGATCCTCCATTATCGTCGCCTTAACATCCATATCCATTGCCAGGGTCTCAAACGTCGCCGGATGATCGAGATTCACCGATTGCCACGCTTCCATCCCTCTCCTCCCCATCACCCGATCATGTCTCATGGTGAAAAGCTTCAGCGTCTTTCTCTCTTCCTCGACCTCCTTGGACTTTTCCAAGACGTACGGCAGGTAGGTCTGCAAAACCATGTCCTTGTGCTTCTTGTGGAAGCAGAGCTCGAAGTATCGGAGCTCCGATTTGAGCGTGGAGTGGTAGGGGCCGGATCCGGGGCTCTCGACCCACTTGGACGGGATTTGCTTGGAGACCAATTTCCATTTCAATTGGACGCCGTTGAATAAGTCAACGATCTCCTCGTTCCTTTCCATTGAGACGGAAATCTTGGTCTCCTTGACGGGCATGGTGACTCTGAAGCGTCTTGTGTTGGGAGAGATGGTGGGTCGGAGATAGACACCGGCGGCTTGGTAGAGGAGGTTGTGGTTGAGGCCCTCGTATTCATCGATGATGAGGGTGAGTTGGGAGGAGAGTGAGGTGAAGAGGGTGCGGATTTTGAGGAGGACGTAGGCCTGGAGCTCTCGAGGGAGGTAGTCACGGGCCAGCGAGCGGATGAGAACGGCGGTGGCGGCGGTGGATGCCGCCACAGAGATCACTGTTTTGGTGGAGGGGACTTGGAGGTTTTGGAGGAACATGAACATGGTTTCTAGTTTTTTCAGAAATGGGTTTTGGAAAATGGTGGGTTTTGTAGTTAATGGCCTGGTGCAGAGAAAGATGGCGTCGTTTTTTGTTCTGTTGTGGGTTCTTTCATTTGGGCTCTTCTTCTTCTTCCTCCTTGATCAGTGATCTTCCCTGGTTGACGATTGACTTGGGGCAGAGGACTTCTGCCATCTGAACAGTCCATCAAGTCAAGCTAGAACCTTATTCTTTTTCTTTTTTTTTTCAAAACAATTAAACAACAGTGAAAAAGAAACCTAAAATTATTGAAAATGGTTCCAATAAATGGTGGACCTTTTAGAATTTGGATTGGCCACCACAAGAGACAATTTGAAGCGACAATACTGAAATGAAACTACCTACTACACACCTACTACATCATTAGAATTAAGAGAAGTACCCCAAACAACAGGAACTTTCTTAGATTCTTCCAAAGAGTGTGCATTGTCTTTGTGTGATTGGCTTATCCACATTGTCTCATTGGGTTGCAAACACTTTGGCACTCATTCTCCAACTGTGCATTTGGTGCATGATTGTCATATAGAGGGAATGAAGAGCGGAAAACCAAAACAAGCCCGCGATTAGGAGTGGAACTACGTCGTATCCCAATTTTTACCCTAATTCCTCTAAACCTAAAATTCTACTTCCACCTCTTTGCCTGTATTCCATGGGCACCGTCACGCATATATACAGAAGTTCCTTTAAAAGATATGATCAGAAATTCAGACTATGGACTCTTACCCTGGACTTTATTTCAAAAAACATAGAAGCTGCTTTACAGAAATATAAGTTAAAACATGCAGGTGAGGGTGTATGAAATACAAAATGAATAGCAGCACACACACTATGTTACTTTTGGAATTGCAAGAACAATTACATTTTCAGATAATTGAATTTCTTCTAGATTGATGGACTTCTTGAGAAACATGAAATGTTATGCAGATCATAAAATTCTTTTAGGAGGAGCTGGAGAACATTCATCCCTTATTCATGGAAATGATCATGTTCGTGTACTTGCCTTCCTCAACCTCCAAGTATTCTTCAAGGTTGTTGGAAAACATGTCAAACAAATCATCCATGATCTCTTCTCCAAAACAACTTGCCAGAATTGGCTCTGCAACCACCCTTATGCTCATAGCCACATACTTTCCTCTAGTGGGTTTATCAGACCCAAAGCTTTTGTTACTGTCATCCATGTTAGAATCCCAGTCCACTTCAAATGTTTCCAATCGTTGAATGTTGAAGGATCCTTCTGTTTGAATCACATCCCTAACTTCTTCTACAGTAGGTGCATAAAATGGCAGATTGAACCTGTCCAATTTTGCCTCTTCAGCTTTTCCCTAGATAGGATTAATAGATAATGGTAAGGACATTATGATGACCCCTAGATAGAAGCAAGAACACTAGTGCATGCTAAGGGTGACAATTCGTGTTTGGTCGGGTTCTGTTAAATCACTACTTATCCCAAAAGCTTAAGCCAATAGGAAAAGATGAATTTAATTATTTAATCAATACTTTAACATTCTCCCTCATATGTGAGTTCAAACTCATTTTAATAGGTGATGAGTCAAGGTTCGAATTCATGACCTTTAACTTTGATACTATGTTAAATTACCATTTATCTCAAAATATTAAGCTTTTAGGAAGAGATATAAATTTTATTCATTTAATCAATACTTTAACATATTCGGGCTGTATCGATGCATGAATATAAGACTATATACGTCAAATCTAATCTAACTCACTTAATTAAAAGGATCAAACTCAACCCTAACTGGCTTATTTTGTATTGGGTTTGTCTTGGGTTGTAGGTAGTGTCAAAAATTGTTAGTCCCTATGTCGAGTGTAAAAGTTCGGGTCATGTCGAGGCATATATAAGACTATATAGGTTAATCATAACATATCCATTTAATTAGACAATTCATATCTCTTAACTAGAATCTGCTAATTTCGTGTCAAAAAGTGAAAGAAATAAAGAAAAAGAGTTTTCTGTACCTCTAGAAACATGTCATTTAGGGTGATTCCTAATAACTCCCAGATGGTGCAGTTCTTGTTGCTAGAAGAATCAGCTTTCCTGTTACTGCCCATAGCTTGAAAGGTAAGGACCATGTGACCACCAGGGACCATCTCTTGCGCACATGATCTCAGAAATGATATGAAATCCCTCTTGAAAAGATCCAAAGACGCTTTAAGCACACTATGGGGGCTTGTCTTTGCTATATGAATGTTCCCTTTGTTTAATGGAATCCCTAATTCTCAGACAAGCTCATCAGGGACCTCTAAATGTTAAAATATTAATTAAATGATTAAATTAACATATTATTATCAACTTAAGTTTTTGAGATAAATAATGATTTAATGTAGTATCAGAAAAAAGTTATGAGTTTCAACTTTGTTGTGGCTGTTATTTATAACCTCATATTTCATTTTGTGTTGTTTGGTATGGATAGAAATTTTCTAAAACCTAGTTTATAAATTTGTCACTTATTTCTCGGTATTTGAGAAGTAGATGAACCAGGGTTGGTGATAATTTTAGTTTTCATTTTGTATTATTTGATTTTTGATATAAATGGTAATTTAACCGTAAAATATTTACAGGATAGCATCCCATTAAAGACTCATTGTCAATTGAGTAATGGAAAATTGTTTTTTTTTTTTTTTTTCCTAAGCAAATAAGATTAGGGTATAAGGAATCAAAAAACCGAAAAAGCGTTGGGTTCCCCAACAACTAGGGGTGGGAGTCGGATAATTCGGTTACGAAAATGGGGTTTTGCATTTCTCACCGTCATTGTCGATAAAGTCGAAATTTTCATCGACTTATTCCACCAACTTTTTGTTCCATTACCGAATGGCGGTCAGTAATGTCGGTTCGGTAAGCAAAGAAATGAAAAATTGGTCGGCAAAGCCGGTCAGTGTCGGTTTGGTTATAAAATGTTATTCCGCCTACCGAACCGAGATTGTCAGAAATAGAAAAAGTCTACCGCCTACCGGCCATCAGTTAAGCGGTGTTGATCGGTTCTCGGTCGGTAGGCGGTCGATAATCGACCACCCCTACCAACAACAAACCCAAAACATCAATACCATGCAGAAAATAGAAACAAATAGGAAATGTGCCAAAAAAGGGCCTGGTCCTCTAGATCTTGGTCAATAGACCAAGAAATGACACCATCAAAGTTGTGTTTGGAGCAAGCCAAAGAGCTGACCAGTTTTGAAACAATAACACCCTCATAAATTCGCCAATACTGGGCAGTTTTAAAAGGCAAAGTTTTCCAAAGATGATACTTAAAAGATATTTATATTTTATATACTTGTAATATCTGGGAAGGTGAAAATTGGTAACCTGGGAACGCCAATGAAGACAGTAAGAAGTGTTAGTTCAAGAGTTGTTAAATTAGCTGGATTTGTGTGAACAAAATATTTGTGTTTTAATTAGCTTGTTTAATTGTGCAGTGTGAAAGATAGCAAAAAATAAGCAAAATATGTGAATCACACAGGGTCTCGTCTGAAGGCTCGTCTGCACTACGTCCGAACAAGAAGAAGGAAATCTTTCTAGAAAGCTTCGTCTGAAGTCTCGTTTGCACCATCATCCGGACGAGATTGTTATGCAAGAAACCCGAGAGCTTTGTCTGAAGTCTCGTCTGCACCATCGTCCGGACGTGATTGATATGCAAGAAAACCCGAGAGCTTCGTCTGAAGTCTCGTCTGCACCACCATCCGAACGAGATTGCTATGCAAGAAACTCGAGAGCTTCGTCTGAAGTCTCGTTTGCATCAACGTCCGGACGCGCCGCTCTAGAGAACTAGTGTTAGCGATTTTAACCTAGTTTCATCCGAATGGTCATTCATGTCGTTAGGACGCCTAGTGCATTGCATGAAATTTCTACGTAGAAACTAGTTCTCGTCCGGACGAGCTTACTAACCGTCCGGACGCCTTGTAGCAGATAAGGTTGTTAGTATTTGAATTTGTATTTTAGCTGGACTAGGAGTCCATGGTCTATATATTTGAAACTATGCATAGATGTATAGTTACGATTTCTAATTAGGTTTTAAGATATTTTGGGCTAAGAAAGAGCTGAAGAAATCGAAGTCAACCGGAGTTCCGGTGAAAGGAGATCACGTAGAAGGAACAATCCAGATGTTTTGGAAGAACTACTGCGGTAGCAGATAAGTGGGTCGCTTATCTAGTATACTTGAATGTCAAGTGCATAGGTTATGTAAGTCTTCGACATTAAGATATTTCTTGTTATTCTACTGATTTAGTTGATTTCTTGTGTTTGGCTGCTCCTGAGAGGTTTTACATTTAGAATGTTGTCTAAATGGTTTCCTCTTCGTAAACAAATCTTTGTGTTCTTGATTGTTGTTTTATTTCCGCACATGATTGTTTAATTTGGAGTCGTATTAGTTTTTCAATTGGTATCAGAGCGGGTTCACTTGTTTGGATTTATTTCCTAAGTGTGATCCTAGACTCCTCATAAAATGTCTCATACTGTTGCACCAAATTCTCTTCCCGTTTTTGACAGATCAAATTATTCTTTTTGGAAAATCCGTATGAGAGCATATCTCAAATCCGTAGATGTTTGGGACATTGTTGAAACTGGATGGACTCCTCCGGTTAAAGCAATTGCTGAATGGACTACGAATGAAAAGAATGACTCTTCTGCAAATGACAAAGCTTTAAATTCCATATTCACATCTATCTCCATCGAAGAATTCTCAAGAATTTCTCGATGTGCGATAGCTAAAGAAGCATGGGAAACATTGGAAATTACTCATGAAGGAACTCAAGTTGTTAAAGCTTCAAAACTTCAGATGTTGGTTTCAAAATTTGAAGAGATTAGGATGCAAGAGGATGAGACATTTGATGAATTTTATTCTAAACTTAGCGTCATTAGAAACAATACTATAAATTTAGGAAAGAAAATGTCTAATGCTAAAATAATCAAGAAAATTTTGAGATCTTTACCTGCTAAGTTTATTCCCCAGATTGCAGCCATACAACAGAGTAAAGATCTAGAAAAAATGAGAGTGGAGGAACTTGTAGGTTCCCTGCAAACCTTTGAGCTTTTGTTACCCCAGTCAAAAACCTCAAAAAATGTTGCTCTCAAGATCAAAACTCCTAAAAAAAAATCTAGAGATTCATCCATTGAGGATTCAGGAGATGATGAAAAAATTGCCTTGATTGTTAGGAAGTTTCGAAAATTTTTCAAACCTAGATTTGAGAATTTTAAAGGTAGGGATCATAAAAAACCTGTGAATGCTAGACATGAAGGTAGAGAAAACTCCCAAGACAGAAATGTCTTTGATCAGAAAGACAAAGTTCCTCATGGTCGTAAGTGTCATGAGTGTGGAGGTATTGGTCATATCCGTGTTGATTGTGAGAATTTGAAAAAGTCTAAAGGTAAGGCATTTAATGTGACTCAAAGTAATGAGTCAGATAATGATGACTCTGAAGAAGATGAAGAAGAAAATATTAACTACTTAGCCTTTACTGCTTCATATGATAATCAGTCATATACCTCAGGTGTGCAAGATGTTTCTGAATATGAATCTGATAATGAGTATGATCTACAAACTGCTTATAATCAAATGTTTCAGGAGTTTAATAATCTGAGTCAGCTGAATAAAAAGAATGTGAAGAGACTGAAAGAAGTAGAGACAGAGAATGAAAACTTAATTGAAAAAATTAGGTTCCTAGAAAAAGAGTTGAATGAGTCAAAAAGTCACCTTAACAAATTTTCAAGTGTTAAACTTGATAAGATGTTACATGATCAAAAATCTTCAAATGATAGGTCTGGATTAGGTTTTGAGAAGTTTGTACCTTCGAAATCAAATGTTGCTTCTACTTCAAAAATTATGTTTGTTAAATCCAAGATGAAAGAAGTAGATACTGAGTCTGGGTGTTTACCTAAAGATATGTCTCTGGATAGGAATAGAAAAGTTCAGTTCAAAATTCCTCAAAAGAAAGTGTCTGAATCTAAGTTCATTCCCACCTGTCATTACTGTGGAATCATTGGACATACTCGTCCAAACTGTTTTCAGCTTAGAGCAAAACAACCATGGTCCACACAAAATGTTCGTAGGAAAGATGAACCTGGGATTGGCAAACAATTGATGGTGTTAACTGCTCAAGTAAAACTTATTAGTGAAAAATTAGCTACTCTATCTAATTGTTCTGATTTGAAAAATTTTCCTCTTACCACTGATAAAGTTCAGAAAAATCAAGTTTGGGTTAAAAAGAAAGATAATCTACGTCTGGTTGTTCATATTGCCTTAAGTGTGCTTAATTCATGTTTGTGGTATTTGGATAGTGCATGTTCTCGACATATGACAGGTGACAAGACATTGTTTAAGGAGCTCAAAGAAGGCAGAAGTGGAAACATTACCTATGGGGATGGCAGTAAGTCTAAGGTAATAGGTCAAGGGACTGTGGAAATTCCTGGTGTACCTTCTCCTCAAGACGTGCTATATGTGGAAGGGCTCAAAGAAAATCTTCTGAGTATCAGTCAATTTTGTGACAATGATCTTGTAGTGCAATTCTCAAAGAAAGAATGTAGCATATTCGATGCTCAAGGAAAGTGGTTAATGGGAGGAGATCGGACATCCGATAATTGCTATGGTATCTCTCCAACCATGCAGACTAAATGTTACAAAGTTTCTCTAGACATTGGAGAATTGTGGCATTAGCTGTTGGGACATTTGAATTATCATGATCTAGTTAAGATAGCTAAGAAAGAAGCTATTAATGATTTACCCAAAATCAACTATTTGGAGAAAGGAAAATGTGGACCATGTCAGCTAGGTAAGCAAACAAGAAATCCACATAAGAAAAACTTGGAGCTTCTTCACATGGATCTTATGGGTCCGACACGGACTGCCAGCTTGGGGGGAAAGAAATACATTCTAGTGATTGTGGATGATTACTCACGGTACACCTGGATCAGTTTACTTAAAGAGAAATCAGAAGCATTTGATCAAACCACTTTTTTTTATTTAAAAGGATACAAGTTGAACAAGACTGCTCTATACAGAGAATTAGAAGCGATCATGGCAGAGAGTTTGAAAATTCCAGTTTTGAAGAATTCTGCAAAAATTTTGGAATTAAACAGAAGTTTTCTTCTCCTATTACTCCGCAACAGAATGGGGTCGTTGAACGAAAAAATAGAGTGATTCAAGAAATGGCTCGGGTCATGATCCACTCTAAACAATTAGCTCAACATTTCTGGGGAGAAGCCGTTCACACAACATGTCATATCATAAATCGTGTGTTTCTCCGCCCCACAAGAGACAAAACTCCATATGAACTTTGGAGAGGGAAGAAGCCAACAGTGAAGTACTTCCGAGTGTTTGGGAGCAAGTGCTATATTCTCCGTGATAGAGAAAGCCTGGGGAAGTTTGAAGCCAAGAGTGATGTAGGGATTTTTCTTGGATACTCCACCACTGGTCGAGCTAGTCGAGTATACAATACCAGGACAAAGTGGGTATGGAATCGATTAATGTTGTAATTGATGATGAATCGATCACTGATCAAATTGAGGGGGAGCAAGTTGAAGTTAAAAATCAAGGAAATGGCATCTCTGAAGACATTCCTGATATTAATGAAACCACTGGATCATATACCGCTGAGGATATTAGGCACTCACCTCAAGTTGATGAAGTTAGAGAAACATCTCAAACTGAAGAAGTCAGAGAAACACCTCAGTCCCCACATCCGGATATCATAACCAAAGAACCTTCCTCTCGGGTTAAGCTCAATCATCCTCCAGAAAATTTGTTGGGCACTGTTAATGAAGGTAGACGACTGAGAAACAAGGTAGTTAATCAAATGTCATATTCCTGCTATTTATCTCAACTGGAACCCAAAAAAGTTACTGAAGCACTTGAAGATGAAAGCTGGGTAACTGCCATGCATGACGAGCTGAACCAATTCACCCGAAATGATGTATGGATTCTGGTACCAAGGCCAACAGATCACAATGTCATTGGCACAAAGTGGATTTTCAAGAACAAATCTGATGAGCATGGTACTGTGGTGCGCAATAAGGCTCGACTAGTAGCTCAAGGATATACTCAAGTTGAAGGAGTTGATTTTGATGAAACCTTTGCTCCTGTTGCAAGGTTGGAATCCATTAGAATTCTGCTAAGTATTTTCTCAAGATTAAATTATATCACATGGATGTCAAAAGTGCATTTTTGAATGGAAATCTCTAGGAAGAAGTATATGTAGAGCAACCTAAAGGCTTTCAAGATCATCAATTTCCTCATCATGTCTATAAACTCAAGAAAGCTCTTTATGGACTCAAGCAAGCCCCGCGAGCATGGTATGAACGGCTCACTACATATCTTCTCAATCAAGGTTTCATCCGAGGACAGGCTGATCGGACCTTATTCATTCGGAGAAAAGGTGAGCACAAGTTAATTGCGCAGATCTATGTTGACGACATCATTTTCGGTGCAACGATTAATGCTCAGGCACACACTTTCTCTGAGGAAATGAAGAAAGAGTTTGAAATGAGTTTGATTGGGGAGTTGAATTACTTTTTGGGGTTTCAAATTAAGCAATCCAGCAAAGGTATTTATGTCTCACAAACCAAGTATGCTAAAGATCTGGTCAAAAGATTTGGCATGGACGGCAAAAGTCATGCTCGCACTCCTATGAGCACAAGTGTCAAGCTAAGTACTGATTTGTTTGGAAAATCCGTTGATCAAACGATGTATCAAGGCATGATTGGGAGCCTCCTCTATCTCACAGCCAGCAGACCTGATCTATCATTCAGTGTAGGGGTATGTGCAAGATTTCAAGCCAACCCAAAGGAATCTCACATGACAGCAGTCAAACGTATACTGCGATATGTAAATGCAACTGCTAACTTTGGTGTTTGTTTTTCTAGAGATACAAATCTAGAACTTGCAGGTTACTCCGACGCAGACTGGGCTGGAAATGCGGATGATCGAAAAAGCACCTCTGGAGGATGTTTTTATGTCAGCACGAATATGGTGGCATGGATGAGCAAGAAACAAAATTCAATCGCTTTATCCACTGCCGAGGCAGAATACATAGCTGCGGGGAGCTGCTGCACACAGTTGATTTGGATGAAACAACTCCTAGCCGATTTTGGATTTACTCAAGCAATGATGAGTATCTACTGTGACAATACAAGTGCCATCAACATATCGAAGAATCCAGTTCAACACTCTCGAACCAAGCACATAGACATTCGTCATCATTTCATCCGTGACTTGGTAGAAAATCAGGTGGTATCTCTTGCTTATGTGTCTACTGAAAACCAATTGGCTGATCTATTTACCAAACCTTTAGATGCATCTAGGTTTGAGTATCTCAGGAATGCAATTGGTTATGTAGTATGGCATAATCTATAACTTTGCATATCTAGGATAGTTCTTATGTTGAAATTTTTTTTTCCTAGTGCCAAAGTTACTTCTGTTAATTTTTTTCTCTCCACCTCTTCATTTTGTTTTAATTTGCTGCTTCATTTGTCAATTCAATAAAAAAATAAAAAAAAAATAAAAAAAAGGGTAAAAGAAAAATTCTTATTCTTTAGTTTTTTTTGTTTATGTCCAGTTTTTTAAGTTTTTTTTTTCCTTTACCTCATTTTTTTCTTGAATGCTTTGTACTGGTTCTATGTGCTTATGACCATAACATTTCAAAATCTCATGTGAAGTCATGTCCAGTCATTTGCAAATGGATCTATTTGGCACAAGGCACTCTTTGAGCTTTTATTTATTGCATGAACTTGATGAATGATTATGTAGCTTTTCATGTGGGATTTGGTTTATACTGATCACGCACAATTTAGAGTCTGTCTACATTTTAAGACTGTGAAAAAGGGTTAAAGGTCACATTGTAGGTGATGTATGGTTCAAAGACTCGGTTAAAATTGACCAATTCACTAGTTGAACATATATCCTAAAAACTCCTGCATTGTTGTGCACAAAGCTATATGGCATAACTCTAAAAGAGCAATTTTGAACTTCAAGGTTCTATGTCATTTATGTTAAAAGAATCCCTATAGAAAAAGTCAGTGACCAAATCATTACGGAAAAATACTGTTGCTAAAGGATTTGAAATAACCTAATGCGTGCTCTATAAAATGATGTTTTGGATGAGGGATTCTAGGCCTTAGCATTATAAGGTTTGCCTTTAACCGAGTTTTTGTTTCCGTCATTACATGCAAAGTTTTTTTGTAGTTTTTTCATCTATCTTAAACTTTGACTGGTCTCTCACACACTTCACTTTTCAGCATGAGTATAATTGTCCCATTGGCTAGTTAATATTCATAAAGTCTTGAATCGTGTATGTGTCTGCTCAAATTGTGTCTCAATGCCCACGTGATTTCATTTTTTAAATGAAATCATGTACATTACATGCTATTTTGTCACAAATGCTCTGTGCTCTGTGCTCCAGGTTTGGCATCCAGGGGGAGAAAGAATGTAATCTGGTCAGTATTGAAACTGCAAGTTCATAAGCCTCGTCCGGACGCTAAATGAGCTCATCCGGACGAGATCGTGACAAACACATTTTTTTAAAATCCCGCGAACTGGTCTGTCTGTCTCACTTTGATTATTTGGTGTTTGTTTTCCCCATTTTCTCTCTTCTCTACGTCTCTCCATTGCACTTGTGTGGATCACTCTCCACTCCAAAACTCCCAAATATAGTTTGATCTGCTCCCGTTTACATTACTCGGCACAAGTAATTTCAGTCATTTGTTTCTTTTTTTTCTTTCATCAAACTGCCGAAATTAGGGTTTACATTGTGTGTTTGGTTTGGTTGATTTGTGTTTATTTCTATGTTAAGTAGTGTCCTAAGATTGGCAGCACTGGAAATTGAGTTCCAGTCAAATGTATTTAGGATGGGTATTCACTTGGGAACCACATTTGTACATCAAAATTTTTTTCTTGCCCACCAAGTGTTTGACAAATTGTCTGAATGGCATTGATTTTGGTTCAAAACATGTCTTTCTTATTCATTTCCCAACATTTGATATGTTTATGCATGTTGAACTTTCATGTACTCCATTTTCGGTTATTTGTGTTGGTAATATACAATATGGATTCATGTGTGTAGGCTATGGCGAGTGGATCTCCATCTTCAAGAAAATTACCCATCCGCACAAAGACCAAGGCCCAAAAGAGAAAGACAATGGAGGCTGCTTCTCCCGTCCCTCCTTCAAGACCTGATATTGGCTTTCAATTTCGGAACAAGTCAGCCAAGACAGCTTTTCAGGATCGATTTCATGACCGCACTATTATTTCAGAAAGACCGGTAAATCTATCTGATCTTTAGGAGGATCCATTCAATCTCATCTCTCAGGCTTTCACTCAGTGACAATGGAACTACTTCATCTCAACCCCTGTTCGTCCATTTATAAATCTGGTTCGGGAATTCCATGCCAACATGGATATACAGCCAGACACCGAAGAATCTCTCCAGATTGTCACATTTCTTCGGGGTGTACACATTGTCGTCACTTGTGAAGTAATAGCAGAAGTCACAGGCGTTCCACTCATTGAAGATTCTGGGTTTCCATTTTTTGAACCAACCATCAAGCACCTTGGTCCCTTTTGCAAAGCCACCGTGAGTTGATCCAAAGGTCAAATGCAATTGCGAGGTACTGTGGATTTTGATGACGACACTGCTGTTCCTGCTGCCACTGCTGGACCCTCGGACACCGCTACTCCATCTGTCCTTGTGTCTCTCGACAATGTAATGACAAAGCTGAATGCAATGACATCTCAAATGGCAGGATTTTCTTCCATCCTCTCTCAATTGCAGACAGATGTTCATGACTTGAAGAACAAGTTCATGGGAGCCTCTGCAGCCGCCAGCACAGTTGCAGACAATCTTGTTGAAGAGCAATTTCCAAGTGATCCACCTGCTCAAGATTAGTCCCTTTGTTTTTCGTGACATAAAGGGGGAGTGCAGTGAAGTTTTTGTTTGTGTTTTTAGAACTTTTGTTTGTGGTTTTAGAACTTCAACTTATTTTACAGCTTTTATGGTTTCAATTTTCACAAACATGATAAACTATGTTAAAACTCTCATTTCAAGTTTGTCTAGTAAATTGATTTAATATTTTGTCAACGAATAGCCAAAGGGGGAGTTTGTTAGTTCAATAGTTGTTAAATTGGCTGGATTCGTGTGAACAAAATATTTGTGTTTTAATTAGCTTGTTTAATTGTGCAGTGTGAAAGATAGCAAAAAATAAGCAAAATATGTGAATTACACAGGGTCTCGTCTGAAGGCTCGTCTGCACTACGCCCGGACGAGAAGAAGGAAATCTTTCCAGAAAGCTTCGTCTGAAGTCTCGTCTACACCATCGTCCGGACGAGATTGTTATGCAAGAAACCCGAGAGCTTCGTTTGAAGTCTCGTCTGCACCATCGTCCGAACGAGATTGATATGCAAGAAAACCCAAGAGCTTCGTCTGAAGTCTTGTCTGCACCACCGTCTGAACAAGATTTCTATGCAAGAAACCCGAGAGCTTTGTCTGAAGTCTCGTCTGCATCAACGTCCGGACGCACCGCTCTAGAGAACTAGTGTTAGTGATTTTAACCTAGTTTCGTCCGAACGGTCATTCATGTCGTTCGGACGCCTAGTGAATTGCATGAAATTTCTACGTAGAAACTAGTTCTCGTCCGGACGAGCTTACTAACCGTCCGGACGCCTTGTAGCAGATAAGGTTGTTAGTATTTGAATTTGTATTTTAGCTGGACTAGAAGTCCATGGTGTATATATTTGAAACTATGGATAGACGTATAGTTACGATTTCTAATTAGGTTTTAAGATATTTTGGGCTAAGAAAGAGCTGAAGAAATCGAAGTCAACCGGAGTTCCGGTGAAGGGAGATCACGTAGAAGGAACAGTCCAGATGTTCTGGAAGAACTACTGCGGTAGCAGATAAGTGGGTCGCTTATCTGGTATACTTGAATGTCAAGTGCATAGGTTATGTAAGTCTTCGACATTAAGATATTTCTTGTTATTCTACTGATTTAGTTGATTTCTTGGGTTTGGCTGCCCCGGAGAGGTTTTACATTTAGAACATTGTCTAAATGGTTTCCTCTTGTAAACAAATCTTTGTGTTCTTGATTGCTGTTTTATTTCCGCACATGATTGTTTAATTTGGAGTCGTATTAGTTTTTCAAGAAGAATGAACAAAATGAAGAAAATGATTAGGAAAGAGCCTCCCGTAGAAGTTCCCAGGCATTCCTGCACTGAAACAAGGCCCAAACTCACTTCCCTTATCTTTCTTTGGTTTCTCATAGAAACTTGGCAATGACCTGAAAATGGTATTGAAATCATTTCCTGGAAGATCATTAAGGAAAAATTGGAACATGGGTGCCTTTCGATTGAATTCTTGGCATGTTGCATGGATTTTGTCTATCATCTTCCAAATCAGCAACAGTGTGTTGGGTCCAGATGAACATCCAAAGTCTGCCACATTTAGACACTCAGGGGAGCTGCTTAGATACACCTCTACAATGCTCTCTTCTAATATTGGCTTTGCCTCGAGCATTGCCTCTTTCAGGAACACAAAGAAAAATAAGGAAACAAATGATTAAAAACATTGAAAATAAATTGGTGTATGCATGCGAGAGAAAGAGAGAAAGAGAGAAAGAGAGAAAGACTTGAATGAGTGAGTTACTGGCATAGCTAGTTTCTCCCTCTCCTCCATTCATGCACAGAATTTGATTTACTTCCATGGCCTCTCTGTGAAATTTTTTGTGAAGCTCTGTTTGGTTAACTTAACCAAAAACAGAGTAGTTCATTTGTATACATAGCAAAAAGTGCAGAGATTGAAGAAACATCAGCTGCTTCTGTCACATGAAACAAAGTCACCAGTTGGAGCTGTTGTCTATTAGCATGAAACACGGATAGAAAAAGGCTGCTGTCACACAAAGCATGGAGAGCTGTTTGGTCGAAAATCTTGTTTACCATCCTCACATAAGCTTCCCATATCACATGACACGTGTAAGAAAGGTATTGCTTGGCCCTTCATTTTTTTTCTTTTTTTTTTACATGTCTGCACAAAAAGGGGAGGGGGATTCAAACTAGTGACCTCCGCTTCATTATGCGTGGCCTCTCATCCTTTTTTAAATTGCGGACGTAGTCTAAAAACTTCAATGCTCTCCCCATCTATATTAGTTTCGTAATTAAGGCAGGACTTTCATAGGACCTATAGACTATTTTCCATTGTTCTTACAGAGGTTTCTAAGCACCATTGAACCTAAACATATTTGATTCATCTCCTTGATTTTCATCGATCAAACCATATAAAAATATCTAGTTATCAGAGTTTTGGGTTGTAATAGACAAAATTGGTCGTAAAAGTGCTTCCTGTAGAAGGAAGTTAGAGGTTTTGGAGTTGCTAAGGTGGGAGGTGAATAAGTTGTTTGCCGATGTTACATATTAAGTCTTGGGAGTTACAAAATATTTTGTAAGATAAATCTATAACACAAGTTTTCTATAATAAATATCTTTGAGGTTGGTTGACCCTCAGTGTGGCTTTACTTCTTAAGAATTCTTCAAAGATCGTCTCCTAATTTTTTTGTCTCGTGTGTATCTTTGCTTATATTTATTGTGGTGACTATTGACTATAATATAGTAATTATTATGGTAAATTGGATTAGTAAATCAGATTTTTTAGTAATCAGTGTCCTGAAGTCTTTGTTGAGCTGTCTTATCTTTATTATTATTATTATTTATTTAATTATTTAATTATTTAATTTTATGTTATCTTTGTCACTTTTGATGTACTTAATAGTAAGGAATAGCTTCACTTAAAATCCTTTAATTATCATGCGTTTTGAGAAAATCTTCAAGATTTTAAAAACTCTCAATTTCACTTCTTAAACTTTCAATTTGATGCAATTAACTCCAGCTCTATATATGTTTGCCTTTAAACCCTAACGAAAAACACTAAAAAGACCAAATTACCATTCAATTATCCTCTTTTATTTTTTTATTTTTTTAAAATTTGAAATTTGAAATTAATGGTAAATTTGAAATTTTAAAAAAGTTTCAAGGGTATAAAAATCATTTAGTCACTTTTAACGTCCAAAAACTAACGAAAGTGAGTAGATTGCATCAAATTGAAAGTTCAAGGAATGAAATCGAGATACTTCAAAATTTTGAAAAAATCTTTTCAAATTGCATAATAATTTGAGGGTCATTTGTAAATTTTCTCCAAATAGTTAATTTCCTTCGCTTTCACGGGTAAAAAAGAAGAAGAGCTTTTTGCGACTAATATGACTAGTTTGGTAACAGTCGAGGCACTCTTGAGTCTTGACCTGCCAAAAGGTTAGCGTGATCATCTCATTTTTAATACCCACAAATACTCACCAAAAACATTATCTTCAATTAAAGAAGTCAGCAAACTCACCAAGATGGAGAAGCTACAATTATCTCTTAGCGAATGTAATTGTAAAGGTGTTTTTTTTTTTTGTTGATGTTAGCAAATGTAAAGTTAAAGTCCATGAATGGGACATACCTACCTATTGTATCTTTGTCTTCTGGAAAATTATTAAGTTAATCCTAACATTAATCTCTCTCCTTCCTTGTCCCTCTCCCTCTTCTTCCTCTGATAGCAATGCTCAGTATCTTTTTTGTAGTTGCTTTTGATCTTCGTTTTCATAGTTTTGTTTTAAATCTAGGTTTAGATCTAGTTCTTCATGCTCAAATCTATTTGTCTCGGTCAGCTTCTCTGCTTTCCATTGCTTCTGTGCCAATCAACCAACAGATTCTCGCGTGGCGGGGCATAATTTTGGTAGTAAATAACTTCAAGGTAGTAAATAACATAATTTTGGTTTTGTTTTTGTTCTGTTGTGGGTTCTTTCATTTGGGCCCTTCTTCTTCTTCCTTGATCAGTGATCTTCTTTGGTTGACGATTGACTTGGGGCAGAGGACTTTTGCCACTTGAACAGTCCCAAGTCAAGCTAGAACCTTTTTTATTTTATTTTATTTTATTTTTATTTTTTAATTTTACTATAGACCCTTTAATTATCACGCGATTTAAGAAGATTTCCTAAACTTTAAAACCTTTCAATTTGGACTCTTGAACTTTCAATTGCAGTCAATTTGAACCAATTTCTCAGATTAGCCATTAACTTTCCTGATTTACCCCTAAAATGACGAAAATATCTTTGATTTTTTTAAAAATTTGGAATTTAGGGTAAGTTTGGGATTTTATAAAAAAATTAGGGATATAAATGCCATTGTCTCACTTTTAACATTTTAAATTTGACAAGAGGTTTAAATTGATTGCAATTGAAATTTTATAAGTCCAAATTAAGAAGTTTTAAAGTTTTTGGAATTTTTTGAATTGCATGACAATTCAGAGGTCTAAAGTGAAGTTACATTTTTTTTTAAAAAAAAATTATTATTTATTTCAATTAACTCAAAGAAATGGGTTTTTTAATACAAGTAAAAGGTAAGCATTTCAATATATAAAAGTCTCAAAACAATTAAACAACAGAGAAAAAGAAACCTAAAATTATTGAAAAAGGTTCAAATAAATGGTGGACCTATTGGAATTTGGATTGGCCACCACGAGACAATTTGAAGTGACAATACTGAAATGAAAACTACCTACTACATCAACAGAAGAGAAGTACCACAAACAATTGGAAAAACTTTGGGATAATTACCTTTTTTTCCATCGATTATAACGCAATTTCATTTTTTTCTTATGAACTACTAACTGTACCACTCGACCCCATGAACTACCATTTTGTGTCCAAAACTCAAATTCCATCAGTCAAAGGTGTTAACTCAGACGGTCAAAGTGTCAATGCGTTATAGTTCATGAGGGCAAAGTGACAATGCGTTATAGTTTATGTGGGCAAAGTAACAATGTGTTGTAGTTCATGGGAACAAAGTGACGGGTTGACCGTCTGAGCTAATGCCTTTGATTGACGAAAATGGGGTTTTAGGCACAAAATGGTAGATCATGGGAGTCTAGTGGTACAATTGGTAGTTCATGGGGAAAGTGAAAATGCGTTGTAGTTGATGGGGAAAAATAATTACCCCAAAAACTTTCTTAGATTATTCTAAGGGAAAATTACAGTTTATCCCCCCAAAGTTAACAGCGTTTTTCAATTCGAACACCAAAGTTTCAATTTTTGCAATCCACCCCCCAAAGTTCCAAATTTTTGCAATTTGATCAATTGTATCAAAAACTTCCTATATTGCCCATAATTTTTATTTATTTTTAATTTTTTATAAAAAAATTTAAAAAAAATTCGGGGGGGGGGGGGGGGGGGGGGCTATAGCCACCCCTTTGGCTATCTGACCATTTTTATAGCCCCAAATTTATTTATTTTTTCATAAAAAATAAAAATTAGGGATCGTATGAGAATTTTGGGATAATATTGGTCAAATTGAAAAAAAAAATGAAACTTTGTGGGGGTAAATTGTAAAAATTGAAACTTTGGTGTTCGAATTGAAAAACACCGTCAACTTTAGAAGGGTAAACTGTAATTTTTCCTTCTTCCAAAGAATGCATTGTCTTTGTGTAATTGGCTTATCCACATTGTCTCAGAGGGTGCAAACAAGGTGTGAGAGTTCACTTTGGCAGTCATTCTCCAACTCTGCATTTGGTGCATCATAGTCATATAGAGGGAATGAAGAGCGGAAAACCAAAAAAAGCTTGCATTTAGGAGTGGAACTACGTTGTAGACTCCTTAAGCCTCAATGTGTCCCAATTTTTACCCCAATTTTTTTTAGTTCTCCCTAAACCTAAAATTCTAGTTCCACCACATTTGTCCCAAAAGCTTGAGTTGTTAGGAAGAGGCAAATTTAACCACTTAATCATTACTTTGAACATTGAAGTCAAGGTTCGATCCCATGACTTGTGGCTCTGATACCATGTGAAACTACTATTTGTCCCAAAAGCTTTAGTTGATAGGAATAGGTAAATTTAATAACTTAATCATTAGTTTAAACATATAGAAATTCATTTAAAAGATATGCTTAGAAATTCAGACTATGGATCTCACCCTGGACTTCATTTCAAAAAGCAGAGAAGTTGCTTTACAGAATTACAAGTTAAAATAGGCAGGGGAGGGTCTATGAAGTTCCTTCTTATATATAACAGATGAACAAAAATAATATTTAACAATTACATTTTCAGATAATTGAATTTCTTCTGGATTGGATTATGCCCACATGCAGAATCTGATTGCTTTGATGGACACCTTGAGAAACATGAAATCTTATGCAGATCATAAAATTCTTTTAGGAGGAGCTGGAGAACATTCATTCCTTATTGACGCCAGGCAGAAGTAAGATTGTCCTGACAGCGTATGATAATAGCATAAACTAAGAATTGAAGGTTGAAAAGTGAATTCAGGAAGAGAGAAAATAACAAATAGGAAAGAGAAAGCTCCTAATTGCCCTAAATAAGCAAACAGAAAAATAGCTCTGAAAGACTTAAATTTAATTGATAGTGTAAACTAAATTGAAAAATAACAAAGACTAGATGCCTTTATATAGGCTAGGCACCTCCTAAATTAACAAGAAAAAGGAAAACCAAACATAATTGGAAAATGAAATCAAATCCTAATAGGACAAGTAAAACCAATCCTAATAGGAAAGGAAAAACTCAATCCTTATTGAAAAAGGAAAACTAAAACACACATACATAATTAAAATAACAATTTTTTCAAATTTCTCCTGCATCACTTATTCATGGAAACGATTATGTTCGTGTACTTGGCTTCCTCAACCTCCAAGTATTCTTCAATGTTGTTGGAAAACATGTCAAACAAATCATCCATGATATCTTCTCCAAAATAACTTGCCAGAATTGGCTCTGCAACCACCCTTATGCCTATTGCCACATACTTTCCTCTACTGGGTTTATCAGACCCAAAGCTTTTGTTACTGTCATCCATGTTAGAATCCCAGTCCACTTCAACTGTTTCCAATCGTTGAATGTTGAAGGATCCTTCTGTTTGAATCACATCCCTAACTTCTTCTGCAGTAGGTGCATAAAATGGCAGATTGAACCTGTCTAATTTTGCCTCTTCAACTTTTCCCTGGATAGGATTAATAGATAATGGTAAGGACCTTATGATAACCCCTAGATAGAAGCGAGCACACTAGTGCATGCTAAGGGTGACAATTCGTGCTTGTCTGTCGAGTTCTGTTACATCACTACTTATCTCAAAAGTTTAAGATGATTGGAAAAGAAGAATTTAATCATTTAATCAATACTTTAACAGCCCCTCACGTGTGGGCTTACATTTATTTTAATAGGTGAGGAATCATTGTTCAAAATAATCTTTGATTCTGATATTATGTTAAATCACTACTTATCCCAAAATTTTAAGCTCTTAGGAAAATAAATAAATTTAAGGGTTAAATACTCTTTTGCCCCCTAGGGTTTGAAGATTTTATTTTTTCTTTCTTAGGGTTTCATTTTTATCACAAGAGGTACATGTGGTTTCATAAAGACCAAGCTAGTACATCCATTAAAATTCTGTCCAAAACTTAACAGAACGCCATGTCAGCACCAATCAGATGTCACCACATGTCGATATATATATATATATATATATATATATATATATATCATTCATAACTTATCCATTTAATTAGACAAGTCAGAACTTTTAACTAAAATCTGATAATTTCGTGTTGACTTCATGTAAAAACTAAGAGAAATAAAGAAAAAGAATATCGTGTACCTCTAGGACCATGTCATTTAGGGTGATTCCTAATAACTCCCAGATGGTGAAGCTCTGATTGCTAGAAGAATCAGCTTTTCTGTTACTGCCCATACCTTGAAAGGTAAGGACCATGTGACCACCGGGGACCATCTCTTGCGCACGTGATCTCAGAAATGATGTGAAATCCCTCTTGAAAAGATCCAAATACGCTTTACGCACTCCATGGGGGCTTGTCTTTGCGATGTGAATATTCCCTTTGTTTAATGGAACTCCTGATTCTCCGACAAGGTCAGGGATCTGTAAATGTAAAATTATTAATTAAATAATTAAATTAATATATTATTATCGATTTAAGTTTTTAAAATAAATGATGATTTAATGTGGTATCAGAAAAAGTTCTAAATTTTAACCTTAAATGTTATTTACCTCGTATTTCATTTCGTGTTGTTTGGTATGGATATAAATTTTTTAAAATTTAGTTTATAAATTTGTCACGTATTTCTCAGCATTTAACAAGTACCAAGGTACGTTGGTGATAATTTTAGTTCTCATTTCATGTTATTTGATTTTTTTAGATAAATGGTAATTTAACCATAAATATTTACATGAAAGCATCGCATTAAATACTCATTGTCAATTGAGTAATGCAAAATTGTTTTACTTTTTTTTTTTTCTCTAAGCAAATAAGATTATGGTACAAGGAATAAAAAAAAAAAAATCGAAAACTGGTTGGACTCCCTAACAACAAACCCAAAACATCAATACAATGCAAAAAATACAAACAAATAGGAAATAGGCTAAAAAATGGTCCGGTCCTCTAGATCTTGGTTAACAAACCAATAAATTACACCATTAAAGAGGTGTTTGAAGCAAGTCAAAGAGCTGACTATCTCTGAAATAATAACACCCTCCAAAAGAAGGCTGTTGAAGAAGAGGCACTGAAATCATTTCGTTGGAAAAACAAAATTATAAGTAACCTATTCTCTTTTTCCTCAACAAATTATAAAGTAATTGGATTAGGATTTGTGATCAACCTTTTGAAAGGTGAAATCAACCATACGCATCTCAATTATCACCTAAAATGAACTGTCCCAAAAATGATAACTTTTTTTTTTTTTTTTGGTTCAATGCAGGGAAGAGAAAGGAATTATAAAAAAGTAAAAAACAAAATGTCACATAGCCTTCCTAAGAACCGTTAGAAATGAGTCAAATAAGTTGCTCGGCCCATTGGCCCATCAAATGATCCAATACCGAGATGGTTTTAAAAGGCAAAGTTTCCCAAAGATGATACTTAAAAGATATATATTTTATGTACTTCTAATATCTTCGACCCAGCAAACAAAAAAAAAAAGATGATGAAGGAAAAAACTGTTAACCTGGGAACGCCAATGAAGACAGTAAGAAGAATGAACAAAATGAAGAAAATGATTAGGAAAGAGCCTCCCGTAGAAGTTCCCAGGCATTCCTGCTATGAAACAAGGCCCAAACTCACTTCCCTTATCTTTCTTTAGTTTCTCATAGAAACTTGGCAATGACCTGAAAATGGTATTGAAATCATTTCCTGGAAGATCATTAAGGAAAACTTGGAACATGGGTGCCTTTCGATTGAATCCTTGCGATGTTGCATGGATTGTGTCGATCATCTCCCAAATCAGCAACAGTGTGTTGGGGCCAGATGAACATCCAAAATCTGCCACATTTAGACACTCAGCGGAGCTGCTTAGATACACCTTTGCTATGCTCTCTTCTAATATTGGCTTTGCCTTGAGCATTGCCTCTTTCTGGAACACATTGAAAATAAGGAAACAAATGATTAAAAACATTGAAAATAAATTGGTGTATGCAAGCGAGAGAAAGAGAGAAAGAGAGAAAGAGAGAAGGACTTGAATGAGTGAGTTGTTCGCATAGCTAGTTTCTCCCTCTCCTCCATTCATGCACAGAATTTGATCTACTTCCATGGCCTCTCTGTGTGGATTCTCTATGATCAATCCTGTGAAAGATTTTGTGAAGCTCTGTTTGGTTAACTTAACCAAAAACAGAGTAGTTTATTTGTATATATAGCCAAAGTGCGTAGTCTTTTACATGAAACATGTTAATTGAGACTATTAGAACAGTTTTCAACACTGTGTGCTGTGTGCTCTTCGGGGCTGTGCGCTCTTCAGGGCCTTAGGGTTTTCTCCCTTTATTCTTGTTTGTTAATGAGTTGTCTCCCATTAATTTTTTTTACCCAAGATTATCTCATTGTCTTCTTTTTTTTACCGAGTTGTCTCCCGTTAATTGTTTTTACCTAAAGTTGGCTCATTGCCTTCTTGTATTTTACCGGGTTGTCTCCCGTTAATTGTTTTTATCCTAGGTTTTCTCATTGTCTCCAATAACGCTCCTTGTTTTTACTGGGTTGTTTCCCGTTACTTATTTTTACCCAAGGTTGTCACATTGTCTTCTTGTTTTTTACTGAGTTGTCTACCATTAATTGTTTTTACCCAATGTTATCTCCTTGTCTTCTTGTTTTTTATTGGGTTTTCTCCCGTTAATTTTTTTGCCCAAGGTTGTCTCATTGTCTTCTTGTTTTTTATTGGGCTGTCACCCGTTAATTGTTTTTACCCAAGGTTTTCTGTCTCTGAGAATCTTCTTGTTTTTACCCAGGGTTTTATCCATGTCCTTTCTAACAAAGAGTAATTGTCAAAGGGGTCCCTAGGGATCGAGGGCACTCCAATGCTTAAATTAGCATTACTCTTTATTTAAATCAAATTTGTTATTAAAAGACAATCGCATAATAAAAAGCACAAATAAATTCCAACGATGGTACCCGAGTGTGTTAATGATAGCTGTCGAATCTTCTTATTTTTGCCCAAGGTTTTCTGAGAATCTTCTTGTTTTTACCCAGAGTTTTCTCTATGTCATTTCTAACAAAGAGTAATTGTCAAAGGGGTCCCTGGGGATCGAGGGCACTCCAATGCTTAAATTAGCATTACTCTTTATTTAAATCAAATTTGTTATTAAAAGACAATCGCATAATAAAAAGCACAAATAAATTCCAATGATGGTACCCGAGTGTGCTAATGATAGCTGTCGAATCTTCTTATTTTTGCCCAAGGTTTTCTCATTGTCTCCGAGAATCTTCTTATTTTTGCCCAAGATTTTCTCCATGTCCCGAGTATGATACTAATAGCACCCTACCAAATTTTTTATTTTTCCCAAGATTTTCTCCTTTTCTCCGAAGTTGAGTCATTTCCTTCTCTCTTTTCTATCTTCTTTTCTTTTCTTTCCTTTTTTCTTTCTTTCGTTTCATGGCGTCATGAGTCCCATCTTCCACCTTTCAACCTTTTTTGTTTTTTTCTTTGAATGCGTGCCCACCACCATGACTATTTTTTATTTATTATTATTTTTATGAGAAAAAGTTAGTCATTCGTATATACAGCACCAATCTGGTAGAACAATTTTTGATACGATGTGGGTTGTGTGCTCTTCGGGGCCTTGTAGATTTACAATACGTCATTGTCGTGCACTCCAAGTCGCTACAAAAGACAAGAAGGTCTGACAACGTATGTGTTATGGATACTCTGAGACAAGAAGGTCTGATGACGTATGTGTTATGAATACTCCGATGCCAAAGTCAGTCAGTTTTTAAGAGAAATATCGTACTTCGGCGCATAATAATTCAATATACTCAAATGGACTAATTGAGTCCTAATTTGTAATTTATGATATGAGAGAATATGTAGATGAGAGAATGTATTTTTGTACATTGTGTAGGGGTTGAGGTAGACTTGAATTGGATCTTATTATTGGAGTTGAATTGGGATTTTTGGAGCTTGACTTGGAATTTGGCTTCTATTCCCCAGCAGACTTGGAATAGAACTCTTATATAATTGGAATATATCTTCTATTAATTAATTAAATAATCCTTGTTTATTTAATTAATATTTTCATAGGCCTACTCTTGGCCATTGGGTCTGAATTTGGTGGGCTTGTAGTGCGAATTTATTCCCAACAGTGACAAATCCTACGTGACAGCATTATTCTTTTGAGTAATGCTAGATATCATCTTTTTATTCTTCTAAAGCTATTGTGGCTTTCAAAATCATCATTGGATCAAAATTCATGTATGATTCATTTAAAATTTAATAGTAATTTTAAAAGCCACATCAGCTTTAGGAGGATAAAAAGATGATCCATAGCATTACTTTATTTTTTTAGGGCTCGTTTGGCTCTCAGATAATCAGATTGAGTATTCCGTTAGAAAAAGAAATAGCTATTACCAGGAATAAAGAAAAATAGAATGAAATAGTTATTCATATTCCTTAATTTGGTAACAACATATGAATTCTAATTAAAATTAGGGTTAAATACTAAATACCCCTGGGGTTTAGTTGCTTTATTTTTTCCTCCCTAGGGTTTGATTTTTATCACAGGAGGTTCCTGTGGTTTTGATAATAGACCGAATTAGTCATTTGTCAATTGACTGTTAGTTGACTTAACGGAAGTCCACGTGAACCAATCAAATGTTGACACGTGGCACTTGCTTAATTTTTTTAATTATTTTTTTAATTAAAAAAAATGTATTTTTTTTTTTTAAAAAAAAAAGAAAGAAAAAAGAAAAAAAAAATTGGGGGTGGCTCGGGTACTGGGGGTGGCCGAGCGCCCGAGCCACCCTCAAATGGCCAAGGGAGCCACCCCCAATTTTATTTTATTTATTTTATTTATTTTATTTTTTAAAAAAAAAAGAAGTTAAGTAAGTGCCACATGTTAACATTTGATTGGTTCACATGAATCAACTAATGGTCAACTCACAGAAAGACTAATTTGGTCTATTATCAAAACTATATGAACCTTCTATGATAAAAATCAAACCCTAAAAATAAAAAAAATAAAACAACTAAACCCAGGAGTATTTAGTATTTAACCTTTAAAATTAAACTAAAATTACTAAAAATCCCATAATTTTTAAAAGAAAAAAAAAGGTGGGAAAATCAAGAATTGCAAGAGTGGGGAACAACCCCATCAAATTGGAAATCATTCAATCAAATTAACCGGATCTGGCCGACAACCTTTGTATAATTGAAAATAATTCAATCAAACTAATCGGATGGTAATTGGTTGTTTGAAATTCTCCACCCAAACTTATCCATGAACCTAATTGAAATTCTCAACTCAAACGACATGGCATTCTAATTGAAAATAATTCAATCAAACTAATCGGATGGTAATTGGTTGTTTGAAATTCTCAACCCAAACTTATCGATGAGCCTGGGGCCTTCTATTCTCACGCGTGGGAGGGCAGCAAGCCGTACGTACGCCTACCGCTGCTTGCTGTGCTTTTCACGTGAAGCCTCTTTCCGTCCTTTTAATTTGTCTCCTTCTCTCCTTTGTCTCCTTTCTCTTGTACTTCTGTCTCTCTCTCTCTCTCTCTCTCTCTCTCTCTCTCTCGCACACACACGTTGCACTCACACCTAAGTTCCTAACGCAGCCAGAGGCCCCGAATTTTAGTTGAGAGGGTCTCTCACACACACACACGTTGCATTCACACCTACCGGAGCCAGAATTTTAGTTGAGAGGGTCAAGGTTAAAACATAAAGTTGGACGAAAGTTGATTAATTTTTTTAAAAAAAAAAATATAAGTAACAAAATAAATAAATAATTTAACAAAATTTAATTATTGTTTAAAATATATAAATGTAACTTACCCATATATTTTCTGTCACACCTATTGTTAGAACATATGAAATATATGGAAAATATAATTTATTCTAACATTTATATATTTTAAATGTTAGTATATATTTTAAATTTATATTCTAACATTTATAAATTTAACTTACGTATATATTTTAAATTTCCATATATTCTAACATTTAATATTAATTTATTTAGTTGTTCTCCACTAATCTTTATATTTTAAAATCATTACATGATTTATTCATTGTTTATAGTCTTGAATATAACATTATCAATATGTGCCATCACACAATTTTAATGGTAAATTTTACAACTAGCAGAATCAATGATAATATCACTCATAAATAAATCAATAGATATACAATATCCTTTTTCATCTCTATCATCTTCTCAACAAGCTTTCCAATCCATGAGTATTGTAAATTCTTTCATAGATATGCAAATGCAAAATAATAATAATAATAATAAAGTTAAAGTTTTATAAAAAATCAATAATTATTGAATTTACATTGAATTTGTGATAATGTTAATTTTATATTTATAGATGAAATTACATTATTCATTTATTCTCTTTATTTTTTCTATCTATCATATATAACTTTACCTCACAAAGTAAAAATAAAATTTTGAGACTCGTTTTCCGCTTGCTGCCGCCGGCGGTAATGTTGATGCCCTTCTTGAGAGTAGTTGAGGGTGGGCATTCAAGATATCCATAAAAAATCTATTGAGAAATTTTTGGGGGTTGAGAGGGGACATATGCCCCCTCTCGACACTGTGTGGCACCAAGCATGTACAGCTTGGCTTTGGCTTTCACGTGAACAAGTTCCCTAAAAAGCACACTACCTAATTGTACGTATCATAATTATAAAACCTCTTGTCTTTTCCTCTTCCCCTTTCACGTCAACTCGGATTGTTAGCTGAAAGGACCCCCACTTCCAGTTTGTTTTTTTTTTTTGGTGGTTCTTCTGATTTGTAATGTACTTATAAAAATAAATAAATAAATCTCTTGCCTTTTCTTTTTCTTGGTTTAATCAAATAAATTTAAAAACCCTAATTTAGACTTTCTAAGAGTATTAGCAGCATATTCTTTATAGCTTATTCTCTTCTTTATATTTAGGAAAAATATCGAAAAAAAATTAAAAAAAAATACTCATATTAAAAGTTTCAAATTTAATCAACATTAAAGGGCATCTACAATGTTTTGCAATACATTATTTCTGTATACTTCTTATACATTATTAAATTATAAAACATCTCATTCTCTTTTCTCTCTTCTTCACATGTTCCAACAATTCTCTCACATTTCTTCTCTCTCATTGGTTGCATTGATAAAAAGAAGGATAAAGTCCTTTTAACCTACTCAAACTACCATCTCAATGACAATCACTCTCAAACTATCAATTGCAATAATTTACACAAAAAAACTATTAAAACATTAACAATGTGCCCCTAATGCTAACAAAATAACGAAATTATTCTTATTAAAAAAATACTAAAATTTATTTATAAAAAAATAATAAATAAATAAAAAGGGGTGCCGTACCACCCGTGTTTGAATTCCGATCTTGTTTGACTCATTTGGTGTCTCTCTCCTTAACATTTTTGAATGCCTCGATCGCAGCCAGGATCAAATCCAATTTGAATGTAGTCAGTCTTAAAGGCACTTCCAGAATATCTTGATTGTAGTCT
This sequence comes from Corylus avellana, assembly GCF_965113065.1. Taxonomy (NCBI): domain Eukaryota; kingdom Viridiplantae; phylum Streptophyta; class Magnoliopsida; order Fagales; family Betulaceae; genus Corylus; species Corylus avellana. The sequence goes on along the minus strand of NC_142491.1, from coordinate 16,895,853 downwards.
CATTCGAATGAGAGGAGTTTAGAATGCCTCAATTGAAGTGTCATTTGAAGCTTATTCGATTGCCGCTCGAGAAAATTGTGAAACCCTAAATCTCGTTCGAACGAGATTGTGGCAGATTGCTGACCTAGTCTAAAAACTTTAGTGTTCTCCCCGTCTATATAAGTTTCGTGAGGCAAGACTTTCATAGGACCTATAGACTATTTTTCATTGTTCTTAGAGAGGTTTCTAAACACCATTGAGCCTAAACAGATTTGGTTCCTCTCCTTATTTTCATCAATCAAACCATATAACAATCTCTAGTTATCAGAGTTTGGGGTTGTAATGGACAAAATTTGGTTTGTAAAGGTGCTTCTTGTAGAAGATGGCTAGAGATTCTGGAGTTACTAAGGTGAGAGGTGAATAAGTCGTTTGCTGATGTTACAAATTAAGTCTTGGGAGTTACAAACTGTTGGGGTTATCGCACATCAATTGTGGAAGGGGCTAGTGGTCACTTTATAAGTGTGAGGGAAAACCTCACATTTTGAGCTAGCTTTTGGGGTTGAGATAGGCCTAAGATCACCCAACACTGGTATCAGAGCCCATGTTTGCAAAAAAGTCTCAGCCCAACAGTCCACGGGAGAAACAAGTTGTTGCTGCTCCGACCTAAGGCCCGATGTGTGAGGAAAAAATTGTTGAAGTTATCCCACATTAGTTGTGGAAGGGGCTGGTGGTCACTTTATAAGTGTGAGGGAAAGTCTCACATCTTGAGCTAGCTTTTGGGGATGAGAGAGGCCCAAGACCACCTAACATTGATATCAGAGTCCAAGTTCAATCAACAAATCTCGGCCCAGTCCACGGGAGAAACGAGTTGTCTTTGCTCCGACCTATGGCCCGATGTGTGAGGGGGAGATTGTTGGAGTTATCCCACATCAGTTGTGGAAGGGGCTGGTGGTCACTTTATAAATGTGAGGAAAAAATCTCACATCTTGAGCTAGCTTTTGAGGTTGAGATAGACTCAAGACCACCCAACACAAACTATAACACAAGTTTTCTATAATAAATATCTTTGAGGTTTGTTAACCATCAGAGTGGCTTTACTTCTTAAAAATTCTTCAAAATATTTGCACATTGTCACCGAATCTTTTTGTCTTATATATTTTTGCTTATATTTGTTGCGGTAATTATTGACTATAATATAGTAATCGTAGATTGATAATTGTTTTATATAGTCAATTGGATTAGAAAATCAGATTTTTTAGTAATCATTGTCCTCAAGTCTTTGTTGAGCTGTCTTATCTTTTATTTTTATTTTTATTTTTTATTTTTTATTTTGTGTTCTCTTTGTCTGTTTTGATGTACTTAATAGTCAGTGATAACTTCACTTAAAATCCCTGAACTACTACGCGTTTTGAGAAAGCTTCCCAAATTTTAAAAACTCTCAATTTCACTTCTTAAACTTTCAATTTAATACAATTAACCCAACTCGGTCAATTTTTGCCGTTAAACCCTAACGGAAAACACTAAAAGTATCAAATTACCCTTTAATTCTCCTTTTTTTCTATAATTTTTTTTTAAAAAAATTTTAATTTGAAATTATGGGTAAATTTGGAATTTTTAAAAAGATTCAGAGGTATAAAGATCATTTCATCACTTTTAACGTTCAAAAATTAACGGAAAGAAGTAGATTGCATCAAATTGAAAGTTCGAAATGTGAAATTGAGAGGTTTGAAACAGCTTTTTGCGACTAATATGGCTAGTTTGGTTTATTGTGGAGGCACTCTTGACCTGCCAAAAGGTTAGCGAGATCATCTCATTTAGAAGCCACAATTATCTCTTAGCAAATGCAAAGTTTTTTTTTTTTTTTTTTTTTGATGTTAGCAAATGTAAAGTTAAAGTCCATGAATGGGACATAACTACCTATAATATCTTTTGTCTTCTGGGAAAATTATTAAGTTAGTCCTAACATTAATCTCTCTTAAGTTAAAGTCTGCGGGGTTTATTATGAAATTACAAACTTACCCTAACCAACCTCAAAGATTGGAACTCTCTTTGTACCCAAACCTCCTCGTCCCCTTGGGGTCATTAAAGTCAACTTGAAGTTCTTTCTGTTGTTTCCTTTAGTTGATGTAATTAGGATTCTAAGGAGTGGATTCTGGATAGTAGGTAAGCAACTTGGTATGGCTTATATTTATGTGGTGACTTGTGAGCAACCTCAGAGGACATGTGACCTTCAAGCCTCATCCCTACATCTCTCTCATTAATGCATCAACCTTCTCAGCCACTCATTATCATCTCTTTGATCTTCCTTTTTTATATCCATTATCCATCTGCCTGTAAATTAACAATTCATTTCCTGTAAATTAACATTATCCATCTGCCTTTGGCACCTATCAAGCATCTTATTCACAGGCACACAGATATTTTCTTGTGTACTATCAAATTACTCCTTAAAGTATGTTCCGTCATCAAATCGCTCACGCCATTAGTTTAAACAGGTGAGCGATTTGATAACGAAGCATACCTTAAAGGAGTGATTTGATCAAAAGTTCAAACAAGAAACTGGGAGATTTTAGTTAAACAAAAGCAACTGGGGAGAAGTTTCCATTTGCATATATGACATAATAATGTATAGAGAGAGTCATATTTAATGGAAAAAGAAAAAAAGCATCATACTCTAGTAATTTAAAGTATAGAGTCCTCTTCTTCCCTCCTGAACCTCTGTTGCCTGGCAATGAAAGCCTCCACGTTGTGCTGGAACTCCTTGTTGCTCATTGTTGGGAAAATTGATAATTAATTGGCAACCAATTTTCCACCAACCCTTTATGCGAAAGACAAGTTTGAAAAGAAAACACACGAGAATACACACCAATCACACACGTACACAAAGAGTTTACGTGGTTTGGCAATATGCCTACGTTCACATGGAGTGATCCGCTCTCCTTATTTAGAATTATTGAGTACAATGGTACAAGCCTAAACCGCTTAAGTTTAATATCTCAAACCCAAGCCCTTAACCCCTTGTACACCCCACTCAACTGTCCCCCTCAAATACCCAGTAAAGAAAAACTCTCTACACTTTATAAATAATTTAGATTTTTCGGATCTTCACTTAACCAAGGACCGTATGTCCTTTTATAGAGGCTTAATCACGAAAAAAGAGGATAAACAATTCTAATCCAATTGCTACTGGGAAAACGAAACCATCATGAATACAAAGTCTTTTCCATGATGAAGATAAACATTGCAGCCCACATGTTTATCCACGTAAGTTTTCTCCAAAAATCCAATTCCCAGTTGTTCTTGGACTCCTTTTAAAACTAACCTTATCCTCTTATAGATAAATATGACTTGAACCCACCAACTTGAATATTGGTATTTTCCAGCAATTATCTTCACACTTATTGACAATTTGAGCCATTATCAATAATTCATCACAGGATATGAACTTTTCGCCAATTCCTCACAAGAATGGCTGCTATTCCTGCTTATCTCTGTCTGCTGATGTCGAAGAACACGGCGAGATTTCTCACGCACCCGGTTGGTTGAACTCTGAGAGTAACTCTGACTCCTCCACTGTACTGTCCTCGTATGTGGTGTGCTTGTGAAGGTACCAGGTTGTCTCGTCTGGGTGAACTTTTTGATTCTTCTCAGAGTTCTTGATGATCTCCAAGGCCTCTGTTTTTTCTAAGCAAATAAGATTAGGGTACAAGGAATCAAAAAACCGAAAATTGGGGAGCTGCTTGGATGCACCTCTACAATGCTCTCTTCTAGTATTGGCTTTGCCTTAAAGAAAAGTAAGGAAACAAATGACTAAAAACATTGAAAACAAATTTGGTGTATGCATGCGATAGAAAGAGAGAGAGAGAAAGAGAGAGGAACTTGAATGAGTGAGTTGCTGGGATTGCTAGTTTCTCCCTCTCCTCCATTCATGCACAGAATTTGATCTACTTCCATGGCCTCTCTGTGAAAGATTTTGTGAAGCTCTGTTTGGTTAACTTAACCAAAAACAGAGTAGTTCATTTGTGTATATATATAAATATATATAGCCAAAGTGCAGAGAGTCTTTTACAATGAGCAACACGAAAGGAAAGAAATTGAAGAAACTTCTGCTGCTTCTGTGACTGTCACATGAAACAAAGTCACCAGTTGGAGCTGTTGTCTATTAGCATGAAACACGGATATAAAAAGGCTGCTGTCACACGATGCATGGAGAGCTGTTTGGTCGAAAATCTTGTCTACCATCCTCACATGAGTTGCCCATATCACATGACACGTGTAAGAAAGGTATTGCACGGCCCCGCCCCTCATCCTCTTTTGTTCTCAAGACAATTTCTTGGCTCTCATGCTTCATTTTTTCTTCAAATTTAGTTGCAGGTCTATATGTGGTGTCCACTACGCCTTTATTGTTGAATAAAAATAAAAATTGGTGGAAGAGATTTAAGATAGTGGTATGTTATAATATGCTTTTTTGTAGATGAAAAATCTAGTAAAGTGTTCAGAAGGCCTGAGCATTGTCGGCTGTTCTTTGAAATCAGCATATGGAATATTACAGAAACTTGGCATATAAATATCAGCATAATACGACCAATAGGAAACTTGGCATCGAAGCATGTGAATTAGCATATTACAGAATTTAGAATTCATGCCTCCCACTGTGGCATATTTTTCTCTTATCCAGAAGAAAAATGGCATCATCTCTAGAATTTAGAAATTCTCTTATTCGCATATCAAATCTCCAACACTCCTGTAAATTAACATTATCCATCTGCCTTTGGCACCCATCAAGCATCTTATTCACAAAGAGAGATTATTTTCTTGTGTACTATCAAATCACTCCTTAAAGTATGTTCCGTCATCAAATCGCTCACCCCACGATCAAAAGTTCAAACAAGAAACTGGAAGATTTTAATTAAACAAAAGCAACTGGGGAGGGGAGAAGTTTCCATTTGCATTTACGACATAATAATGTACAGAGAGAGTCATATTTAATGGAAAATGAAAAAAAAGAGCATCATACTCTTAGTTAATTTAAAGTACAGAGTCCTCTTCTTCCCTCCTGAACCTCTGTTGCCTGGCAATGAAAGCCTCCACCTTGCGCTGGAACTCCTCGTTGCTCATTTCATCCTCTGGATATGAACTTTTCGCCAATTCCTCACAAGAACGGCTGCTATTCCTGCATATCTCTGTCCGCTGATGTCGAAGAACATGGCGAGATTTCTCACACACCTGGTTGGTTGAGCTCTGCGAATAACTCTGAGTCCTCCTGTAATCCTTAACTGTACTCACCTCGTATGTGGGGTGCTTGTGAAGGTACCAGGTTGTCTCATCTGGGTGAACTTTCTGATTCTTCTCAGTGTTCTTGATGATCTCCTCGCAGAGATCGAAACCCGGCGTCTTTCTCCCGGACTTTGCAAAAAGAGTGATGACTATAGCATTTCCAACAACAAAAACGAAGCCAGGACTAGCCAAGACGACTGTCAGGTTCCGGAAATAGCCGCCGGAGTTCTTGACAGCAAGTGGGAGTTGCATGGAAAGCCTGGAAATCAAGAGAAGAACAACGCATACCTCGATTACCCGGAACAAGTTTGCTATCTTTCGAAGCTGGCGATGCTTTAGCTTCGCGTTTGCCTTCTCAACTTTGATGTTGTAGAAATTGAATGAATCCATTTGCATATAGGACTTGAAAGACACCACGGCCGAATGTTTTTTCCTCTGTTTTTTTTCTTCTCCTTTTTGGAGTTTTCACTCGAAAGGGAGTTCGGTTTTCATCAAAGCTTCATGAGCAACCATTTGTCTGAACAGAGAAAAGAGAAAAACTGCTTCCATTAGAGAAGTCAATAAGGCAGATTTGAGGTTTCGGAGCATTGAGACAGAGGGTTAAAAGGCAGCAAAGGCCTCACAGGAAAATAGAGATAGACAGAGGAAACAGAGTGAACTATATTGCTCTGTTTTGTTCGACAGGGGATATTAGAAATAGAGGAAACAGAGTGAACTTTGTTCACTCTGTTTGTTCAACAGGGGATAGATATTGTTCTCGAGCTCTTTGTGTTTTGTGGGTTTGCTATTTATAGGGGGGTAGAATATATGCTTTTTAACTTTTTCTTTTATTCCATTTTGTTTGCTTTATTTCTTCCTTCAACCACTCTTGAAGACTATTTTCCATGCAAGTGTTGTTACTTTTGTACATTGGTTTTAATATGTTTTCTTAGTGAACTATTTACCATAGTTGTGTGATTGTAATTAAATATTTACGATTCGACTATGTTTTTTTTTGTATTTCCTCCATCTATTTTTTTTTTCTTATAAATATGGTCATTTGTATTATAAATATATATTCAAGTCAATATCACAAGATGTAACTTTACCAGGCTCTTTCTTAATGGTAGACATAATTGAGATTGTAGGGAATTCCTACAATTGTGAGAGGCCTCCAATACGGCCAATGTGCCTGAACACCTGCTCGGACAGGGGAATTGTATCCAATTTCGATCCGTTATATCCTATTCATAAATAGAACAATCAAAACTTATTAAACACAAGCCATGATCATAATTCATAAATGACTAAAAGCTTTTATGATTACAGGAAATAAAAAAGCAGATTATGTATGTTTAAGACTTATCTAAAACTTTTCTCTTATATTTCTAGTGAGACATGACAAAATTGGCAAGGAAACAAGACAACCGGCAACAATATCATGCAGAAGACTTATTTCTTACTCACTAAGAAAACACCATTTTCTCTTTCTTTGTTTCAAACTTTCACCCTTACTTGCCTTTCAGTTACTCTCTTTTTTTCTTTTTCCAATAAGATTCAGTTTGCCCATATGACTTAATGTTTCTTCCAAGATACCCACCAATAATAGAGTGCAGCTGTTTGCCTTATGACACTTTTGAAAGAATCTGTTCAAAATTAGGTTTTAGTGTTGCCTTGTCTGGCTGTCTTTTTTGAGTTCAGTTGAGACCACAAGCGATTAAGATAAAAAGGTTGCACTGTTCTTATCTTCTAAATGAAGGTGCCACACAAGGTGATATAATGGTAGATTATAGGAAGTTGTATTCAAATTGGACAAAGTTTTAAAAATGCATGTCAGAATTACGTGTTTTAAAGAAAGACGTCAATCTAATAGTGACTCTCTTTCGCTGCATATAATGGTGTCCATATCATAACACCATTAGATTTATGAAATCTATTTTGAACCGTAAAATGGATTCCTTCCGTTTCATTTCACCTATTCCTTTCGTGAAGAATATTTTCCATTATCGGTAAATTGGAAGTCATTAATGGTTTGCACTTAGAGCCTATTTAGGATTGCGTTTGAGAAATAGAGTTTTTAAGTCAAAAAGAGCTTTTGGGCAAAAACCTCATTTTTAAGCTTTTGCTAAAAGTGCGTTTTAGCCATTTTTAGGTTTTTTGGACTCTTAAAAGTGTTTTTAATTTTTTTTACCAAATGAGTACTTTTTTCTTCAAACGGGTTTTTTTAGTGTTAAAAGTACTTTTAGGACCCTCAAACACAATCTCAAATATGCTCTTAGTTGAAGTTATTTTAAAATTTTTCGTCTTTCCAGAACCATAATGAGAATCCCCAAACTGGATAAACATTGTAAATGAATGAAATTTGGAAAATTATCCTAAAGCAAACAAAAAATCCTATAAAAATGCCTAAACCTTATGAACAGTCAAGATAACAATATCCCTAGTACAAAACAAAAATATCACTAAAGAAGAAATTACAGATCCCACAGAAGGAGAACAACTCAAATAAGCCCTCACACCCCTCAATCAAAGAAAAAACAAAACAACAAGTGAACTAATCAGCAACAACCGGCCATGCAAGGCTAATTACAAACATACAGAGAAAGCAAGAAATCACTACCACTAATATTATAACAAAGTTTTTTTCCAAACGGGATTAAAGCAACTTTTTCCAACCGAGTCTATCGAGTTGACACCTATCCTTAAAATAACGTGAAAATCAATCACATACTCCAACGACAACAATGTTTCTTCAATCTCGTTTGAAGGAAAACTTTGTTCATAATATTATCAAAGGATCTGCAAGATATAATCAACCCTAGAAGATGTATTTAGAGACCCAAATAAAGACTTGGTCTTGGCTCTGATCATGTACTCAGCATTTGCCATAGCGGTAGTAGTAACACTTGCTATGCAAAATCCCATGACATGCTCCATAGTCTTTCTTTTCAATGTTCCGGCAATGCTCATCACAGTGCTGTTCGTTTACACATCTCCCATGCCAACTTTCACTGGAAGATTCACATGCTGGTTGTGCTATTATATCATCACCATTTAAACAAAGTCATACGCAAAACAAAAAGAGATTACTATATATATATATATATATTAAAAAACAAAAAAGTGCAGAAATATAGTGCAAATGCAAAAGAACTATCTGAAGAAAATCGTAGGCCTAACTCATCTCATAAAACCGATTCAATAAAAAAGGGTTGTCAATTCCTTATAAACATGCCCAAGATCTTGTCCATAGGCAATGTGAGATTATTCCTCAACACCCTTCATCGCGTGCAAGCCAATATTTTTCCTGGTCATTGTCACGGGGTTAAGTAGTGTGGGCTCTATTCATCATGTGGTAGGTTTTGATATCATGAAGAAATTTGTGGGCCTAACTTATCTCATAAAACCGGTTCAATAAGAGAGGGTTATCTATTTCTTATAAACATGCTCAAGATCTTGTCCACAAGCAATGTGGGATTATTTTTCAACAGAACCTTGACTCCGTCAATTCACCCCCATTTAAATTAAATATTTCACGTGTTAGGCCTCACCTATTAAAAGGGAGTTTGAGTCCACACGTGAAGGGGAGTATTAAACTAATGATTAAGTGATTAAATTTATCTTTTCTTATAAACTTAAGCTTTTGAGACAACTGGTAATTTAACACTATCTATATATACAAACTTGGTGAGAAAAAGAATTTACCAGTAAAAGAAACCCGAGGAGTCTTGGCCTCAATCCAAGCGAGCGAAATAATAGCAAGGACTAGAGCAAAGACTGCAAAACCTCCAAAAAGGGCCCTAGAAGAAAATGAGGAAATTGCCATTCTCTTCCTATAAAGAAGGTATGGGTAAGAGAGTTTCTTTATATAGAGGCTTGCAGTGGAGGACAAAAGAGAGGAATCGGCCGGCCTTGTCCACTACGAGCAACGTCGTTTTATTCTACCACAGTCTCACCCCTACTAATGTGACGGTGTCGATCAATCCTTGTTAAAGAACAAAATTCCATGTAAGTTTGCAGTTAAGGACTAAATTCTATATCAATGAGCTTGCAGCACTTAAGTTGTTTAATTAAGTAGCGGTTGACTCTACTTTTAACATTGATGATGATGACAAAAGAAACTCTTAAAAATTGCCAAACACTAAGGAAAAATAAGTAAAAACTCCTCAAATTACACAAAAGGCAAGGGACAGATTTCATAACAAAAGAACTCAACTATAAATCCAACCGACATTCAAAAGAGAAAAAGAAAAAGAAAAAGAAAAGCACATATAGCCAACTCCACTTCTCTTGAAATGATTCATGGAGCATACCCCAAATAGTTGGAATTAAAGTTTTATATAAGTTAAAGTTTTAACAAAATGTGAACTAATTAAGAAATTAGGTGACTTTCAAATAGGCCTCAATTTTGTATATTTTCAATTACTTTTCTGGTTTTCCTAACCTTAGAGAGTGTTTATTTGTCACAAAAACAAAGCACAAGTTATGTGTCTCTTAGTTGGTTTTAGCACACATACAACAACAAAGTAAAAATTAATTATGGTGCTCAGAAGGCGCTGACAATAGTTCTTTTAAAAAAGATGCCGGCAAACAATGTTGATGCTTATTTTCCCACGCATACGGGTGCCTGTGTGCGCAAACAATCATGAACTACAAACTTTATGATGATTTATTGTTAATTAGTTTTTTCCCGAGCCTATCGTCACTACATGAAAAAACGGTCTTTAACGACGACCCAAAGTAGTTGTTTAAGGCCTTAAAGTGGTCACTAATGACTTACGTATCGTCGCTAATATGGATCAAGATATTATTATTTTATAATTTTAGCGACGACATCAACCATCATCGCTAATTGTCTAGTATTAACGACGACTATTGTGGCCGCTAATAACTTTTGGGTAGGAGAGCTCTCCTTTCATATCCTTGCCCCCAAACCAAAATGACATCAACATGTGCAAGACAAACTAATTACCTATGCCCAAAAATATCATCTAATAGACTTCAAGATGTTTGCAACCATAGGTTTCTCTAAGATTGGTGTAAGGCCATACGGAAGGAATTGCATTGAACCTTGACCCTTTTTAAAAATATTTTATATTATTCCTTTTTTATGTATCTTAGGGTTTATTCCATATTTTATTTAGTCTAGACTTTATTGCTCACTACTCATTGCCCATCTATAAATAGATACATATGTAATATTGTTTCATATAATTCAATATAGTAAAGATGTAGCCATAAACTCTCTCTCTCTCTCTCCGCTAAACGACAACATAGGTTATATGGCTAGGAGATTATTCATGAAATACAAATGATTGAATTACCTATAAATTAACCCTTTGATGCCATTGATTTGAGAACATATCAAATGTAAAATAATTGATTTGAGAACTAATTAATTAAAGAAAGTTTATGGCTTTGGTCACTAAAGGTTTAATTAGAATATTCTACAAACCAACAACTACTTTTTATACAAATAGTATGGCTGAAATGTGACCCAGATCATCTCATTTACCAAAAGCATCAGAACAAATGCAAGCATCTCTTCATCACCTAGTATATACATCATCTCTGATTGTAAGCAAAATCAGCAGCCCAATTGCTTCCTAAAGTATCAGATACTCCTGAAAGATGCACAAGTGACAATTATGAAATAAAATATAAAATCAGTGGCAACAAAAAGGCGAAGAATATATATATATATATATATATATATATATATATATATATATATATATGCCCCCAACATAGCATATTGCCTTGGAAGATAAAGTTTAATATTGGGTGGGTGGATTGTGAATATATTGCATGGTTGATAAATCTAATATTGGTTTTTTTATTAGGCGAAATTGAATTTTATAAGTGATTTTAAGGATCTCTATTTTGAAATAATAGCACCAATATAACTAATAGTGACATATTGCTAAAACATCATTAATAGACATAAACCTTGATGAGGACGTTAGATATTTGAATGGGGAGAATTATGACACCCACAAAATTAGCTCTCCACTGGATAGGGTGGATTATAAAAATGTTGCATAGATTCAAGTTCCACTATTGCTTCTCTGTATGGTGACATTATGATGACCCATATGATATTAAATAGAATTTAGAATGTATTCCTCTCATAATGCCTTATTTTCTCTTATCCAGAGAATTTAGAAATTCTCTTATCCTCATAATAAATCTCCAAAGCATGAATTCCTTGAAATTTGCATTACCCTTTTGCTTTTGCCTTTTGGTTGTAGTTTTCAAACATTTCAAACAAGAAGTTGGGAGATTTCAAAGAAAAGTAAATTTCAAAGAAGAGAGTTATCTCCGAATTGGGTGGAAGGAATTTCTATGACAATTGTTTTGACCCTATTTGGGGAAAGTAGTCAAATACATAGAGATCTAGAATACTCTTCTTCCCTTCGAAGCCTTTGCTGCCGGGAAATAAAAGCCTCCACCTTTCGCTGGAACTCTTCGTTGCTCATTTCATCCTCAGAATATGAACTTTTCCTGCATTTCTCTGTCTCCAAACGTCGTAGTACATGGGGAGATTTCTCACACACTCTGCTGTTTGATATCTGAGAGTAACTCTGAGTTCTTCGGTAATCCTGAGCTTTTCTCTGATCAGATATACTGTGATTGTAAAGGAGCCAAGTCTCTTCTGGGTGAAATTTCTGATTCTTTTCTCTGTTCTTGGTGAACTCCTGATAAAGATCAAACCCTGAGGGCTTTGTTGTGCAATCTCGAGCAGAAAACTGCCCGGACTTGGCGAAAAGAGTGAAGATTATAGCATTTCCGATGATGAACACGAAGCCAGGTTTAACGAAGGAGACTGTCATGTCATGGAAATACCCGCCGGAGTTGTTGACAGCAAAAGGGAGATGCATGTAAAGCCTGTAAATCAAGACAAGAACAACGCATACCTCGATTACCCTGAACAAGCTTGCCATCTTTTGAAGCTGGCGATGCTTTTGCATCGCGTTCGCCTTCTCAGCTCTGAAGTCGAAGAAATTCAATGAATCCATTTGCATAAAGGAAAGAGCAGAACGTTTCTGTTTTTTGTTTTGTTCTTGGAGTTGTCACTCGAAAGGGAATTGAGTTTTCATGGAAGCTTCATTGGCAACCATTTCTCTGAACAGAGAGAAGACGAAAACTGCTTCCATGAGAAAAGACACGAAGGAAGATTTGAGGTTTCGGAGCATTGAGACAGGGGATTCAAAGGCTGTAGAGGAAAACAGAGTGAACTGTATGCCCTGTTTGTCCGACAGGGGATACTGATTGCTCTTCAACTCTTTATGTTCAGCGGGTTTGTCATTTATAGGCTGTAAAACATATTATTAGCTTTTACTTTTTTTTTTTTTTTTTTTTTATTCCATTTGTTCGCTTTATTTCTTCTTTTTCATTAAGATTCTATTTACTTTATTTCAAATATGCAAATTGTGGGCTCACTCTTGAAGACTTTGACTCAAAAGATCGAGGATCTCAGTAATTGAGAGAGTTTATTGTCTAAAATATTTTTAACTGTTCAATTACTTATTCAAACAAGTGGGTTCAAAGTTCAATATAAGTTCTTTGGTCTAAATTTTAGAAATTTAGATAGTAAATTATTGAAAATCACAATCTAGTGTGATTTTTGGGTTATCTCATTGTGAAATGTGAACATATTAATGCACTTCATGTGGCTTCGGCTCGGGTTCACTTTTAGTTGAAAGTGGACTTGGTGGGATCTAAACACTTACTCATTTGTGTCCTATTATGAAACACGTGCCTCAATCCCTATCGACTTAATTCTCACATAAAGTTTACCCAAGCTAAACCCTTTTATTTATTATGGTTGCGGATATCAAAACTAATAATGTATATTTAAACAATTAAACCTATCTTGTAAAGTCTAGACTCATTAATCTTACTCACTAAGAAAACACCAAGTAAGAGATGCTTTTTTCCTTTATTTCCAAGTACTTTCAGGTTTATTTGGCATTCAGGTGATCTCTTTCTTTTAAGATTCAGGTTAGTTGGTCTTCAAAGGGGCCCAATAAGTGCAGCCTTTTGCTTTATGATATTCCTGAAAAAAATCTCTACTCAGACAAAACTTGCTTTATGTGTTGCACTCTCTTCTTTGATTTGAGTTGATTGAGACAATGAATGATTGTGATATAACAGTTATACTGTTTTTATCTTCAGAAAGAAGGCACCTTACAAAGTGATTAATGTTGGAATACATAGACTTTTTTTAAAATTTATTTTAAATTATTCAAAAGCTAAATTCAAGTAAATGTTCGGATTATATAAGGAAAAATATTTTTATACATAGGTTATGTATATGGGAAAATACGGGTAAGGCAAAATTTGAATTTTTAAAAGTAAATATGGTAATAACTAATAATGTTGATGTAAAAAAAAAAAAAAAAATCAATTTGAGAAAAAAAGGACCATGTTCTCTTTCAAATTAAAGAGTAATAAATTCTTTCAACCAGCCTCTAAAATTGTTATGTGTTCCTTAGCATGTAAGAAAATATTTTTTAATCACATGCATTTTTAACAAATTTCCTCAAACTCGGTTAATACTATTCAAAAAAAACATGTATTTCTCACATGTTTAAGGGGTACATGACAATTTTATAAACCCAGTTTGAAGAATTTTTCTTTTTCATAGAACATCGTAGAATTCTAAGGAATCACGTCTAACTCCGTTTGTTTATACTTTGTAAGGGTGCCTTTTTCTTTTCCTTTTTTTCTTTTTATTGAAAAAATGTTATCATGTGACATAAAAATGAAAGTAGTTTTGAGTATTTTGTTGTTAATTTGTTGATATTTTTGTTTTGAAAAGAGAAAACAAAATCCTTGAACTTTCTTAGTTTTGTGGAAAGAATTGTGAGTTGTGTGCTTGTAAAATTAATACACCACGTTACATCAAGATGGTAATAGATACATATAACCCTATATTTGTATTTTTCTCAAGCTTCATTTATTGTACAAAGATCCATAAAATTAATCTAAAATTTCATTATTGTTTTTTTTTTTTTTTTAAAAAAAAAAACACAATTAATTATTGAATAATAATGCATTTTTCATTGTATGCATGCATGCACTCAGTCGCATTTGTGGTAGCAGTGGCACCTCTTAGACCAAACCCCATGACATGCTCCACCTCCTGCATGCTCCTCCTTCATGCAATGCTTATTACAGTTTCTTGTGCTCCAACATCTCCCATGCCAAGTTTTGCTTAATCTTCTACATGGTTGATATATGACTATATATATTACCGAATAAACAAATGAAAGGGGAAAATAGATTAGAAGGCCTATATTTGCTTATTAGAAAGAACAAAAAAAAAAAAAGTGTATAAATGTTCAAAATCAAATGACCCACCAAAACTGTTAGAATATATGATCATATTTGATTGTATTCAAATCTGATTTGATACTATCTCAAACTACGTACGATATTGTATTTTGTTTACCTACCACAATTTCACAAGCGAGATTCAAGAGTAAGCTTAGTTGATGGAACGAGAGGAATGTATTTGGGGATCGACTGGTAGCGAGAAAATGAATCTTTTATTTTTTTTGGAATAGTTCTTTCAAAAAACTCATCTATCTAATTAATTAGTCATAAGACAAGACAATTCAAGGTTCACTGTTCAGGCGGTTATTAAGATTAGCAAAGAATAGCTGAATTGAGTTCATAGATTTGTACCTCGATCAGGTTTTGTACCAATAAATGGTTTTTATATTCGAAACCCATTAGAAAGAAAGGAAGGGGTAGAGTACTAGAAATCAAATCAAATCATACATAAATGATAGAAGCCTTGAATGCCCGAAAAATCCTATGAAGTGTTCGAAAATGGTTGAAGTAGTTGAATAGGAGGATCACACTAGTAAATTTACCAAAGATAAAAATGATTTATTTGATATTATGGAGGAACCGTTTCATTTTTGCATGTCGGCCTAGTCTATTTGGTGGACCCGTACGTAAAATCTCTTGTCTCTATTTTCTCTTATTTCTTCTATTGCCTTTATTTTTCAGTTGATTATGTTTTTCTTCAAGAACCTGTGAAAATAAACATTTACCAGGCATACGACCGTTTGGATAGTACTGAACCGAAGCAGGCAAAACAATGGCAAAGAACACCAAAAATCCAAAAAAAGCCCTGGAAGAAAAGAAAGAAATTGTAATTTTCTCTTCCAATTATGAGTCTGAAGATATGATCAACTTGAGAGATTTTCTTTATATATAGAGGATTTTATTTGGAATTGTTTTATTATTTTTTATTTTCTTTCATCTACCTTTTTTTTTTTTGGGAGAGGCAGACTTTAATAAGAGGTTAATTCCATTGATTTTAATGCTTAATTATTGTCTTTCGTGTAATGCAAGAGCAATTGTATTTTTTTAATTAAAAAAGTAAATAGTTTTCGCATACTTTGAAGAGTTTTTTTCTCGAGTTTAAGAAATTGATTTAATATAAAGCATATATACAAGAAAATTAATTAATGAGAGAAAATGATTTCATTTATTTACGTCCTTGTGCATAACAAAGACTCTTTTTCCGGCAAGTTGTTGCTAATTAACTTCAATTCGTGAAATGGTCTTTATATGCAAAAGCCAATTCAAAAATAAAATAAAATAAAGTCGCTGTCCAATTTATGTCCAAAAATTTAATTAGAAGAAAAATGAACCTCTTACAAGCTAGAATATAAATTAAATTTATTTTTCTTAAAATTATAAAATAAATGATGATTTAACATATATGATATCATAAGAGCAAAAGACTTGATCAATTTGAACATTGTCTTCGTCATTCATCTCTTATTTCAATTAAACGCATTAGGCATTACTAATTATTAATGGAGAGTTTAAGCTCACACGTGAGAAAGAGTACTAAACTATAAATTAAATAATTAAATTTACTAATTCCTATTAGCTAGCTTAAGTTTATGGAATAAGCCAGTGATGATTTAACACTTACTTGCTTGTTTAGAGCTAGGCCAAACCACGGAAAACTCTAGCTAGATTAATCTATTGTTTGTTATTTATCAAATGATCAAAAGGAGCATGCATTAATGTTGGAGCTTGGAGTTCATCATGCTATTGCTCCTACCATTCTCCTGGCTGATCAATACAAACTCTACCCAATCCCTAATGTGGCAGCTGCCAAGTTAATTAGCTTTCTGCTTCAACGTTTTTTTAATCCTATTTGCTTTCTTTTTGCAACTGCCATGTTAGGAAGTACGCAATTGAGAGTATCGTAAAAGAAATTGTTTGTGTAGCATTTCTATGTGTTTTGTGTTGCGTACTTTCTTACTAGGAATATTACTTTGATTACAATGTTTCTTCCTCGCATTAAGGTTTACATGGATATATGTGGAACAAGATCATTTTCAGTCCATTATCCACAAGATCCTCTCAAGTCCATAATGGACTGGAGAATATCCAGTTCATGACTAGAATTTCTTCTCAGAAATCCTATGGCCACAAATGGACATATATCCCATCGATAAAAATAAAAATAAAATATTATTTTAAATTAAAAAACAAATTAATAAAAAAAAAAGGGGTGGCCGGCCACCCCCATTTTGGGTAGGGGGTGGCTTGAGCCACCCCCAATGTCCGGCCAGGGGGTGGCCGAACCACCCCCATGGCCTATGGGGGTGGTTCGGCCATCCCCATCTTGCAAAAGGGGGGTGGCCGAACCACCCCCAAGAGAGCCTTGGGGGTGGCTCGGCCACCCCCTCTGGGCCAAGTTAAAAAAAAAAAAAAAAAAAAAAAAGGGTGCCTTGTGGGTGGCCGAAGCCACCCCTTGGCCCAGAGGGGGTGGCTCGGCCACCCCCAAGGCTCTTGGGGGTGGTTCGGCCACCCCCCTTTTGCAAGATGGGGGTGGCCGAACCACCCCCATGGCCTATGGGGGTGGCCGAGCCACCCCCTGGCCGGACATTGGGGGTGGCTCCCTACCCAAAATGGCCACTCCCTTCTTTTTTCTTATTTTTTATTAATTTGTTTTTTAATTTAAAATAATATTTTATTATTATTTTTATTGATGAGATATGTGTCTCATTTGTGGCCATAGGATTTCTGAGAAGAAATCCTGGCCATGAACTGGATATTCTCTAGTCCATTATGGACTGGAGAGGATCCTGTTCCGATATATGTGTTGATTCATCATTCCAATTTAATGAACAATTTAGCTTCACTGCCAAATTAATGTTACGAGTTTTTGCAACTTTTTGTTTTTAATAAAAATACCACCTTTATATTGTTTCGTTTAGGGTGGAAATCAAGGAGAAAAAAAGACTGCGAAATGGTAAAAAATTGGATGAAACAAACCATAATGCCCTCTTCCATGTACCCCTCATGGTTATTTTCTATGTAAGTTATCATCATTCATGGAGATTGTAGGTGTAGGGTGACCACCATTTTTATGGTGTACGTGATCACCCCTTTACACTATGCTATATATATATATATATATATATATATATATATATATATTCAAATAAAGGAAATGGGTTACATGAGATTAAATAACAATAATGGGGTGAGCACCCCAACAACAGAGCCAAAACAAGAAAGACAATACAAGCAAACACAGAAATAGTAGACAATGGTTTCATTCATGATCCCAAAATAATCATAAATGAGCCGAGCTTCTTTACGGATAGCAGAAGGCAGTAATAAATAGTAAAAAGACTCAATGAAGAGCCCTAAGCGGTAAAAGCAACAACCACCATGAAATAGTTGTTGCAGGATAGCTACGTACTTAATCTTATAGGATCATAAACTTAATTAATTAAACTGACATGATTAGAAATAGAATTATGGTGACTTGGCAGCCTTTTGGTTTAAGGGCTTGCCAAATGGAAAACATACAAGACAACCGACATTACTACCACAAGGATTCCAGGCTCATTCTTTCTCACTAACAACTGCTTTCCCTTTCTTTCCAACTTTCACCTTTATTTCTTTCTCATAAGATTCAGCTTAATTGCTCCAATTAGAACTAAGAACGCCTTAATATTAAGAGATAAATAAAAGACAATAATTAAGATAAAAACTAGGAAAATGGGTTTGGAAAACACTTACCGGAATCTGTTCAAGATTGTTCTAACAGTGTATTTTTGAATTGTATGCCACATAGGGTAAAGGAAACCCTACCGTTTAGATATATAGAGTAACCATTCCAACGGTATGGCGGGAAGCCACATGAGACGAAAGTGAAACCCTACCGTTCAGACGATATAAAGCAACGGTTCAAATGGTATCGCTTGAAGCCACATACAATAAGTTGAAAAACCCTAGAGTTTGAACAACACAAGGACGTATATACCGCTCTAATGGTGACAGAATGCATGTAATTTAGATAAGTCCAAAAATTGGCACAAGCGGTAAGGAGTTTATTGAAAGCCCTTTATGAAATCCTAGCGACCACAGGCTAGCAAAGGAATTAACCACATACTCTCTTGGACAAACAAGTTCATATTGATACATTAGAAACCATTAATGGACCATGCTAGCTCTTATATTAGTCCAGGTCAATTATTTTTTTCTCTTTCCAAAAAACATATGAGAATCACCAAATTCGATCAACAATATTGTACATGGACAGGGAAATTTAGAAAATCGTCTTCAAACAAAGAAATTAAACATCATATACAACAACAAAATTAATCCGTCAACATGTCGTCTTGCACTCGGGGGCACTTTTAGGCACACCTGTGATAGCAGTAGCACTTTTTATGCCAAAACCCATGACATGCCCCATGTTCTTCCTGTTCCTTCTCAATGCAATGCTTATTACAGTTTTCTGTGCTCCGACATCTCCCGTGCCAAGTTTTGCTTAAGCTTTCACATGGTTGATTCAAGACTATATATATATTATCACATAAACAAATAAATTAAGTGATAGAAGAAAAGGAAAAAAGAGATTAGAAGGCCTATAAATATGCATATTAAAAACAAACAAAAAAGTGAAAAGAAACATTTACCATATAGAGGAGGAGCCGAAGCCAAATCAGGCGAAACAAAAGCAAAGAGTAGAGCAAAGGACACCAAAACTACAAAAAAAGCCATGGAAGAAAAGGAAGAAACTGCCATTTTCTCTTCCAATTAGAGTCTGAAAGTTATTAGAGAAAGAGATAGTATAGGAAGCTTGATATGAATGCAGGAGAGAGAATTTCTTTATATAGAGGATTGCATGCAGTGGAAGAAGAAAGAAATTAAGGAATGTTTTTCACTTCAAAAAAGAAAAAGAAAAAGAAAGGAATGTTTTTATCTTTAAATTAAGTTTGATATATGTTTTTCATCCCTCCAATTAAAAGGTAACTTATAACTTGTGTTCATCAACCGTACGTGAAAAAGATCTATATACGCAAAAGGCCAATTAAAAAAAATAAATAAATAAAGGGTGCGGTACAATAATATATACCAATTATACTTCTTCTTTCAATACGTGAAAAAGGGCATGAATTATATTTTACGAATTTATGTCCAAAAATTTATAAGAAAAATATAACCCTTAGTGTGTCAGAAGAACAAAGAGCTTATATGTACGTACGTACCTCTTTGTTTGTTTAGAGGCCAAACTACTGCAAACACTAAATTAATCTATTGTTAGTCATTTATCAAATGAATCATCAAGATACTATCAAGGTAGCTCTAGATTTATTCACATTAATATATTTTTCTACTATTATTGTCACCTTCCCAAAAAAGAATTACAAATAGATCTTGTTGAAAATTGAAAATAACACTCACTAAGAGAGGACACAAAATAGGAAGAGGAATATTCAACTTTATTCAACTTGATAAAATAACTTGCTTTCATGGGTATTTATAGGATACAAATGACCCTTTTAACTTTTTTACAATAACTTCATTCATTTACATCTCATATAACTTTCATGTAACTCCTATGTAAAATAACTCTTGAAAAACTAAAAGACACAATCTCTTCAACTTACTTAGTAACATATGAAAATATGAAATGAAAAGACTCAACTAAATATTAAAATTAAGTTTATTATTCAACAGATCTAGACTCTAGTTTTTCTGGCATGAAGATCACACTTGAGGAGGAATCTGCTGTTTGGGTTAGAGTTCATTGGGTAAAACACTTCATTATATATATTCAATGGCTAAACAAGCACATGCATATATATGCTTTGATATATATATATATATATATATATATATTCAAGGCTAGCATGCATATTTGTCTAAGCATCTTATGCAGCTATAAAACTAGCGTTTAATTTTATACAGCTTAAGCATGGTTAAGACTTGCAAATATATTCACTTGTTAGCCATCTTCTTAATCTTCAATATCCTCTCTGCCAAAATCATCAGTGAGTAGTTTTAAGTATGAACTTATTCGATCTGTCAGGATCTTTGTCTTGTAAAAATTTCCAAAAAACTATATATATATATATATATATATATATATATATATATATATATATATATATATATATATGCGTGTGTGTGTGTGTGTTTTCATTTGCCTGCACTTAGAGGCCTATATTTGTACGATGATCTTATTAATTCTCTATGATTTCTTCACATGATACAGAGATGGTAACTGCACGGTCAACTTCACAGTTTAATTGTGAACGTAGAAGCAAAACATGGTCGGGGGCGTGTCCAATGTTTTTGTCGAATAGTTGTGCCAAGCAATGCAGAAATTGGGAGTACGCGTTTAGCGGAGGATGCAGTCTTGTAATTTGGGGTTCATGCTATTGCTACTACCAACCTCCTTGCTGAATACAAACAAGTCTAAAAATTGTACTATGCATTTGTTATTAAGAGTCTTGTCTACCTTTCTAGATATCCTTCCACATATCCTTTGTTTTCTTTTTCTTTTTTTCCTAGGCATTCCACAGATGATTTGATTACAATGTTTACTTCCTCTCATCATTGGCAATAGGGTAATTTTTTTCTTCTCTCTCTAAGCATCATTTGGCAATAATGGTATTTTTGTTGGTTCATATATTGTCTTTGCCTGAGGAGGGTCTTTACGGTCGAAAAATAAAGGATGTTCTCCCATTTGAATCACTACTCGTATCAAATTATCATTTATCTTAAAAGTTTAAGTTAATAGGAAAGTAATGAATTTAATCATTTAATTTATATTTAACCTGTTCCTCACATGTTGGATCAAACTCCCCCTTAATAAGTAAGTTATAACATGTAAAGTTAATGTTTAATTGAAATGGGAGATGAATAACGGAGACAATGTTCGAACTCAAGACTTTTAGTTATAACAACATATTAAATTATTACTTATTTTAAAAGCTTAAGCTAAGATGGAATAGATGAATTTGATCACTTAATTTATATTCTAACATCTCGCAATAAAAATAAAATAAAGGGAGGAAAAAAGTCACAAGTTACATCAAACTTTAACTTTAGAGCATTGAGAGTAAAGGTTTCTGATCCATTGGATTGAACAAGCCATGCATTCAAGTGCTCTTTATGAAGCTTTTTTATTTTATTTATTTTTTATTATTTTTTTCTCTTTTTTAATGAATGAATACTTCATTACCAAAACGTACAGACACATTACAACACTTCAGCAACAAGCAAGTATCAGAAACAAAACAACAACCTACATCTGCAGCAACATTTACACAGAAATCACTTAGCAGAGAACATGTCTACAGAAAGACAAAGACATCAAAGATACTACCCTTACAACAAAATCTCTTATTTGAGACTCCAATTCCTACATATAGGTCAACATTCTCATAGCTCCTCTAAAATCTCCCTTACCGGCCAAATTTCTAGTTCTCGTTTCCCAAGATATCTTTCTGCAGAATTTGCTCTTCAATTTTGGGCTTGCTACCAAATATTATAAACTGATGCACAAAGGACCAATCGAGAAATGGTGGCTTTGAGGGTCTTGCTCTTCCAATCTTGCATTTACACTCTTTTGCATGAATTTGGCCATACATTCTTTCCAATTTCTGGCATATATATATTCATATATGCCCGGTGGATAGGATTTCATCAATTAGAACTTTGATATCTTTGGCTTCCGTAATTAGTTTTGAAATCCACAGAATAAATGTGGAAACAATATTTTTAAATGGATATTTGGATGGTATATATTGTGCCAAAGACCACAATTTCAGTAAATAAAGAAAAAAAAAAAGAAGAAGTCAAACACAAGAACATCAAAATTTACATGGTGGTTTCTTGAATGTAACGTTGTACTCGATCAGGTGAAGACAATTACAAAGAAATTCACTAACCAAAGATGGAATACAAAAATAGTGAAATGAAAAATAAATCAATCAAAACCCAAAACTCCAATATAGCAAAATCTCACCCTGCACAAAAATATTTCCCCCCCAAAAGAAATAACGAGATAAAAAAAATAAAAAATAAAAAAAAAGTATAAACTTCTCTTTTGTTGCAACGGTCCAATTTTATGCAAAGTCGGCCACTGAAACCTGAAATAATTTGATTTGGGGCCCACCAATGATGTGAATTGTGATGGGTTCATGCCACTCACTTCAAAAAAAAAGTACCCTAACTTGAATCTCATCAAGTTTAACATATAAATTTTCTCAAAATGTTTATGCCAAAACCCTAAATCTCCATCTTAAGAGGCAGTCCATTGGAACAACAGTTAGAAATAGCAGCTTACAAACCAAATTAAAGCGTATGATCAGAAATAACACCAAATTAAGTTCTAATTAAGCTCCCCTTATTGTCTTTTCAAAGTTCTAACTTAATTCTCAAATCTTTCCTCTTTCCAAAAGCATATATATGATCAGAATTACCAAATTAGGTCAACATTAATTGCACATGAGCAGTCAAGATTACTTATATACAGTCTATATTCCTTGTAAAATAATAATAATAAAAAATCAATTATTCAATAAGGATGCGTTTTTCATTGTCTTGCTGTAACAAAATAGTTCAACCCACTAATTCCACTATTACAGAGAAGATTTGCATGGCTTGGAATAATAGCAATAGCACTTTCTATGCCAAATCCCATGACAGGCTCCATGTTCTGCCTCCTCCAGAAAAATGCAATGCTGATTACAGTACTTTGTCTTCCGACATCTCCCATGCCAAGTTTTGCTTAAATATTCACACGGTGGCCCTTATGATCACATAAACAAATGAAGGGAAAAAAATATTAGAAAAAAAAAGAAAAAAAAAAGTAAAAAAAAAAAAAAAAGGATTAGACGGCCTTTATATATATATATGTGCAAATTCAAATGACCCATCAAAACCTGTGTATATATGTCCATACAATTAAGTAGAGTAAAAAGTAACATTTACCAGGAATAGGAATGGGAGATCAGCCAAAGCAGGTGAAACAATAGCAAAGAGTAGAGCAAAGAAACCAAAACTCCAAAAAGCGACCTAGAAGAAAATGAAGAAACTGTCATTTCAAGAGCCAATTAAACAATAGCAAAAAGTCTTTTTTAATAATAAACAGTAGCTAGTAATTTTCTACCTTCTATTCCAATTTTTTTTTTTTTTTTCTTTCTTTTTGAGAGACAGACTGCATGATCAATAACACGATAGAGATGATACAAAACTCGACGTCATGACAAATAGAAATGTTAACCGTTGCTTTCAGCGTTAATAATAAAAGATTATAGTTTATTGATTTTAATGATTATTGTCTTTAGCGTAATGCAAAAGCAATTGTCTTTTAACACTAGCAAAAAGAAAGGAGGAAAAAAAAATCCCAAAATCCTAGTAGAGCTTAAGGAAGTGCCGAGGGGGAGGGGTTTCTCCCCCTCCCCCCTCCTCTCTTTCCCCCTCTCTTTCCTTGATCTGTTCCCCCCTCCCTTCCCCATTTTCCTTCCCCCCCTCTCTTCCCCGATCTGTGTTTCTTTTCTTTTTTTGTGTTTGTTTTTGGATTTCGTTTTCTTTTCCCTGTTGTTGTTCTTTGTTTGCTTGTTTATTTTTTCTTGCTAGGTGTTTGTTTGGGCACACTTTGTAGGTGTCGCTCATGGGGGATTCACTCAAACTTCCCCCCAATTTCTTCGAGTGCGCCGCCGATGTCTTCCGCGCCAGCTTTGCCGTTTACTGTCTTCTGCTAGGTCTTTTCACGCGTCCCCACCGCGATGTGCTTCCAACGCCATCTACGCATTGGTTTCCGGCAAGCACGCGATCGGCTTTTCTTCCGGCTGCTATCATCCGCCTAGGCTGCTATCACGTCAGTAATTACTGACGTGTCAATTTTTGACACGTCGGCAAATTTGGTTCGTTTTGAACCAGATTTTTTCCCTCCCCCCTATATTTTTTGTGATTTTTTTCAGGACTATACCCGAATTTTGTGTTACGGTTCACCTGATATTCAATCTATCCATCAAAACCATGCAAATAATATACAATTTTTCCATCAAATAACATACATCATATCCATTAACATCAATCACAAACTACCCATCAAAACTAACTTCAACACACCATAATAACACAAATAACATAATATATATACACCAATCACAAATATATATATAAACTAACTTCAACACACCAAAAATGTCACATACTAACATAATATACACAAATACAATTACATCAACTTATACACAACTGTGAATAGCCTCAAATTCTCGACCAGACTAGCGATCATTGACATCCATAGCATCCTCTCGACGATGTCCATTACCTGCAAATGATAAAACAAACAATATTCACCAATAAAACAACCACCAAACAAATAAAATCCACTAACGTTAGATGATAATACAAACAATCATTGAGCCCGAATACAATTATAGAACTTCCATATAGGTTATTAATGTTGGGGGTTCAATGGAAGATATGATAAACACAAAGGGAAAGCGCCCTCCCTAGCATTGAGTGCATTTATATATATTTATATTTAGAGTTACAAAATTAAGTTTATGAAGAACTGGTCTTGATGATATTGATATGCATGTATTGCTTCGTGCCATGCAGTTATATCCATTTATACGTGCATGAATAACTCTAAATAATTATCTCAACCAGCAAAACTCTAACCCACATCCATCACCAAACCAACCATGATATATAAACCAAATTTAAGCAAGATTTACAACATCATTAATTATTTAGAATGACTACAACAAATCCAAATTCTAAATATATATATATATAGGGACAGTTATAAAACTAAATTGACTATTAAAAAAAGTCAGTACCTGATCCACTGTCGACCGACGATCGCACCATCGCAAAGGGTGGGGAAGCATTGTCTGGTGGGGTGTGAAACCGGATCATTTCCTCAAGTTGGCGAAAACGGGCGTCAAACCTTGCCTGACGTTCAGCCTCCTGTTCAGCTGCCTGTCGCGCTACCCGGGCATTGTTCTCAGCCATCTGCTCCGCCACTTGCTGGGCTACCCGCGCATTGTTCTCGGCCAACAACGCATCCATCTCTTCCTTGTGCTTCGCCCTCTCCGCGTCAAGCGCTCTATCAAGTGTGTCTTGTGATATCGTGGAATACCTGACGTTTCCTGACCGTGCCTGTGACGGTGTATAGTATGAGTGTATGGTCCCCCGCACAGGCAGAATATTTGGTCCGGCCATCCGAACCCTACCGGCATACTCAGGCTTATTTCCCATTGCCTGGGCGAATGCGTCGTTTGTTACTTTAATTATTTTAATTAATGAAATACCAAATTTGGTATCTCATAATTAAATGAATGAGATCGAGAAAAATGCATGTTATATATATATATCCTTTAGTCTAATTTGAACCATGCATGCACGTTAAATAGCCATGTTATATATATATCCTTTTGCATGGTTTTGCTATATATATATATACGGTATCTCGAGTAAAACATGGCTAACAGTTGGGAATTTTTTTTTTTTTTTTTTAATTTTGAATGTTCAAATGGCATGGGTTACGGTACGTGTTATAAAAGAGAAGTATATATATATATTAAAGTACTGGCCGGTGTTTCTTTTCTAAAAATTAATTTTATTGAATGTTAATTGGAATTCAATCATATTGTACAATATTAAATTAATCTGATAATGTTGGGATCAATCATATATATATATATATATATATATATTATATTTACTGACGTGTCTCTTTGACACGTCAGCAATTGTTGACGTGTCAAATTGACACGTCAAGATTTATTGACGTGTCAATTTGACACGTCATTAAATCTTGACGTGTCAATTTGACACGTCAATAAATCTTGACGTGTCAATTTGACACGTCAACAATTGCTGACGTGTCAATTTGACACGTCAATATTTATTGACGTGTCAGTATTTGACACGTCAGTAAATAATCAGCCAATTATTTATTAATTTTAAAATGATGTCACAATTAAATTTGGTTCAAATTTACTGACGTGCCAAAGTAACACGTCAGTAAATACTGACGTGTTGTTTTCAACACGTCAGTAAATATTGACGTGTACATTTTAACACGTCAGTAAATAATTTGCTGACGTGCTACTTTTAACACGTCAGCATTTACTGACGTGCCAAAAAAATGTTACTGTTTGACACGTGAAGAAACGACCTTTTTTTTGTAGTGTCAACTTTGTCTATTTTTTCATGCTCCTATAACTCAATATCTCATTGCAGTGTCTTCAAGAGATAACTCAATTGGCTGAGTATTATGTCTCATAAAACAGAAAAATTAGTTCAAATATTCATTTTTCTCATTTCCTTCCTATTAGGCGGAAATGTCCCCCAAAAAAAAAAAAAAAACCTTCATTGCGGCCAAGAGGGTTTTACAGTATCTTAAGTCCACTCTTTTTTATGAACTTCAATACGCAAAGGGATCATTGCAATTAAATGGGTTTTGTGATTCAAATTGGTAGCCCTAATTATCACCTGTCGACGACTGGATATGAAATTTTGTTGGGCCCTTGTTTAGTGTCTTGGACAGCTAAAAAGCAACTCACGGTAATATCGTGCTATGGCAATTCCTGCTACGGAATTATATTGGGTTCGTCTATTTTTAAAGAAATGAAAATCATGTTATCTGCTCCTCCAACTTTACGGGTTGATAATCTTGGGGCTCTCCCTCTTGCTTCCGATCCGGTTTTCAATGCAAGAACAAAACATATTGATCGAACTTGATCATCGTTTCATTTGTGAACAAATTAATTGTCAATCGAGAAATCTTAGCCCGTTATATTTTTACAGTGCATCAACTTGCAGACATTTTTACTAAGAGCCTCACCACTTCATAGTTTCTCTTGTTACGGGACAAACTCATGATCATCTACTCACTCTCCATTCTAAAGAAGAAGTATTTTTCCAATACTGATATATAATATATTAGAAAACCATTAATGGATTGCACTGAATCAATTGAGGCTATTTTCAAAGTTTTCCTCTTTCCAAAAGCATATATGTATATGAGAATAACCAAATTTGATCAACATTGTACATATATTTCTTGTAAGAGAAAACCAAACAAAACAATACAATTATTCAATAACCATGTGTTTTTCATTGCACTCAGGATAAACACCTGTGAAAGCAGTAGCACTTTCTATGCCAAATCCCTTTACATCCTCCAGCTTCTGCCTCCTCCAGATTATTGCATTGCTCACTACAGTTTATTGTGGACCAACATGCCCCTTGCCAAGTTTTGCTTAAACTTTTACATGGTGACAGCGCAACCACTGTAAATTATCTCATAATTATAAACAAATGATCAAGAGACAGGAAAAATTAAAAAGAGATCGATTAGAAGGCATGTGCAAATTCAAAATTTGTGTACAATAAAAATAAATATTTACCAGGAATATATTTGATCGGATACGCAGCCAAAGCTGGCAAAACAAGAGCAAAGAAGGCCAAAACACCCAAAAAAACCATGGAAGAAAAGGAAGAACCTGCCATTTTCTCTTCCAATTAGAGTTTGAAAGTCATTTAAGTATCCCACTTTTCATAGAGAAATAGAGAAAGAGAAAGAACCCTAGATATGAATGCAGGAGAGCTAGAAAGATTTTCTTTATATAGAGAGATTAAATATTGCAGTGGGAGATCAATACAATAAAGAAAGGAAAGGTATAACCTCTACGGCTCTACTCATCACTCCTGAATGTCACAAAAGAATATTAACATATCATATTAATTTTATGTTACTTGAATTATTCATAATTGATAGATAGGAAAAAAAAATTATATTTGAGTAGTTTATTAATTTACGTTCTTAATTATTAAACTATCACTATTTTTAATTTGTTTGGGCATGAATTATATATTTACTAATTTATGTCAAAAGATAAAAAATTGTGAAGACAACTGTAACGGTTAGTGTGTTACAATAACAAATAAATTGTATAGATTTTCTTCCATACATGTACAAATTTTTTCATAGATTCTTGGATTATGGATTTTGTTTGTTCATGCCATATGTGTCTAAATAGGGTGTATTTAAATTTTGTATTGTTAGTACTTTTCTAATGGGCAATGATGATGGCTAGGTCTACGTACGGCCAATATGAATAGATATCTTAAAGGTTAGAATGTTTGATGGGATTGTGAGGATACATACTTACTAATGTCAAATATGTTTTAGACCTTAAGGAAAACTTCTTTGTTCTATGGTTATTCAGCCAAAAATAGAGTTATAAACATAACTAAAGCTGCCTTGGTGATAATGAAGAGTAAGAAAAAAAAAACTAGCAATTTGTATATTTAGGCGAGCATAGTATATATGTTTGAGCCTTACAAAAGGAATTTGTTGAAAGGTGTAAAATCATGTAAATTGGGTTTTTACAAGTATGTGTATAAGAAGCAACGAAGAGTCAATTTTAAGTTGACATCTCATACAAGCAAAGATGTTTTTGCTTATGTTCACTTAAATATTTGAGGATCAATAGCGATGTCTTCAAACAAATGTGCACATTATTATGTCAATTTTATTGATGATTTTTCCAAAAATGTATGGTTTATTTTATGAAGCACAAGTCTTACGTTTTCACCATCTTCAAGTAGTGGTAGACACAAGCGAAAAATTAGACTGGAAGAAAAGTGACGTATCTTAGATCTGACAATGGATTGGAGTATAGAGACACTACATTCTTGAATTAATTATGCAAAATAAAAGGCATATATTACTCGTCATTTCACAGTTAAAGAGACTTCACATCAGAACAGAGTTATTGAAATGATGAATATATAAAACACTATTTGAAAAGCCGAGATACATGAAGTTGAATGCGTGATTACCAAAAAACTTTTGGGTTGAGAGAATTAATTATGCACGTTTTGTCACCAACAGATTAGAGGTCACGGCTCCCTCAAAATTGCCATATATCTTTTTCATGTGTTTTAGTACTAGTTGATTCACCTTAGCAAGGGTGACCATCATTGTTATGGTGAGATCACCTATTTACACTATCATCACTCCTAGATCACACTCTTACATGGGGTGATAAACTTAGTTATGCACGCTTCATCCCCAACAGATTAGAGGTCACGGCTCCCTCAAAATTGCCACATATCTTTTTCATGTGTTTTAGTACTAGTTGATTCACCTAGCAAGGGTGACCATCATTGTTATGGTGAGATCGCCTATTTACATTACCATCACTCCTCAATCACACTCTTACATGGGGTGATAAACTTAGTTGAGCACCATTATCCTAATACCAATAACTTTTTTATGTCAACTCTCACATGAGAGCTTTCACAAATCGGCGCGCCTCAAAATGTGACCAGCCAAATACCACCATAAAGATTATTTGTTAAAGGCCAAATCTTCTCTCAAGACATTTTTGTTATCGTCAAATTGTTTAAAAATAATTTTTTTTTAAAAAAAAAAATGTTGTTGGGCTGGTACGGCTAAGCCATGGGTTCTATTTCTTGTTGGAATTTTTAATTACAAGGGTATAAGTGCTAGGGACATTTCACTTATACTCCATTTGATCTAACCCCAAATTCTAACCCTAACGGTATATATGGTGAACATTGCAAACTTTTTAAAGTTAGATACATTAAATTAAGAGTTCTTTAAATTTTAAGGAGATGATTACAAAAATGCTCAAAGTTAAGATTGAGGGGTTAAATGAAGTTTCTCGGCCCATTTTTTTTCTCGAGATTTATTGCACAAATATCCATTAAAAAAAAAAAAAAACTCTTCAAACTAGAGACAAAGAAATAAATACACGATGCATGCAGCTCGATCACACTTAAAAGGATCGAAGACATACATGTGCCTCATTTTTTCAAGTAAAAACACCGTCTTTCATGTCATTCATGTAGAGATTTCAGCCATTTTAATGCAGTAGTATTTTTTCAACACACTGGTATATATATATTAGAAACCATCAATGGATTGCAGTTAATCAACGTTATTTTCAAATTGTTCCTCTTTCCAAAAGCATATGAAAATCACCAAATTTGATCATTATACACGGGACAGGGAAATTTAGAAAATTGTCTTCAAACAAACAAATTCAACATCTTCTAAAAAAAAAAATTAATATGTATGAGCAGTCAAGATTAATTACTATATTTCTTGAAAGGAAAAAAAAAAAATTCAATTCAATTATTCAATACGGACGCGTTTTTCATTGTTTTGCACTCAGGAACATCTGTAAGAGCAGTAGCACTTTCTATTCCAAGCCCCGCCATGACATGCTCCACCTTCTGCCTGCTCCTGCTTAATGCAATGCTTGCTACAGTGATCTGTGAACCAACATCTCCCATGCCAGGTTTTGCTTAAACTTTCACATAATGGCAATGGCCCCTTCTATTCATCTGTATATTATCACATAAACAAATGAAGAAGAGAGAGAGAGAGAGAGAGAGAGATTAGAAGGTATATAAATATGCAAATTCAAATGACTCCTCAAAACCTGTGTACGGATAAAGTATTGATGAAATGATTAAATTTGATATTAAATTACCAGTTATCTCAAAAGATGTGAATTTAATCACTTAATCATTACTTTAACACTCTCCCTCATGTGTGGGCTCAAACTCCTTTTTAATGGTGAGGCCCAACACGTGAAATATTTAATTTAAATGGGGCGTAATTTAACGGAGTCAAGGTTCGATCCCAGGACCCTTAGCTCTGATACCATGTTAAATTACCAGTTATCCCAAAAGCTTAAGCTGATAAGAAGAAGTAAATTTAATCACTTAATTATTACTTTAACATTTGATCTTACATAGCTATCCATTAAAGCTTTTGAGATAATTAAATATTTTACGTGTTAGGTTTCACCTATTTAATGAAGATTTAAGCCTATACATGAGGAGGACTGTTAAAAGTATTGATTAAATAATTAAATTTATTTGTTTCTATCAACTTAAGCTTTTAAATAACGGGTGATTTAACATGTACAACCCATCCATATATTCAAGTAGAGTGAAAAGAAACATTTCCCTGGAGTAGGAGGGATCGAAACCTCAACCAAAGCAGGCAAAACAATAGCAAAGAGTAGAGCAAAGAACACCAAAACTCCAAAAAAAGCCCTAGAAGAAAATGAAGAAACTTTCATTTTCTCTTCCAATTAGAGTCTGAAAATTAGTGAAGTATCCCACTTTTCACAGAGAATTAGAGAAAGAGAAAGAATAGGAAGCTTGATATGAATACAGGAGAGAGATTTTCTTTATATATAGAGAGAGAGATTAATTGCAGTGGGAGAATAAAGAAATAAAAGACATAACCTCTATTCGTCACTCCTGAATGTCACAAAAGAATACAAACATATATCATATCAATTTTATGTTACTTTAATTCATAATTAATGATAGATAGTAAAAAAATCAAACCTAGGCCAAATTTCAAGGACCAAAAATATCGATAAATTCATATTACAGCACCCTTTTAATGACAATTTATATGAGGGAATATCTCATAGTTTTCTAGCTTATTTTTCAATTTTTATTTTATTTTATCTTTTATATTGACTTGTTTTATTATTTATTATTTTCCTTTCATTTACACTATTTTTTTTTAAGAGACAGACTGCATCATTAAAAAAAGGGGAAAATATAAAAAGGCCTCCCAAACTACCAACCATTTGCGATTTAGCCCTCAAATGTTCAAAAAGTAATAAAGTAGCCCCCAAACTATCAATCAGTTGTAATTTGGCCACTCCGTTAGTCAACACCATCAAATTGGATGGAAAATGTAATACGACGTCGTTTTGGCAAGGATAAGTTACTAAAATGCCCTTTTGGGATAAAAATTAATTTAAAAAATGCCCCTAAAACAACGTCGTTTTGAGAAAAAAAAAATTAAAAATTAAAAAACGGTAGTTTAGGGGTGGCTCGCCGGCCACCCCCATGGGATCCACTGGGGATGTTAGACGGTCTTCTCCTGTGGATCCCAACAGTGATGACAACACTGTTGGACAGTCTTCTCCGGTGACCCAATTCGCCGGAACGTGACGAATCGAGAAAAATCAACGCCAATTCGCTATGGTATGTTTCTCCTCCTCTCTCTCTCTCAATTTCTATGGATTTATTTTTCTTGTTTGTTTAATGCTTTGTGGATTTTCTTTGAATTAGGGCATTTGATGCTTGAATTGGGTCTTTTGGACCGTGCTTATTGTAAAGAAAGTGTTTGACAATTTGATTGCTCGGTCCGGCGACATGCTCCATCCATGCCTCCTCGGCTTCTTTGCCGCCGTGCTTTAGAAACACCTCTGTGGCGTCAATCCGGTGCATATTCCACCCATTTTTATTTCTCAGCCAGAGAATTTTCCCCAGTTGGCGGCATGCTAATTTGCATGTGTTTTCCTTCATCTGAGTTATTGCTTCATAGAGTAACCTTAAACGGCGATGTTTGTCTAGATATGGTTCGGTTCGGAAATATTGGTCGAATTCTGGAGCCATGGGCACTAAACCACCGTTTTTTTAATTTGTTTTTAATTTTTAATTTTTATTTATTTTTTTCTCAAAATGACGTCGTTTTGGGATGCATTTTTTTAATTGATTTTTATCCCAAAAGGTCATTTTAGTAACTTAACCTTGCCAAAACGACGTCGTATTGAATTTTTCGTCCTATTTGACGGTAACCATTAACAGAGTGGCCAAATTGTAACTGATTGGTAGTTTGAGGGGCTATTTTATTACTTTTTGAACATTATGGAGCTAAATCGCAAATGGCTGGTAGTTTGGGGGTCTAAATTATATTTTTCACTTAAAAAAACTGTATACGTTTAGTGAAAAAGATTTTAATTAAGCTAATATGATTGATTGATCTCCACTATTTGACACATTATTCTGCAAACATCAGTTTGAAAACTTCAAATAAACTTTGAGAACTCTAGAGGGCCACGACCGGCTAGCTAGTTGTTGCCTACTTGGTGACAAAGAATATATGCAAAGTCCAATTAAAAAATAAATAAAACGGTGAGGTCCAATATCAATACTTTTACTTTGAATTTGTTTGGGCATGAATTATATATGTACTAATTTATGCCCAAAAATTGTGAAAGAAAACTCTACGTGTTAGTGTGTCAAGATAACAAAGAGGTATGGGTTAGAGGCCAAATTAAACCACGTGCCGTTAAACTACCACTTATTTTAAAAATTTAAGCTAATAGGAAGAAGTAAATTTAATCATTTAATCAAATACTTTAACATTACCTTTTCATGTTTGGGCTCAAACACGTAAAGCTTAACACGTTGGTTTAGAGGCCAAGCCATTGCAAATTCTAGATTAATCTATTATTAGTCATTCATCAAATGAATGTAGCTCCAAACTTTATTGGCATGCACATAGCTCCAAACTTTTTTCTCATGACTCAGATCCACACACTTTGATATATTCATTGGTTAAAATTAAGCAATTTGTTTTTTGATCGGTAGATCACACATGAGGAGGATTAATTAATAGTGTTCATTGGCTAAAACACTTCATTATATCCAATGGTTAAACATGCATGCATGCTTAAATTTGCATGCATGCCATATTTGAGCTAACAAAGGAAAGAGAAGCTCGATCTTTAAGTGGCTGACAAGAATGGAGACAATTGCCAGCGTGGATGAGTTTGCTGCGTTTCTTGATGTTCAACAAGAAAATAATGAACCACTAATGAATTGATGTCCCGTTTTGAAATGATATTTTGGAAGTTTCTGATAAATTGAAAGACATATATATATATATATATATATATATATATATATATATATATATTGTTGAGATAAAATAATTATAGGATCACCAATGAAGCAGAAAAGTAACAGAATAGTAAAATAACAAACAGTCATACAAGATACTAAGATTTAAGTGGTTCGACTTAATAAGCTTACATGTACTGGTAGAGACGATTTATGAGAAATTTACTAACAAAAGGATGGAGTACAAAAGAGTAGTACAAATAAATAAAACCATTCAAACTCAAAAGCTCCAATACACCTAATTAGCTCACAAATACACAAAAGAGAAAACTATTCTCTAAATTCTCTAAGAGCTTGCTGTTTTTCTCTCACACGGAGCTAGCTGCTGCCTCTTACATTTTTCTCACTAACCCACAAGAAAGCTGCAGCACACACTCACCCTTTCACATATTTCTCCCTTTCAAAATGGAGCTACAGCCCAGCTCTACCGAGATGGCCAAATGACTATTTACAAAAAAGGGTATTTTTTGACGTGCAAATTTTAAAACGTCAGGAAAATTTTTTCTAATGTGTAAAGAGTGACACGTTAGAAAATCTAAACAGACACGTCAGAAAATTCTGACGTTTTAAACGTTGGAGCGTCAGAAAAAATGTTACAGATTTAGGAAATTAAAAAATGATATAATTTCTGACGTGGCACACCGCTCTGACGTGGTACGTCGCCATGTCAGAACTCTATGTATATATATATTTATATTAGTTTTTTGTCGTGCCACGTGTCAAACGTCAGGAATTTCTGACGTGCAACACGTGGCACGTCAGGAAATTATCTTGAGCTCCTCCCCGCGTCCCATCTTCCTGTTAGAACACTATATATATATATATATATCAGATAATTATATATCAGATTTTTTTTTTTTTAGAGTAGTTTTCTGACGTGCGAGATGTCGCACGTCAGAAATTTCTGACATGCGACACCTGGCACGTCAGAAATTCCCTCGATACCTGATATTAACAAATCATAAAAAAATATGCGAGATTTTAAAATTTTTCCCTCTTCTTTTTCCCTTCAACTTTTTCACTCTTCTTATTCTTTCCCTCTTCATTTATTTTCCCCACACTCTCTCTCTCTCTCCTCTCTCAATCTCCCTTCTGCACACTGCACGGCAGCTCCCTCTAGATCTAGAGGGAAAAAATGAAAGCAGCAGATCGAAGAAGAAAGCAGAAGAAGATGAAGAAAAAGAAAATGAGAAGAGAAGAAGAAAAAGAAAGAGAAAAGGAGAAGATCGAGAAGCTGGGTACGTTAAAAATAAAAAAAAAATAAAAAATAAAAAAACGAAGAAGAAGAAGAAGAAGAAGATAAGATAAGAAGATTTTTGGGTTTTTGAAGATTTGTTGGGTTTGACATTTGGATTTTTGATTTTTTGAAGATTTTTTTGGTTTGGGTTTTGGGTTTGAGTTTTTGAAAATGGAGATAGAAAAGAAGAGAGAGAGAGAAAGAGAAAAGAAGAGAGGTGCAGAGAAATTCCTAAAATCAAAAACCCAAATATCTGGGTTTTTGAAATCTTCTTCTCTGCACCAGAGAAGAAGATTTTTTATTTTCGTTTCTCTGCACCACTCGTGGTGCAGAGAAATTCCTAAAAAAAAAAAATTTAATTGAAAATTAATTTAAAATAATAAATTTTTTAATTGAGAAAAAAAAAATTTCAGAAAAAAATTTAAAAAAAATTCTACATTTTCTGACGTGTGATACACCAAAACGTCATAATTTTCTGACGTTTTACCCACTGACGCGTCAGGAAAAAAAATTTTCTGTCACCTATGCTTCTGACAATTTACACGCGTCAGAAACGACACGTGAAAAAAATTTCCTGATGCGTCGAACACCCTAAAACGTCAGAAATCTCCAATGAAAAAAAAAAAAAAAATTTGTAGTGAAAGTACTTCACACTTCAGTAAAAGAAATCTTCCCCTTGAAGAAAGCTGCTGCCTCTCTACCTTGCTGCACACTTTTGCTCTCCATTTAAAGACCAAATTGACCAAGTAATTGATGGTTGGTCATAGTACTTCACCATGAAGTAAAGCAACAAAATACTTCATTGAGAAGTAAACTAAAAGAGGTAAAACGTGGCTCAAGGATAAAAAATCACAAAGCTGCAACCAAAGGAATAAAAGGGGTGGGGCCCACCACAAGACTTGAGAAATCAAGTCATTTTCCAACATATATATATACACACATTTGATATATATAGCAGTGTCATCATGAAATTTATATGTGAATTTATAAGCTTGGATTGCGCTGTTTGGTCCGAAAAGGCATTGGTGTACCAATGTGACAAATAGATGATAATTTTGTGACGAAATATGATCACGTACATTGAATTTTTAGAAAGTGGAAATTAACACCTTATGTGTAACTTTTTAAATGATTAATTTTGATTATGAGCACTTTGATTATTATTACAATTGAAACGTCTTGTAGCATATATAGTGAGATTCATAAGCTCGATACAAAGCTAATCTTGGTATGAAGACATCAAGAGTTGGATCCCAAGTTTTGGGATCATGCAACCATTTGTGTTTTAAATGGGAAGCAACATGATATTTGGTCATTGATGAGTCCCTCACAGAAATTATATATACCAATATTCGCGATTACATATACCAATATTCGCGATTACGACAAAATGCTCAAAGCATGAAAAGTTCACATCATATTGTGTGTAGCTTTATTATATTGTTATATAGATATGAAACTTCAAGAACATAAAAGTCGTTTTAATGAAGTGAATTTTGAACAATTACTTGGTATTGCGTGTTTAAATTTAGATAGTTTAATTTATTAATTTGCTGCCTTTAACAATAAGGATAAATTAATTCAACTTCCTCAGTTTCATCTGAATGATTTTTTTAGTTCAACATGTTACTAGTTTGAAACATAAATCCTTAATATGCATTCTAGTGAAGAATTTGTAACCCTTAAAAGAAAGTGGACAGCTTGCCAAAAAGATGGTATAATAATTTGTTTTTGTTTTTTCTTTTCTAAAAAAATAAAAGGACATTGTGTATCTATTAGTTTATTCATTGGAGCCATTGATTTTGCCAATTGTGACAGTTACTATTGCAAGAGCAGTTTCAACAATGAATAATGTTAAAAATCACTTACACAATTGAGTGAGAGATCAATGAAAGAATGATTTTTGGTCATATATGTTGAAAATGATATATTCGAAACTATCAACAATGATTTGAAAATATGAAATCTCGTCAAAGATAACTTAATAAACTAACACTGAGAGTGAAAAAATAAAGTACGTTACATAATTATAATTTAACAAATAATTAAATTTTGTTGAATTCTTTAATGAATTAGTTAGTTATATTCTTTAATCTTTTAATCAAATTTTGTTCAACTCTATATTTTAATTTTGAGAAATGTTAGGGGTCAATATTTTTCGCATATTTGGCCTATCTCATCTTACAAATCAACCATCAGATTTGTTGACTTATGTGAACCCTACATAATTAAGTCAATAATAGACCCCACAAATCTAATGGTTGATTTATTGAATTTATAGGAGAATATAAGCAAAATATATAAAACTTATTGACTCATAACATTTCTCGTTATCTATGTGAACATCTTTTTGATTTGAGTTGATACCATTAACAATTGAGATAAAACAGTTATACTATTCTTTCGCCTAAACCTTTCAATCCTGAACTAATAAGTGGATCCAAAATAAATTGCACAATTTTGGACGGAATTTTTTTTTCCCCCAAAATCATTAAAAAAAAAAATCAAGTAAATGTTGGATTAAATTAGATAAAAATTACATAAAAACTAATATGTGTGTGTGTGTGTGTGTGTGTGTGAATATAGCAAAATCTGAAGTGTTTAAAGTAAATTTGAACTACTGATATCTTCTTCAACATTCCAAAATGATGAGTAGAAGAATTAAACTTGCATTATCATGAGCACAGAAATCATTCATGCTTGAATTTGATTATATTGGATATTCTTGTGTGGCATGAATTGTATGTGAGACATCATCTTTCACGTAATTCTTGTACGTAGCTAGTAATTCCAACCATTTATTTATTTTTCCAGTATTGGTGTATATATATATGAGAATGACCAAATTAAATTTGATCAGCAATATTGTACATGGGACAGGGAAATTTAGAAAATCGTCTTCAAACAAACAAATTAAACATGATATTTTAATACAACAAAATCAATCGTACGTATGAGCAGCCAAGATTAATTAATTACTATATATATTTATTTTTGTAAAAAAACAACTCGATCAAATATTCAATAACAATTAATACACTTTTCATTGTCTACTAATTGCACTCAGCATATGTGAGATAGCAGTAGCACTTTTTTATGCCAAAACCCATGACATGCCCCATGGTCTGCCTTCTCCTTATTCCTGCAATGCTCATTACAGTTTCCTGTGGACCTACATCTCCCATGTCAAGTTTTTCAGGTTTTAAGGGTATTTTGATAATTTTCTTTTTCCCTCCAAGTATTTTCTTCTGGTTTTGAACTGAATGTTGTTCTTTTCTCTATATTTTTCAGTATCATATGCCAAGCGTGTAGTAATGGCAAAGAATAGTGTACCTCTTTATGATGATGATGACGACGATGATTATGCCAAGCAAAGCATGGATATATGATGCAGTGTATGCATGGTTTAAGGGCAAAGCGTGCGATGGTGGTGACAGTTAATGATGGTTAGTAAATCTCCCTCCTTAAGGAAAAAAAAGCTTCGTCCACAACCAGACTCCCGCGCGAGCAGCCATTCCCAGCACATAATACTTGCTCCTCGAGTCTGGGTCCCAGGTGAATCCGAATCGAGTCTGATGTGTGATTGGCGGGTGGTCCATGCGCGATCAAGTGCGCGTGTGAAGGAAGTTACCTGTCGCGTTCTGTACCCGGCAATCCAAAATAAAAAGCCGCTTTCTTGTCCCCCAACACATCATATCGCTTCACCCTGTTTTTCTTTGTCCCCCTCTAACCTCTTGTATATTATCACATAAATAAATAAATAAGAGATTAGAATGCCTATTATATATGCTTATTAAAAAAAAATTGCATAATATGTGCAAATAATTAACTCAAATGACCCATCAAATTAAAACCTGTGTACAACCCATCCATGCATACAAGTAGAGTACTAGTGAAAATAAACATTTAACAGGAACAGGAGTAGGAGCCAAAGCAGGCAAAACAATAGGAAAGAGTATAGAGCAAACAAGGCCAAAACTCCAAAAAAAGCCCTCAAAGAAAAGGAAGAAACTGCCATTTTCTCTTCCAATTAGGGTCTGAAAGTTATTCAAGTATTAGAGAAAGAGAAAGAGAAAGAGAAAGAATAGGAAAGGTTGAGCAACTTGAGAGATTTAATTTTCTTTATTTATTTTGTTGACATGTCCGCACAAGGAGGGGGAGGGGGATTCGAACTAGTGACCTCTGCTTCATTAAGCATTGAGCTACCTCTTGGGGACTAATTTTCTTTATTTAGAGGAAAGGAATGACATAGCAACTTGTGAGTAAACAATTATACATAGAGGAGGGGGGTCCACTTTAGGAATGTTTAAACTCATAATGCGGGAATATTAATATAATTAATATTTAAACTCATAAACTGAATAGGAATGTTTAAATATAATTAATTATTTTATTAGTTTAAATTTTTGAAATGGGTGGTAATTTAATAATTTTAAATATTAATTAAATTAATAAATTAATTTTTACCTATTTACTTAAACTTTTATGATAAGTAATTAATGATTTGAGGCTTGTTTTGGATTACGTTTGATGGACCTAAAAGTCCTTTTAACACTCAAAAGTTCATTGAAGAGAAAAGTACTTGTTTGGTAACAAAATTAAAAGAGCTTTTAAGTGTCTTAAAAGCCTAAAAATGACAAAAAAAACTTTTGACAAAAGCTTAAAAATGAAAAAGTTATTTTTGACTTAATTGCTCAATTTTTCAAATGTAATCACAAACAAGCTCTTAGTATAAAATTCCTATAAACATAAAGAAATATATTGAACTTTGAGAGCTCTAAAGGGCTACCGATTGGCTATATAGTTGTTGCCGACTTTGTGAAATAATATATATGCAAAGGCCAATTCATTTTTTTTTTTTTTTTAAAAAAAGGTGAGGTCTAATTACAATACTTCTACTTTTATGGTCAATTTGGGATTGCGGTTTTAATAAGTGCAATTTTTAAAATTGCATTTTTAAAAATTGCGTTTTTAAAATCGCTACTTTTTAAAATCGCAGAGGCGTTTGGTAGAACATGTTAAAAAAATTTTTTTTTATCAAATATTTGTTACGCAAAATCATGATTTTGGTTTAAATTCGCGTTTTTTCAAATAAACACTCGATAACCTGCTTATAGAAATCGCAAATTGTTTTCCTATTTTAGATTAAATATTTTTTAAATGGCAATGCCAAACACCTTATGTTTTGCGATATCTCTTAAAATCACAAACTATTCTTGTAAAATCGCAATCCCAAATGCACCCTTAATTTGTTACTAATTTATATCCAAAAATTGAGAAGAAAAAAATGTAACCGTTAGTCACGTGTCGCAAGAACAGAGAGGTTGATATTTATGTACCTCTTCGTTGGTTTAGAGGCCAAAGTAGCGCTGCAAATTCTAGATTAATCTATTGTTAATTATTTATCAAATGAATCATCTAGATTTATTTACATTTTTCTACTATTATTGGCACTTTCCCAAAAAAAAAAAAAGAAAAAAAAAAGAATAATATTTTAAAAATATATATATGGAAATAGAATTACGTACGAACACTTAATTATGCGGTACGTCGAATACGAGAGTATATATAATACTCTAGGTTGTTGCTTGGCATGAATATATAGCTCTAGACTTTTTCTCATGACTCTTTTTCTTTTTTTTTTTGGACTCACATGAGGAGGATTAATCAGTAGTGTTTGGGTTAGAGTTGATTGGCTAAAACTCTAGTACTTCATTATATCCAAGGGATAAACTTGCAATATGCTTTGATATATTCAATACTACTCAAAAGTAATAGCGGTGGCATATTTGTGTAATTAGCATCTTATGCTATAAATAAAACACATAGATAGTACCTAATTACCCTTCTTATGCACCTTAAACATGGTTAATACTTCCAAATCTTTTCACTTGTTACCCATCCTTTTAGTCTTCATGATCCTCTCCTCCAACATGAGTAAGTAGTTATAAACATTCATAATTATCATCTATTCATAGTACTGCAAAATCATTCATCATGTTCTAATTAACATCAAATTCTCATCATATTCTTGTGGAGGAATATGTTTTAGAGGCTTCTATTGTACGACGATCTTACTAATTTGCTATGATTTCTTCACATGTATGATCATGCAGAGATGGCAACTGCACAATCTCCACTTTGTCAACGTAAAAGCAAAACATGGACGAGATTTTGTTCATTTTTTTCATCAAAAAGCTGTAATCAGCAGTGCAAGCATTGGAAGAACGCGTCTGCGGGAGCATGTCATGCATCATGGGTAATTAATAACGCATGCTTTTGCTACTACGTGCCCCCTTGCTGAATACAAGCAATTCTAAAAATGTATACTATAATGGCTGATATTCACAGTCACGTCATCATAATTATATGACAATCATATGAGAGTCTACTAAATATCACTTCTCATTTTGGTTTGTTATGTACATTGTTTAATTTCTTTCCAAGTTTCTAGAGTTACTTCCACGTGTATTTTGATTAAAGAGTGTATGTTACTTTCTCCTCACTATATGGTAATTAATTATGGATCATCGATCAATAAGTCAATTTATAAATTACTTTAGAGTAAAAGTTGGAATAATCCAAACATT
Organism: Corylus avellana; assembly: GCF_965113065.1. NCBI lineage: Eukaryota > Viridiplantae > Streptophyta > Magnoliopsida > Fagales > Betulaceae > Corylus > Corylus avellana. Next base: position 16,853,715 of record NC_142491.1, on the reverse strand, counting down.
TTCCTTTAATTTAAAAATAATGGATAAGATTTTACAAACTCCACGGTAAAGTAGAAACTAATTAAACTATGTTTTATGATATTTTTTTTAAAAATAAATAAAAAGGCAGGTGGAGAAACTTGTTGGGAGTCGCATAGGAGGGATCTAAACGGTAGGTACCACAGATGCTTCCTCAAATCCAATTGAACCATAGCATAATTTAGTCTCATTAAACATCAGTCGAACTCAAAATGACTAATAAATGAAAACTAAGTTTTATCTTACCTGTTCCAGTTGTCTTCGATGTCACCTGTTGCTCTCCAACCATTCCCAATACTTGTGGGCCAAGTGGCTGGGTCTTCTTTTCTACTAAAGTTTGTAACAAATTTAATTAAGAAAAAAAAAAATGTGGCGACCTACATCTTTACATGATATAATCACTTGAATGTCAAGCAAGGAAAGTATAAAAATTAAGCACCCTATTGAACAAAATCCCCAATTTTCTTTTAGATAAACTATACTATTCCTAGTCTATCTATGATGTTTGTGATTGAGTCAAGAGTTTAGACGATAGGGGGCTAATGGAGGAGATGGTCCGAAGGAGTCTCGGATAGGAACAAAAGAAAGATTGAAAGATCGATCCGAACTCCGGCTATTCAAAAAAGGGAGGACGAGTTAGTAGACTGCGGAAGACATAGAACTTCTTCTCATCTATATTGGCCAAGTGGAAGACTGACTTTTAGATGTCGAAAGGAAAGACATTCCTAGGAGGAGGAAGAAGAAAAAGAAGACGAAGAGGAAGTAAGACTTGATTCTTCTTGGTCTGTGATTCAGTCAAAAGCTTAGAGCCTAAGACGATAGGGGGCTAATGGAGGAGACGGTTTGAAGATAGGAACAAAAGAAAGATTGAAAGATCGATCCGAACTCCAGCTATTCAAAAAAGGAAGGACGAGTTAGTAGACTGCGGAAGACATAGAACTTCTCGTCTATATTGGCCAAGTGGAAGACGGGCTTTTAGAGGTCGAAATGAAAGGCATACCTAAGAGGAGGAGGAAGAAGAAGAAGGCATTTCTAAGGCATTCTCTCTCCTCTCCCCCACCACTCACGCACAAGATTCGGATCCTCTCTAGTCCAAATATCTAGTTAATGGTCAGAATCTCTCTAGAGAGATCTTGAGACCATAAATTAGACATCTGTCCCATGAATAAAATAATAATAAAATATTTTATATATTTTTAAAATAACTAAACAAAATAATAATTTTTTTAAAAAATAAATAAAAAATTAAGGGGTGGCTGGCCATCCAAGTTGGGGCTGGGGGGTGGTCCGACCACCCCCAAGAGCCAAATAAAAAAATAAATAAATTTGATTTGGCCTTGGTGGGTGGCCAATCCACCCATCTAAAATTTCATTACTTTTATAATTATTTCCTCAAAGTTTAAAAACTCTCCGTTTAATATATCAAACTTTAAAAAGTTTACAATGTCATATCATCTCATTAGAGTTAATTGAGGTTAAATCGGACAAAAAATGTATGAAATGACGTTTATAATTTTGCATTAATTGAACAATTTTTTTTTTAAAAAAATAATATTTTGAAAATTTATAAGGCCTCCGAAAATCCTAAAACGGATGTGTGATATTACAAACTTTTTAAAATTGAATATACTAAACGTGATTGCAAAAATAATAAAAGTTTAAGAGGGTTAAGTGAAAAGATGAACAAATTGAAACCAAAATTATTAGGGTATTTCATGATGTAATAATAATTTGATTTTTCGTTTTCCTTAAATCTTTAAAGAATCTAATTATTTGTAAATGGCTTTTTTTTTTTTTTTTTTTTTTTTTTTTTTTTACAGACAAACAGGTCAACCTTTCATCTTCTGTAAAGAATTTTAATTTTAATTTTAATTTTTTTTTTAAAAAAGAATCTGATTTGATGTATATATGATCATTAAAACAATAACATAACTTGTAAATAATAGTAGAAAATCAGTTAAATAAATAAACTAGTTTCGGGATTAGCATGATTAATTATGTCAACAAGAGTAGCAAGAACGAGTACCAACAGGACATAATACAACGGATTTGTCTATTGAAAGAGCAGCGGCTCCCATGGGCCATGGCAATGAATGAAACGCACGTCGGTTTTTTTTTTTTTTTTTGCTTTGATGTAAAGCTACTTCTCTTTTTCACTCATCAAACTTTTCCTTATTGTAACAACTTTCGTGCATACATAGATAGCTTTTGCATAAGAACTGCAGGGATATAAATGCTATCAATTTCTTAGCATTTTTATCCTAAAAAGCTTAAACTAATCAAAAAGATATTGTCTAAAATATTAATTAAATGATTAGATTCATCTTTTTTATTAGCTTAAACTTTTAACATAAGTAATAATTTAATCTGATACCAAACCAAATGTTAATCTTAGAAAAATACTTAGATACTTTAAAATGATTAACTACAACATTAATCAAACAATATAAAAGTTGTTTAGCAAAAACATATCATATAAATCTAGCTTGTTGAGTTGAATTAATATTTATGCCAAAAAAATGGCCGGTCTCAGTGGCATAACCATTTATTCGTTTATTATTTTAATTTGTAGAATCCATGAAAATATTTGAATAATTACGTGGAATCTTGTGAGAGACTTTTAATGGCATATATTTATCTCTTTATCTTTATACATAAAAAATAGCCAATGCACAACAAAATAGTAACTTTTGTTTGATAAGGAAAATACACTTTAGTCCACTTTCTTTGTTCTTCATGCTTAACTCAAGCAAGGTTATTTCCGTCTTTCGGTTGTTTTAATTACTATATGGCCCTTCATCTTTGTTCATCGTAGTTATATAAGACAAGGTTATTTTTGTCTTTCACTATACGCAATTATCTGTACAATTTTACCCATTTTGTTTGTTCGTCATGCTTAAATCAAGAAAGGTTATTTTCGTCTTTTGGTTGTCTTAATTACTATTTGCACTTTATCTTTCTTCATAATAGTTATATAAGACAAAGGTTAGTTTTGTCTTTCAGTATACACAACTACTATTTCTGCACCGCACGCATGCGTACCCAAACCCCCCACCACCCCCCCCCCCCCCACTTTCTTTCCTTTCTTTTTCTTCTTCTTCTTCTCTCTTTCCTTCTCCACTACCGACACTCACAGTCTCACCTCTTCTTTTTTCTCTTTCCTTTTCACTCAAAGATGAAGAGAGATGAAGAGAGAGAGGTTGAAGGCTGGCTGGATTTTCGGCCAGAAATCTCGTGCTTCGGTCGCTGAAGAGAGAGCGAGACAAAGATGAAAGGGCAAAAAAATCAGTTCTTAGCCATCGGTGAGAAGGAGCAGCTGTTCTTCTCAAAATCTCGCAGTGCCTCTTCAACAGGCAATCGCTATGTCACTCTTTGAGCGATCATTAGGTCTCTGATTATGGTATGTTAATTGTCTATTCATCTTCATCTTTGTCTTAATATACACTATACATACTCGTACCAGGTTTTGTTTCAAAGAAAGTTATGATCTATTTCTTATAAATGATGTTTATATATATATATATATATATATATATATATATATATAAAAGGTTATGGTCTATTAACCATCTGGATTCCAAATTTTGCAAGCTCGCTCTTTTATTTTTTGCAAATCCATTTTTGAGTTTGGTCATTTCCTTTTCCGCATAGATAGATGGATCCTCGTTTTCTACATATCTTTGTCAAGCCGAGTAGCTCTGAACCCGACTGGGTCATAGATTTATTTGAAATTAATTAACCTTTTTACTGGATGTTAGTTTTCTTGATTTTGGGCTTCTGATGACTGGACCTCCATGAGGTTGAATATTACAAACTTCTTTGTTGAACTTGCCTTAATCTTTGTAAATGAGTTCTAAGTCGTTGGTTTGCGTTATTTGATGCTGAAGACTAGAAGATATCATGATTGAACCTTGTGGGGGTTGCCTTGTTGTTCTCTTGCTTGAGGGATTTTCTAAATAAATAGTGTAAATAGGGCAGGTTATGAGTGCTTAGGAGGGTCTTATAATTTTGGGGGTTTGTTCTTTTTGAATAGTGTGGAATTGGAAGGAATGTTAGAGCTCTATAAGACGGGTTTGTGAATGCAATTATTTGGAATTAATTTAGTGAAGGGGAGCACGCCTCTATAGGGAAGTTGGGGTTATCCTGCTTTTGTATAGGGCCTGCCATGTTGAGTTTGGTTGTTGTAAATGAAGTTTGGGCGCTTATGGTTTGGTTTAGTACATAGCTTTGTTGTTATGTTATTATTTTCACTAAGGTTTTTTCTTTCATGGCTCAATATTGGTTTATTATAAGAAGAGAATGCATCTTTTTTAGGATTTGATAGATTGTGAATGTTGTCATTGGCGGGGAGAGCTCTAATTTCATTGAATTTTCATCATATAATCTTGTTCCAGCGACTATTTATGCTGAAGATAATGTGAGTAGAAGAATTATCTAATAATACCATAGCCACTGCCCAAAGCCACCGTCTTTTAGGGATAATGGGTAGTAGAAATATTGTATGTTTCAAGTTGTGTATTGCTTGCGGGTGGCGAAATTGCTTGTGGTTGGGTTTTTTTTTTTTTTTTTTTGGGTGGTTGATTTTGTTTGTAAGTTTTGGGTAGTCTGTTTTTTTAGTAATTTTTGGGTGGTCTGTTTCTTTCCTTTTTCTTTGGGTGCTTCTAAATTTTTTGATCTTCAAAAAAAATTAAAACAAGCCATGAAATTAAATAGAATTAATTATATGAAAGAAAAAAAATTTCACAAAGAGAACAAGGTTTTTTTAGTTATCTACGTGGAGTTGTTCTAGCATAACTTGATGAACTGGATGTAATGCTTGTAAGCATTTTTCGTTGCATGTTCTGATAAGCGATGAAGAGGACGTTGACGCTGAGTGGAAAGGGCAAACTGGAAGTGCCTTGTAGATTGTGTGTGTGTGTGTTTTTTTTAATAAGATCCAATGCTTTCATCTTGATACTAGGGCTCTCCTTTCTTGATAGTGTTGGCTTGAGTTGATGAACTAAATTAACATCAATTTAAAATACATTTTTTACAAATTTCTTTTGTAAATTCATCTCATGCTATGGGTTTATTATTTTTGAAAAATTGAACCCATGGTCCATTTTCTTTTATTGGAGTATTTTAAATTGAATCCATGGTTTATCCCTTTTATTTATTTCATGGTCTCTTTTTTAGATTAGAAAGAAATATAAGGAAAATATAGGAAATTGATGTGTAAATTTAACTTTGTCACCACAATTTATTTTAGTTTCTTCGTTCGAACTAAATTAACATCAATTTAAAATACATTTTTTACAAATTTCTTTTGTAAATTCATCTCGTGCTATGGGTTTATTATTTTTGAAAAATTGAACCCATGGTCTATTTTCTTTTATTGGAGTATTTTAAATTGAATCCATGGTTTATTCCTTTTATTTATTTCATGGTCTCTTTTTTAGATTAGAAAGAAATATAAGGAAAATATAGGAAATTGATGTGTAAATTTAACTTTGTCACCGCAATTTATTTTAGTTTCTTCGTTCTGCCATGATGCCATCACTGGCAGTAAGTTTGGAATTATTTGCAATGCTCGTAAAAAGTTACACTTATATGAAATATATAAATCTTGAAGCAACTCTTTGGAGGAAATCTGCTATAAACGTCAAAGTTGGATGCATAAGCAATTTTCTCTTGGCTTCTGTTTCTTCTTCCCCATTATTGGGATAAATAGTTCCAAATATTGCATAAATATCATTTCACTAATGGCATACCATGCAAGAATATTTATGAAAAAGAAAAATGGGTGGAAGAATGATGTTGATTTTAAATGCAAATTTGCCTTCTGACAATAGTCTAGCATATGGTGTTATTCATATATTTGTGTTTCTCACATGTGGAAATTGCAGGTCATTGTTTGTGAGGACTTTTGATCCCCCACAGTGAGTTTTCTTCCTTCTGCTTCTTCTTTGCAAGCCCCAACACACTAATTCTTCCTTTCTCCGAATTAGAATACTCATAATTTGTTGATTATGTTTATGATTTAGAAGCAAGTTTCCCTTGTTAAGCTAAGAAAAAACTATAAATTTCAACTGATTGTGGTTTGCTACGTCATAATTTTGATTTGTGAACACAGAACGTGATGACTTGATTTGGTCATATCATGAAATGTTGGAGAGGCCAAACAAAGATGGTTTTTGTTTGCTGTAAATGATCCCGTGTTGATTTATTTTGTGAGGACATGGTTTAAACCTTCATGACAGGTATTTTTTTTTTTTTTTTTTGTCCCTATACTCACAAGTTTGTATAGAATATCTTACTTTTGGTGATATTACACTTCTAACGTGATTTTATTTCCCATCATATAATTTATACCTCGGCTATTGTTCGACATTGGAACAGTTATGAAGTTCATTCTATATTCAACTTATTCTCACATTTTCCAATATTGTAATATCTATATATAAGCTTTCAGCAATATATGATTTGGGATTTTTAGACACTTCATAACAAATTAAAAATATATTAATAGCAATGTGCACCGAGTAGTGGATGATGTTATTGTTTGTTGCTATGATGGATGATACTCTATCGCCTTATGTTTTCTTGTGGGAATATTAAGGTGTTAATTGTGCTGCGAAGAAAAATATCTTCCATTGCTAAATTATGTGAGCAATCTAAGAGTTTTTATGGCACAGTTTCTGTATGCCTTCCTCTTTATTTATATGCATGCTAACCTTGTCTAAAGTTTTTTCCCCCTTTTCTTTAAGATGGGGACCTGTATTAACATGGGGTTTTGATTTTGCAAAAGGGTTCTTGCACCTCCCTAAACGCCTATATGAGGGAAGAAAACACACGAGTAATTTCATTGGTTTTCTCTCAATTTGAAAAGTAGTAGTTTTTTTCTTTTCCTTTTTTAGTTCTCCACCTTATTGCCTGGTGAATCTTACAGAGATTTGTAATGAATTTTACCATATTCACGTGTGCTATTAAGTGCAATGATGGTATTTTTTCTTGTGAAAGCAGAAAATGAATTGGAGTTGGATTTCAAGAGCATATTGGGAAAAAGTTCCGGTCATCCAGCTCGGAAAAAGGGTATTGCTTGTCAATATGTTTGTTTGCTTATACTTCTGCTACTCTTCTATGTACAATCTTTCTAGCCATGAATCGAAATCATTAATTAATGGCTTTTTCGTAATCCATGGAGAAAGAAGCGGCCTTGAATTTGACTGTAGATGTTTTTTTGTTTTGTAAATCAGTAAAGCAGCATACTAATGTAGCTTAGTTACATACCATGTATGCACAAAGTTCCTCCTTATCCATTTTGTTGTGACTCAGCATTCTTTTGCAATCTTATAATTTCATGGGATGGTCATTGTTGTATGTTAGGTTTGCTTTGTAACAGAATTACAGGTATTACATAATTTTTCTATCAAAAAGAAAGATTTGATTGTTGATTAATAATTAGTTGTGACATATGGTCATGTTTCGCGTGTAACCAATGATATTTGGTGCTACTAGTGCCAAAACTATTTTGTTATAAAGTCATGGATACTCTGATGGATTTATGCTCTTTAAACACTTTTCTACTCTTTTTATATTTTATATTTTTATTTTTATTTTTTTAATATTTGTTTTTGTTTTGTTTGTTTCTTCTCTCTCGCATAGATGGGTGGCATCCCTTGGTGTAATTTGAATTCATTTGGTATATCATATTTACTTAATTTTATAGTTTTTTTTATTTTTTATTTTTTATTTTTTATTTTTTTAAATTTTAAATCCATATATACTTTTTAATAATCTAGATATTAAATATATTTTATAATATATGTATGATATTAAAATTATAATGTTAACAATTATAATGATACATAACACAGGGAACCAAGCACGTGCATTGCACGTGCCATCCCAACTAGTACTTAAAAAAACTCCATGCATCTGAAATTCTTTAATATTTCTTTTTATACTTAAAAAGCCTCTATGCATTTGAAATTCTTTGATATTAAAAGACCATTTTGCCGTTCAATGGTTTGCGGACTCTCGGTTGATTTGATGAGGAATCATGTGTAGTTTTGTGTATTTTGCTTGGGTGATGAAATGACGTTTGTGCCCTCAATTTCTTCTCCTTATACTTTAAGCTGATGGGGTTTGTTTGGTCACAACAAAACATTTTTTGTTTTGTTTGAGAGGTAAATGTCTATTTTGACCTTCCTGAATGAAAAGGATTTGAAAAGTTATTTGGACATTTTTGTCTTTTGGTTGCATTATCTCCTACATCTCATCCAAAACCATTTCACCTCCCCCCATTTTCCCTAACATCTGCCTGATGATTTTCTTGGTGTGTTTTGTTCTTATTCCTCACACGCACACCCATATGTAATTATAAACCACCTACTCCACTTTCCCACCATGTAATTTCTCTTTTCCTCAACTTTTCCCACCAGTCACCGACTCACCATCATTCACCACCCTTTACTTTCTCTTTATAATTTCTTTTCTTTTACTCCACTACTCCACTTTTACCCTTTCACACCGGCACCTCATTGTATTTTCTTTGATAAATACTACACATTTTAAATTTGCTTTTCAAAATTTGGTTCCCAAATGATGTGTCACCATCTCATGAATTGGTGACACACTTTTCAAAATAATAAATCTCATGAGATGGCTATGGGTGCCCTTCCGTAGGAGACAAAGTAAGGATTTTTTCTCTTTTAATTGTTCTGATCATTTGGGATTTTAATTTAGGGTAATTTTCATTGTAGTTTCAATTTTAATTTAGCAAAATCCTTGATTCATAAAAAATTTGTCGAAAACCCACCAGAAAAATCAAGCACAGAAATAAACATTATTATTATTATTATTTTAGAATCCTTACCTCTTTGATACACCTGTTTGAAACAAAACCCACCTAAAAAATTGTCAAAAACCCATACCCATACACAACCCACCAGAAAAATCATCAAGCACATAAATAAACATTACAAAAAAAAATCAATTTTTTTTTATGAATCCTTACCTAGGTGTATCAAAGAATCAAGAGAGGAAGTTATTGTCATGGTATGGGTATGTATATTTTTTTGATAATTTTTTTGTATGGGTTCTTGATAATTTTTTTGGTGAGTATTTTTTGGTTAGTTTGCTTTTGTGTGCTTCAGTTTTGGAACATGTGCTTAGCAGAGATTTGGTGCGGTTCTTGAGTTGATTCATAAAAAAAAAAAAAAAAACTTGATTTTTTTATTGTTGTGTTTATTTTTGTAAGGATTCATAAGGGTAGTGTTTATTTATGTGCTTGATGATTTTTTTGGTGGGTTTGTATGGGTTTTTGACATTTTTTTTTGAGGTTTTGTTTGAAGGGTTCTTGATAACATTTTTGGTGGTTTTTTTTTTTTTTTTTTTTTTGTTAGTTTGCTTTTGTGTACTTCAGTTTTAGAACATGTGTTTAACAGAGATTTGGTGCGGTTCTTGGATTGATTCATAAAAATAAAAAAAATTAATTTCTGTTTTTTTTAGTGTTTATTTATGTGCTTGATATTTTTTTGTGGGCTTGTATGGGTTTCTGACAAATTTTTTTTTTTTGGTTTTGTGGTGTATCAAAGATATCTAGGGATCCAGAGAGTGGAGTTACTGCACTTTGCTTTTGTATGCTTCAGATGTGCTTGCAGAGATTTGATGCTGCAATTTTTATTTTGTTGTTGTTTACTTTAATTTTCTTTTTCTTTTTCTTTGTTTTGTTTATGTTTTTATAATTTCTATAAATATTTAATTGAGTGTTTTATTTCTTGTCAGTGTGGTTTTATTTTCTTTTATATGCTTTGATGTATATAATATCCATTCACTTCTGTAATGATATGCTATTGAATTATTAAGAATTTGAATGTATTTGTATAAGGATTTAGGTATTAATTTTATGTTGTAAATACTTTTTGCATATGCTATTGACATACACTACATTCATTATTATCAAACTACATTCATTAGGATAAGGATCCCCTACAATTTCTTTAAAATTTTAGATTCTCAAATTACGTAATTTATGCCATTTTTAAGCATCAAAACGCTTGAAAAATGATACCTATTGAAAATGTGGCGTGTTAATTGAGATAACCATAAAGAATTTTCTTTTTAAAGGCTTTATTTTCACTTTTATAGAAACGTTTCTTATTCATAAAATCAAAAGACACTTTTGTGCCTAAAACTTTTTTACAACATAGAGAGCGAGGACTTAATGAAAATATACTTAATTTTCAATTGTAATATACTACATTTTTAATATGTGACATTTTTCAGGCGTTTTAATGCCTAAAAATAGCTAAAAGTGCATAATTTAAGAATCTAAAATTTTAAAGAAATTGTAGGGGATCCTAATCCCATTCATTATTATCGAATAAAGGAACCAAGCATGTGCCTCCTAACTAGTCTTTACCTAAAGCTATAAACAAGCACCGATTCCACAGGAATAGTGCCAATTTTGTTTGATGATTAAAAGACATTTTTGGTCCTTCTTTAATCTGAAGACTTAAAAAATTTAGGTGGGCTTTTTTGTCTTTTAAGTGTTTTAATTACTGTTGTACCCTTCCTGTTGTAAAAGAGTTAAAGATTTTTGTCTGGGGTTATTTTGTCTTTTAGGCCTTTAAATTGCAAAATACCTTACTACCCTTTTGTTTATTGAAGAGCATTTTTTTCAATGGGCTTTTCTGTCCTATTGCATGAGGTTACCAATTTGTCCTCGTTAGTCTTCAGATGTATTAAATATTTGATTGGGTTTTTGGATAATTCACCCCTCTTTTCTTATCTTCCACTCCGGACATTCTTCCTTCTTCTTTGACATTCTTACTTAACTTTGATAGCGCCATATTACAAGTTTGTCCTTGTTGCGTTTCACATGAATAAGATATTTTGCTGGTTTTTTAGGTATTTTAGCTCTCTTTTTGTTTTTTTTTTTTGTTTTCGTTTCCAACAACTTCTTCACTCTTTCTTCAACAGAATTTAGTAATGCTTGGCGCAATGGAAAAATCAGGGGGAAATCCGGAGTTGCCTCTGTGGCTGTAGTTAAACCAAATTACAGTTAGGTTTTTTTTATTATTTTGTTTTTTAATGAAAAGATACTCGGAAGACGCTCTCTCTCCTTCCCTCTAGGGGTGGACAGATTAACCGTTAACCGTTTAACCAACTGTCTACCGGCTTCGACCAAACCAATATTAACTGTAACCGTTTAACCGATATTCTTATCGGTTAAAAATTTTGTACCGAAATTCTTATTGGTCCGGTTCGGTTAACCATTTGTTATCGGTTAACTGTTTTAACCGATAAGAACCGGTATGGGGGAAGGCTATTAACAAAAACAGTCTAATTCAATGGGTAGGACACTAAAGCATAAGGCTCATAACCTTGTGGTTGTGGGTTCGAACCACTAGGGTGGCCATTTTTTATTAACAAAGCTAGTCTAACTGTCTAAATTTCATTCTTTCTTTTTTTTTTTTTTTTTTCTTCTCTGTCTTTTCTTTCCCACTTGGCCGACAGTCCGACACAGCTCACACACTCTCCCACTTAATCATTTCTTTTCTTTTCCCGATTCCCATGCCACATATTTCTTTTCTTTTCTTTTCTTTTTTTTTTTCTTTTTTTTTTCCTCCTCCCACGCAGCAAGCTCTTTCTTCCTCATTGTTTTTCTTTTTTTTTTTCCTCCTCCCACGCAGCAAGCTCTTTCTTCCTCATTGTTTTTCTTTCTTTTCCTCTCACCATTTCTTTTCCCAATTCCCACGCCACATATTTCTTTTCTTTTCTTTCTTTCTTTTTTTTCTCCTCCTCCCACGCAGCAGACTCTTTCTTCGTCATTGTTTTTCTTTCTTTTCCTTCTCACCATTGCGTTCCCTCCCTCCCTCCCTCTCCCTCACAGATGCTCTCTCTCTCTCTCAGACGGTGATGGTGAAACTCATCGGCGTCGGTTCACTGGGTTAGGAAACAAAAGTGATTTGGGTCCGACGGAGGTTTTGCTCAGAAGACGCTGGCGGTTTGGCTCTCTCTCTCCCTCACAGATGCTCTCTCTTCCCCTCTTTGAGGTCTCTCTCTCAGACGGTGACGGTGACGGTGAAACTCACCGGCGTCGGTTGACTGGGTTTGGAAACGAAGGTGGGTTTCGGTCCGACGGAGGTTTTGCTGGGTGAGCTTATCTTCTCTTTTAATTGTTGAAGTTATCATATTATTATGCTTTGTTTAAATGGACGAAAAATTGGTGGTTGAAGTGAGTTGGGTTGATTTTCTGTGGGTTTTGTTTTGATCTTTCCTTTGATTTTTTATAAGAACTGAATGGGTTTTCTTTGGGTTGTTTGCTAAATCGAAAATGGGTATGAAATTTTAGTTAGTTATGATTTGTTTTTTCCTTTGTATTTCAGTTGAGCACCGATTGGGCATGGGGAGAAACTTTCTGTCATGGCCGAATGGGCAAGTTTGGGGGCTGGGTTTCTTTTGCTCCACTAGTTTGATTTTGCTTCACTGAATTGGTTGGAAAATCTTGCTCCAAAGGAAACATTTTTGCTTCCCATTCAGTTCATAGAAAAAATCAAAGGAAAGATCAAAACAAACCCACAGAAAATCAACCCAACTCACTTCAACCACCAAGTTTTTTCCCCATGTGAATGCAAGAAAATGGGTTTTTCCTTTATATGAAGATTAGATTTTTCTTTATTTATGATTTAATTGCCTAAATGGGTTTGCTTTGGTTTTTGTTTTGATTTGGGTTTGGATTTGTTTGTTTATCTACAATTGGTGGTTGTTTTGTTTGATTTCGAAAATGGGTAAGAATTTTAGGGCTTTTAAGTTATGATTTTGAAATGAAATTTGATTTTTTGGTAAGTGTTCTCCCCTGCCTTCAGATTACTGAAGTGAGGTTTCCCATTAATTCTCCTTTGGATCAATTCTTTCTCCATTCCCTTTAGTTTCAAGCATTTGTGTCTATTATATTTAAATGTTGCTACACCACTGTGAGCAGGTGTTTGCAATTTGCTTAACGTGAAGTTTTACCCAAAAAAAAAAAAAAAAAAGCACACTTATTTTGCTTGAGGTAGAAGAGATGGAAGTATTGACACACCGTGGTTATTGGAGAGGCAACCCAAAGCAATAGCAAAGGAGAAGACAATTTTCTGTTACACTGTGTACGTAATTGTCTTTTACCTTGTTTGTATTTTTAGGTTATTCCTTCATTCTAACAGGAAAACTTTATATTCAAAGGAGTGATTCTTTTCCATGTTGAAACTTGTAACATGTAGATGTAGTTCTCATATAGAGATGTTAATTGGATATTTTGATGCAACACGATAGCGAGGGAGGGAGGGAAGGAGAGAGAGCATCTTCTGAGTATCTTTTCTTTAAAAACAAAATAATAAAAAAACCTAACTGTAGTTGGTTTAACTACGGCCACATAGGCAACTCTGGATTTCCCCCGGATTTTTCCATTGCGCCAAGCATTACTCCAGAAAAATACCTTACTTCTTTTTTTTTTTTCTTCACACTCTTCTTTGACAGAAAAAGATCAAAAAAAGGATTTGCTATCTTGATTTTCTCTCAAAATTCCTCTCAATTTTCTCATTCTCTAACACCAAACCGAATGACGATTTCTTCTACCAATCCCGTTTCTTATTAGCCGTTTCAGTCTCAAATAAGCTATTATAACCGCGAGTAGAGATGAACAGAGTGAGAGAAGACGAGTCTGAGAGATCGAGTTTTCAGGTTTGGGTTGTTGATGGCTATGGGTGCCCTTTCGTAGGAGACGAAGTAAGGATTTTTCTCTTTTAATTGTTCTGATCATTTGGGATTTTAATGTAGGGTTATTTTAATTGTAGTTTAAATTTTTGCTTCGAATTGGTTCTTATAGCTGAGATTTTCCACACTTTTTATTTTATTTTATTTTTTTTTATTTTTATATTTTAAATCCTTACTTTGTCTCCTAATAAGATGTTTTAGTGCTCTGAAGACGCCACGCCGGCGGGGTTGTCTCCCTCCAGAAACGAAGGTGGTGGTCTCTGCCGGGGGTTGTCTTGCTCAGAAAACGTCGGCGGTTTGACTCCAGCTCTAGCTCTCTCAACAGATTCGGCAGTTGGGCTCCGACAACGGCGGTTTGGGTTCGGTTAGGTGAGATCAACTTCAAATAATTTTCTAATTTTTGTGATATTTTTTATGAATTATTGTTCAATTTGCTTTAATTTGACATCTATTTGTGCTTTAAAATTTTGATGATTCTCTCACAAATCTGGTGCTCTCTCTCAGACCACTCTCTGTCTTAGGTCTGAATTGCTTTTTAATTTTTTGTTTGCATCTTGTTAGAGTTTTTTTTTTTTTTGTGTGTGCTTGCATAATGCATGTCTCTTTGTGATTCACTCTGTTGCTTATCTGTAAAGCCCAATAGTTCATTAAAGAAACACTTTATAATACCAGCTCCAAAGAAGATTACTCTTTTGTTGATTTATTTGTTACTTGATTTTCATGAGATCCACGTGTCCTTGATCAGTTACGTGGTTGTGCTATGACTGTTAAGGTGTTTATCAAATAAATGTGTCCTTTGGCTACTGCCAGTAATGTTTCTGTTTTAATTGTAATAAATAAGGATTGTAACTGGTCCGTTACTAATGGGTCAATTAGTGTAACTCTTATTTAATTGCCTTTGTGAATGAGAAGAGCTTCTGAATTTGCAACCCAAAAGCAAAGTGTGGAGGACGAGACCCCCTCGAAGTGGTCTACCTGTTCAATTTCATTTCCTTTCACAAACCACCCGATCCTCGGATGGCAGAAGGTACAAAGATGAACCAGCTCTTTGAGGCCTTAAGTCAACTTAAGGCTAACCAAGCTACATATCAAGAAGTTCACCAGAAAATGCTTACAGAAATTACTCAACAACTCGGCACCCTAGCCTCTAGCTGTGAATCCTTGTCTAGAAGGGAAAAAGATGGAGAAGGGTCTTCTAATCAGCAAGGGCGAATCACAATTTTGAAGAAGGTATTCCAAGGCGTTCCCTTAAGCTGGATATTCCCAAGTTCAATGGGGACAACCCCACGGGTTGGATCGGTCAAGCGCAACAGTTCTTTGAGTTTCACTAAATTCCAGCCCAACAAAGGATTACTATTTCATCATTTTACATGGAGAGAAGAGCCTTACTGTGGTATCAATGGATGGTGGAGTTTGGAGCGTTGACATCTTGGGAAGAGTTCACCCGAACTCTGACCGTGAGGTTTGGCCCGTCCTTGTTTGAGGATCCAGTAGCAGCCTTTACAAAGATGAGACACACAGGGTCGGTTGAGGAGTACCAGTTCCAATTTGAAGTCCTGTCCAACAAAATACAAGGGATAAATGAGGAGTTTAAGGTTAGTAGTTTTATTAGTGGACTGAAGGAGGAGATAAGGATTACAGTGACCATATTCAGGCCATGTACCCTCATAGCAGCAGGTTGCAGGAGGAAAGGGAAGCCTTCAAGTAGAAGGGGTCCTAAATTAGAAGGTACAAAACTGTATCACATGTTTCCAATTTTCCCCCAGCAATCAAGCCTTGCCTTCCATCCCAAATTCCCCCAACTTTCCTAGAAAAACTACATTACCCATCCAAAGAATCAACAAACAGTAGATGAGGGAGAGAAAAGAGAAAGGTTTGTGCTATTTTTGTGATGATAAATGGTCCCAGGACACAAATGTAGAAAGCCAAAAATATACCTATTAGGAGTAGAGTTTGAAAGAGAAGTGGCAACTGAGCCCTCTATTCCAAAAATCTCTCCGCTGGAAAATGAAATTGATGAGCTATGCAGTAAGATGGATGAGCAATTGGAAATTTCCTTGAATGCTATCACTGGGACTCCCACCTCTAAGACTATGAGAGTGTAAGGAAAGATCCACAACTAGCCGGTGGTGATCCTCATAGACACGGGTAGTACCCATTGCTTCATAGACCCGAAGGTGGCAAGGAGAGCAAAGTTGGCTGTACAGGAGAGTTGCAAGCTGTTAGTGATGGTTGCTCATGGAGAGAAGCTACCTTGCTCAGGATTTTGTGGGGCAGCCCAACTAACCATGCAAGGTAACACTTTCCAAATTTCCTTTTACCTACTTACCTTAGGTGGGTGTGATGTTGTGCTGGGAGTCAATTGGCTAAGATCCTTAGGTCCAATTCTATGGGATTTTTCCAAATTGACTATAACCTTCCGGTTGAAAGAAAGGAAGATAGTGTTAGATAGTGTTGCAAGGGCTATGCCCTTCGGGTCATATTTTGGAGGATGGAAGGAGATTTGGTAGGCTAAGCAGAATTGAGAGGAAGGGATTCTTGTTGCAGTTAGTGGCAGCCCAAATAGAATCCAACCCTCAACCAACCTCTCCACAAATTCAGACACTCCTAGATGAATTTTCTGAAATTTTTTCAGAACCTTCTGGTCTACCTCCTCCTAGAACCCATGACCACAAAATTACTCTATTGGAAGGTGCCCCACCTATATGTGTAAGGCCATACCGCTACCCATTGTACCAGAAGACAGAAATTGAAACGTTAGTGAAGAATATGCTACAATCAGGGGTAATTAGACTTAGCTAAAGTCCATTTTCATCCCCTGTCCTACTGATAAGAAAAGCTGATGGTAGTTGGAGGTTATGTGTTGATTTCCAACATTATCACGCCAAAACTATAGACATCAGATTTATCCGAGAAAGTACCTTGTGTTACATATTCAAGTGACATGTAACCACTGCAACCAAGATTTTAGCTTTTGAGTATATAATGTAAGGAAGATAAAGTAGGGACATAACAATTTGGCAGGGCTTCTTGCTATAGAGAAATTGTCTTGCTTGTCTACTTACTATGTTCCAACAACACTTCTTGTGGTTATTGGATCATTGTCCTCCCCACAAATTCTTGCTATGCTAAAGTTGGATGTTTTTGGATTCATAAAGATATCAAACAAGATGTTACTTGCTTTCAAATCTCTATGAATTATTCTCATTCTAGAGTGTATATGCAAGTACACTATCCCTTAAACAATGCCATGAATGATAGTGTGTACCTCTTAGTCTAATCCAAAAGGCCCCTTTTTGTTGGATATATAAAAAATTTGTGTAAACAATTAGCACATCCTTAAGTTACAAGTAAATATTTAAAGTAATGTGAACAAATGAAAGAGATGAAGTATGACGAACCAAAGAGGTAATAGTCATAGCTTTTGTTAGGCATGTATTCATAAACTACCATTTTTTCATCTCAGCCAACACAAAAGCCAAAAAATGTGACGAGGTTCACGGGTTGGAGTTTGCCAATGATATGAACCTCATTCTTAAACACTTCTTGTCTTTGCCTAGATACTCTAGACAGCTATCTCTTGCCCCCTCCCGGTAATGTTCCCTAAATTAGTGATACAAGAGAGAGCATTGAAACTTGTTAACAAAAGCACAACGGAAGTTGTAGTAAACCAAACCTTACCTTATTACAAGGCCAAAAGCACCTTCTCCAAGTTTATTTGTTGTGGCGCAGTTTCCAGTGGCCCTCCCAAATGGACGCACATGTAAATCGTTCCACTTGAAATTGTATCCTATCAAACAAATTTTCTTCTTCGTCATTTTGATCCTTCCCTGTTGCACAAAATATTCATAGTTGAACCCAATGCTTATATGGGTCTATAAATGATTTGATCTTATATTTAGTAGCTAAAATCTTACCTTGAAGCTTTTTCCAACACCAAAACCATTCCAACATGAAAACTAAAGCAAACACGGCTACTTTTGATATGACCTATATCCACCATGGTTGTTTTCTACTAGTGTCTCATAATCAAAAGTTTATGAAGTACATTTAGTTAAAAAGGTTCAAAAAGTTAGCTAAAAATGAAACAAACATTCAATCTACATACAACTAGCCATCCACAAGTCTATTGAGAATGTAAGGTTCACGTAAGCAAAAACTTAAAAGCAAATCTTCGAAGAAAAATTCAAAATACACATAAAATTAGTTTTGATGGACCGAAGATACCGAGCAAAAACCTTTGCAATATTCAGAATAAGCCACTAATTAATTAAATAACGGACTCTCTATATGTGTACATTGATCAGTACATTTCCTTTCAATAGGCATGCATAAAATTTTCCTATATAGAATTTCCAGGGGTTTATTTTCTATCTCTAATCCTCCTTAATCCCTTGCAATATTCATAATAAGCTTCCTAGTTTCAAATTGAACCAATCCAATCAAAATTAAGTTAAAATGACTTTAAAAAATTGCAAATGAGGCTTGCTTACCAGTTTCACGAACAAAATATTTTTCTTGATTGTCGTCTTTTTCTTCTACAAATTCACTTTTGTAGAAGCGACATCCAGTATCAATTTTGGACACCGTAAATGCATGAACAATTGCTCTTGCATTGATTCCAACAATCACTAATGATCAAGCTCGATTTGTAATCCAAACGATGTGCTTGTCTCTGAAAAGAACCCCTCTTTTGATTGAAGGGTTGCCATTGCTGCACTTGGTTGCATTTTGTTCCACACAACCAGTGTACGAGGAATTAAAAAAACACGTGTTACTATCCCACGAAAGAAGATTTGCTTGGTCATTAAGTAGCCCATCAAACTCCAAGACCCACATCGAATCATAATCATGCCCATCTAGAACATAGTACATAAAGTAACTCGCGTTTTCAGTGGTGACTAAAATGAAATTATAATCGACACCAAACTTGATCGAAAAATTTGGAAAGTGAGAATCATCACCGATCCCACTAACCCAATATGTATGTCCTCGGTGACTCGTAATCAATTGTCCCGTTCCACTAGCTGTAGGGCTCTATTTGAGAGAAAAGCCACATCCGTAGGCTGGGATTCGACCACTTACCCATGAATTGAGCATCGATTTTCACTTTGTTTTGAAATCCATTCCTAGTTTCATACCATGTAATAGTGTGTCAGTAGGATAATTGAAGCTTTGCCACAAAACCTTCATGATAGATCCATTGGGATTCACTTGTTTCACTATGAAATTGCCAGAATTTTCAGTAGTAGTCACGGAGTTTAGAGCTTAGCTACTAGCATTTAACAGGATGGGGCTCCCTGAATCGTGCAGAATCTTCAACACCGTTTACACCTAGTGTCAGATTTTCACTGACAATAGGTGTGCCTCGGTTAGCAAGCCAAATGTTGTAATCATCGGGTCCGTAAATTATTCCTAAATATGAAACACCATTCGGACCTTGTGATAAGCTTAATTGGAATTTGCCATTAGTTGAAACAAACACCCCCTTGAGTGAAGAATCGCATTGCCCGGTTTGATGGTGTCTGTTACCTGAGCATATGGAAGTTGGCAGCAACACCAACATGAGAAGAATGAGAGAAATATTGTTGTGAGGCTAGCCATTGTTGCTGGTTGTTTTTTTGGTATTGATTACAAATATGCTTGCAGAATCTTGTGAGCTTTTGAGTCAAATCCGTGGTCTTGCAATCATGTGAACATTTATCAAATGTTCACGTGAGCGCAAGACCACGGATTTTACTCAAAAGCTTACGAGATTTTGCAAGCATATTTGACTCAAAAGGCTATATAATCTACTTTTGACTCACTTTAACAAAAAAGAAAAAAAGAAAAAAAAAAAGAGTCACAATTCAATGTTGTGTTTCAAAGATGCTTTAAAGCCTTTAATGAAATGCCTGGCTTTGTAACCTGAGTAGGGCCATTAATGTGATGGGACTCTAGCCCAGCCCAATTAGTCGGGTTCTGGAGGCTTCTCTCTGGCCTGCCTGTTCCAAGCAAAGAGTTGATCCATGCTACTTAAATAAAGCCTTTAATGAAATGACGCTTGAATGAAACGCTCCGTTTCAATTGTCTTCTTGAGTTTTGTCTTAACCTAATCTCTGCAACTTGTGCTCTAATCCTCTGAATTTGAAACTAGAAGACTAAAACAATGAATTGGGAATGGGAAGCAAAGTGAGTATCTTCTAAGACTTTCATTTATACTTTAGGAAATCTTTGAAACTGGTTTCAATTTCAAAGACTTCCTAAAATATACATTCCCTTGGCATAGATAGCTTTACAAGCCTATGGTGAAAGTCTAATCAAATACAAATGCTTCCTATCTTTAATCAAGCAGCAGTAAAACTCAATGCTCCAAGCCAATACAAGTATGCAATTTATACTGTTGCGAGAAGCGATTTCTCTCTCTCTCACACTGGTCCATTGGGTTTGGGGGCATGCTTCTCAATCGCTTCTCGCAACCGTATAAATTGCATACTTGTGACTCTCTCTCTCTCACACACTGGGCCACTAGGTCTTGGGGCAAGCTCCTCAATCGCTTCTTGCAACAATATAAATTGTGTACTTGTATTTGCTTGGAGCATTTGAGTTTTACTGCTGCTTGATTAGAGATAGGAAGCATTTTTATTTTATTAGACTTTCACCATGGACTTGTAAAGCTGTCTACGCTAAGAGAATTTATATTTTTGGAAGGCTTTGAAATGGATACTAGTTTCAAAGATTTCCTAACATAGAGATGAAAGTCTTAGAAGATACTCACTTTGCTTCCCATTCCCGATTCATTGTTATCGTTTTCTAGTTTCAAATTCAGAATATTTGAGCACAAGTTGCAGAGATTAGGTTAAGACAAAACTCAAGAAGAAGACAATTGAAACGGAACGTTTCATTCAAACATCATTTCATTAAAGGCTTTATTTTTTAAGTAGTATGGATCAACTCTTTGCTTGGAACAGGCAAGCCAGAGAGAAGCCTCCAGAACCCGACCAATTGGGCTAGGCTAGAGTCCCATCACATTAATGCCCTTACTCAGGTTACAAAGCCCGGCATTTCATTAAAGGCCTTAAAGCATCTTCGAAACGCAACGTTGTGAATTTTTTTTTTTTTTAAAGTGAGTCAAAAGTAGATTATATAGCCTTTTGAGCCGAATATGCTTGTAGAATCTCGTGAGATTTTGAGTCAAATCCGTAGTCTTGGGCTTACGTGAACATTTGATAAATGTTCACATGATTGCAAGACCACGGATTTGACTCAAAAGTTCACGAGATTCTGCAAGCATATTTGTAATCAACACCAAAAAAACAACCAGCAACAATGGCTAGCCTCACAACAATATTTCTCTCATTCTTCTCATGTTGGTGTTGCTGCCAACTTTCATATGCTCAGGTAACAGACACCATCAAATTGGGCAATGCGATTCTTCACTCAAGGGGGTGCTTGTTTCTACTAATGGCAAATTCCAATTAAGCTTATCACAAGGTCCGAATGGTGTTTCATATTTAGGAATAATTTATAGGCCCGATGATTACAATGTTTTGCTTGCTAACCAATGCACACCTATTGTCATTGAAAACACTGACAATAGGTGCAAACAATGTTGAAGATTCTGCACGATGGAGGGAGCCCCATCCTGTTGAATGTTAATAGCTAAGCTCTAAACTCCATCGCTACTACTGAAAATTCTGGCAATTTCATAGTGAAACAGGTGAATCCCGATAGATCTATCATGAAGGTTCTATGTCAAAGCTTCGATTATCCTATTGACACACTACTACTAGGTATGAAACTAGGAATAGATTTCAAAACAAAGTGAAAATCGACGCTCAATTTATGGGTAAGTGGCTGAATCCCTGCCTACGGAGGTGACTTTTCTCTCAAATAGAGCCCTACAACTAGTGGAACTGGACAACTGATTATGAGTCACCGAGGACGTACATATTAGGTTAGTGGGATCGGGGATGATTCTCACTTTCCAAATTTTTCGATCGAGTTTGGTGTCAATTATAATTTCATTTTTGTCACCACTGAAAATGAGAGTCACTTTATGTACTCTGTTTCAGATGAGCATTATTATGTTTCGATGTGGGTCTTGGAGTTTGATGGGCTGCTTAATGATCAAGCAAATCTTCTTTCGTTGGATGATAACACGTGTTTTTTTAATTCCTCGTACACTGGTTGTGTGAAGTAAAATGCAACCAAGTGCAGCAATGGTAATCAACCCTTCAATCAAAAGAGGGGTTCTTTTCAGAGACAAGCATATCGTCTGGATTACAAATCGAGCTTGATCCTCAGTGATTGTTGGGATCAATGCAAGAGCGATTGTTCATGCATTTATGGTGTCCAATATTGATATTGGATGTCGTTTCTACAAAAGTGAATTTGTAGAAGAAAAAGCCGGCACTCAAGAAAAAAACATTTTGTTCGTGAAATTGGTAAGCAAGCCTTATTTGCAATTTTTTTAAGTCATTTTCACTTAATTTTGATTGGATTGGTTCAATTTGAAACTAGAAAGCTTATTTTGAATATTGCAAAGGATTAAGGAGGATTAGAGATAGAAACTAAACCCCTGAAAATTCTATATAAGAAAATTTTATGCATGCTTATTGAATGGAAGTGTTTTGATCAATGTAGACATAGAGAGTTCGTTATTTAATAATTAGTGGCTTATTCTGAATATTGCAAAGGTTTTTACTTGGTATCTTCCAGGTCATCAAAACTGACTTTATGTGTATTTTGAATTTTTCTTCTAAGATTTGCTTATTGTCAATAGGCTTTTGGATGGCTAGTTGTATGTAGTTGAATGTTTGTTTCATTTTTCGCAAACTTTTTTAACATTTTTTACTAAATATAATTCATAAACTTTTGATTATGAGACACTAGTTGAAAACAAACATGGTGGATATAGGTCATATCAGCAATAGCCGTGGTTGCTTTAGTTTTCATGTTGGGAAGCTTTTGATGTTGGAAAAAAGCTTCAAGGTAAGATTTTAGCTACTAAATATAATATCAAATCATTTATAGACCCATATAAGTATTGGGTTCAACTATGAATATTTTGTGCAACAAGGGAGGATCAAAATGACGAAAAAGAAAATTTGTTTGATAGGATACAATTTCAAGTGAAACAATTTGCATGTGCGTCCATTTTGGAGGCCACTGGAAACTGCGCCACAACAAATAAACTTGGAGAAGGTGCTTTTGGCCTTGTAATAAGGTAAGATTTGGTCTACTACAACTTCCATTGTGCTTTTGTTAACAAGTTTCAATGCTCTCTCTTGTATCACTAATTTAGGAAACATTACCCGGAGGGGGCTAAGAGATAGTTGTCTAGAGTATCTAGGCAAGGACAAGAGGAGTTTAAGAATGAGGTTCATATCATTGGCAAACTCCAGCACAGGAACCTCTCATTTTTTGGCTTTTGTGTTAGCGGAGATGAAAAAATGGTAGTTTATGGATATATGCCTAACGAAAGCTATGACTATTACCTCTTTGGTTCGTCATACTTCATCTCTTTCATTTGTTCGTAATACTTTAAATATTTACTTGTAACTTAAGGACGTACTAATTGTTTACACAAATGTTTTATAGATCTAACAAAAAGGGGCCTTTTGGATTGGACTAAGAGGTACACACTATCATTCATGGCATTGTTTAAGGGATAGTGTATTTGCATATACACTCTAGAATGAGAATAATTCCTAGAGATTTGAAAGCAAGAAACATCTTGCTTGATATCTTTATGAATCCAAAAATATCCAACTTTGGCATAACAAGAATTTGTGGGGGGACAATGATCCAATAACCACAAGAAGTGTTGTTGGAACATAGTAAGTAGACAAGCACGACAATTTCTATGTAGCAAGAAGCCTTGTCAAATTGTTATGTCCCTACTTTATCTTCCTTACATTATATACTAAAAAGCTTAAATCTTGGTTGCAGTAGTTACATGTCACCTGAATATGTAACACAAGGTACTTTCTCGGATAAATCTAATGTCTATAGTTTTGGAGTGATAATGTTAGAAATCATTAGCGGTCAAAAGTTAGTCACATTTATCTTGAACGCGATGTGTCTCTAGTAAAATATGTAAGTAGGCTTTATCTTTAGCGACCATAGTTTTTGCAACGACCCAAAAGTCGTTGTTATTGCTCACCTATCAGTTGTCGTCACTAATTTCATAAAAAAAGAAAATTGAAAACAGCAACGACTAGATGTTGTCGGTAACACTGGAATAATTCTTTTTCACGCGCGAAAAGCCGTGCCAAAAATTATTTCACCGTGATTGTGCTTTGCTTTAGCTCTCACAATCAAACGGCCAAGAGGATAGAAGGTTCTCGGATGGAAGAAGAGGGACGGTCCTTTTCTCATAGTGGAGCAAAATTCCCTTTCTCCGAGAGGATTTTAGGTAATTTATCTCTCTCTCTCTCTCTCTCTCTTGTTGATAGCAGCAAAAGAATGAGATATTATTTTCCTTTCTTTTGTTGTTGTGCTCTTGTTCCATCTCTCTTCTTCCAGAAAGATTTCTCTCTCTCATATTTTCTTCCTTTTACCTTTACGGCGGATTCTCTCAAAAAGAGCGAAAGAAAGAGCAGAGAATGAGCATACAATATTTTGTTATTTGATTTTCGTGTTATCACGCATGATAGGGAACTCTTTTCGTTTTATTTTAAAATTTTTTTTTTAAACGCTAAGATTGTTGCTTATGAATCCATTTTTCTCCGAGGAGTAGCTGTTGTTGCACTTTTGAGGCACTTTGGATGCCCTTGCTGGTAATTGTGGATTGCAGTAGTATTATTCTCATTTGTTATCAGAAAAGGCTGGACTTTGTTTTGATTTGTCATTTGTTTTGCTCATTCTTCTTTCACAGTTGGGAACTTGCTTCTGCTTTGAAAGAATGCAAACAGAGATTTGATGCAGCGGGTGTGAAATTAGTTGCTGTTGGTGTTGGCACTCCAAATAAAGCTCGGATTCTCGCTGATTGGGTAGGTCTGTTTATGAGTGAATTCGTATTGGTAAACCTAAACCTAAACCTTACTGGAAAATTTACTACCCTTGTTCCTCGTGCTTACTAGGCATTCCACTCAAATGCTCTTTTAAGCTTTTTTCTTTATGGAAAATTATTTGCTGGTCAAACATGCTGGACTACTTCCACTTGCAGTCTTTACAATAATAAACATGTGTTTGCGTGTTGAGCATCTGTGGTGTAACTATCCATCTTAATTCTGAACAATTTGCTGATGCTGCTTTTGTTTTAGCACAAATTTGCAGTGTAACACTGCTGCAATTTTAGTTTTAGGTGCATTATTGGATTCTGAGTAGATTATCTTTTATGATAGGACCCTTTTAACTAGGTTCAATTATTTAAGTACTGTTCGACAATGTATATTGGGAACACTTTGGTGATTTGTTCCTTTGAGTGCACTATTCCTTAGCTGTACCTGTCTTGTACCGAGGCCTTTGGTGGCCTTTCTTTTTATGTTTACACAGTGGGAGGGTAGTGAGTGAAGTCCCTCCTCAGCAGCAGAAAGAAACCTTTATGCAGTTGGGGTGGTGATTAGATAAAGGATTGGAGATGGAAAATTGGGGCTTTGATGATGTTGACTGGCTTTCTAATGCTTGGCAATGGGCAGTGGTTCTGATAGTCAGATTCCCTGCCAAATTCTGATAATTGATTGGGTGCGTTGGGTGCCCTGTCTGAGGTCTTAAACCATTAAATATTCTCAGTCATGGAGTGAGACTCTGAGTCTATGTTCACTAAAATTTTCTAAGTGATAGTTGGTAATGTACATAAATTATCTCCCTCTGTCCGTGCCTTATTCCCCTTGTGCCTGTGGTTGATGGAGAACAAGGACTGGTATAAACAATGTGAGTGAGAATGTTTGCGTAACTGAAAATTTTGCATTATCACCTGACTATAAGTGGTCATCTTAATTCTTCCTCCTTAGTTGATGATGGTTAACACCATCGACATACTTAAATCTTACGTCATCATATTAAAAATTGTTAATTAATTCGAGGTGATATTTATATATAATCTTAGCTAGGTAATGGAACCAATACCATGAGCTTGGCTAAAAGGGTGGAGGATAATTATGCTTTTCAATATTCAACAATTGGCCATGACAATTATTTCATGGCCAATTATTTTAATGTTCTGAAAATAGCCATGCTTAAAGGGTTTGTTTTAGTTTGACATCTGAAATATAATTACATATGCTCATATATTACTCTCCCTAACACTGCTAATTTGAAATCTAGCTGCTATTCGTGAGCAATCATCAACAAAGAACAGGAGTAAGTGAAAGTATCTCATTTTGTGCTACATTTTCCACTGAGTACATCTTGTAGGAATATTATTGCCATGTTTACCTCATTTTTGTCATTAAAATTGACTTCAACCAGTGCAGCAATCTCAAGTAAAACAAGAATAAGGTGGACTCAGGATCTTCATGAGAAGTTTGTTGAGTGTGTTAATCGCCTTGGGGGTGCTGAAAGCAAGCAATTTGATAAAGGATTTGTCAAAATATTCAAAAAGAAAGAAATCCATCGTTTTCTGACAATTTCTCTAATGATCGACTGTAGAGGCAACGCCAAAGACAATACTGAAGTTGATGGACTCAGATGGATAGACCATTTTTCACGTGAAAAGTCATCTCCAGGTATTAGAGCTTTCTTAACAAGTTTAGATGTTGCTTGTAACCTGGTTTTATTTTTCCTGCACAAATCTTAATTTATTTTCTTTGTCCCCTTTCTTAATGTTGTAGAAATACCGAATTGCAAAATACATGCCAGACTCAATAGAAGGTGATTGTTGTTTTAATCCTTGTATTTATCTGAGTGATTTATTGTGTTTGATTCCTATACTCTTACTGGTTGAACTCTTTTATATATTATTCAGAAAAGTGGAGTAATTATGATTTTGCTTTGCACTGTGTATAAGAGTGTCACTTTGCTCTGATTCATGAGTTCCCTTTTTTTTTTTTTTTTTTGGCATTAGTTCTCTATGGAATATGTAGGGTTTTAGCAAACCTAGCATATCAAGTATTCTCCCTATTCAGACCACTTCAGAGGTTATACAGATTTTTTTCAATAGGCTAGCCTTTTTGTTTCAGATCAGACAGGCAAGCATTTGGAGAGGCCTCGATCCTACAATGATTTTTATTTTTTTATTTTTCCTCTTTTGATTTGCAAAAATAGTTTGAAAATGAAGTATAACCACCGTCTCTTTTCTCTCTTTGATGGTTGGCGGCCAAACTCACCTTCATGTATTGAGATAAAAATGCTTACTTTTTGCATCCCAACTCTACAATAATTTGTAATTGTATTCATGCTACAATGATATATCTATGCCATGTGATTCGATTCGCTGACTGATTATTTGTTGGTTCTTTTGACAGTGAATTTACCACCGCTTGCACTCTTTTGACTTAGGTTACATTATAGTTGGTAATTTTTTGAATGTATTCACCTAGAGATGTAATCTGACGAGGAAGACTCAGTTTTTCAATTCGTTTTGAGAATGATTGTTATGTTTAAACAATTTGGCACTTGGGAGTGCATTTGAGTAATCTCTTGTTTTTTCTTATTTCTTTTAAGCAGTATCTCATAACATCGATATATGCATTGCTTAAAGACCTTGGGAAGACTAAAATTTAAAACATTATTCAGCCAAAAAGAAAATCATTTGATGTTGACGACAATTTAAAACGTTTATTTATTTATTATTTTTTAAAAAATTATTTATTATTGGCAATTACAATACTAAACATCATCGGTGACGCCATTGGCTTTTAAGAGGCATTTTCAGCAACAAATTTTGATAGTTATTTGCGACGACATTGCATGTTGTCACTGTTTAGTCTTTAACGACGGAGCATTTGCAACCATGTGAGAGACGACACTAAAGACCAATTTTCATATGGTGATATGTGATAGTCTTCCACTCTGAATAGGCGATAGTCTTCAACTGTAGCATGGATTATTGAGCCAGAATATACTTTAACTGTAGATTTGAGTAGTAGATATGTGGTAAACTTCACCTGTAGATTTGTGACAGTCTTCCATTATGCATAGGCGATAGTCTTCAACTATGTCACAGATTATTGAACGCCATAATATACTTTAACACCTACTACTTTCAATTACAAAACAAAATAGTATTAACGTGTCTTTTCAAAAACCTTTTTTTATCAGTTTTCTTAAACTATTCTATAGATATGTGATAGACTTCAACTGTAAATATGTGACAATCTTCCACTCTGAATAGGCGATAGTCTTCAATTGTAGCATAATTAAACTGCTAGAATAAAAGGAGCCCACTTCCCAGAAAAGAAGCTTAGTATCATGTCCTTTAGTTAATAAAGTATTATATTAAAAAAAAAAAAAATAGTTATATTGGATGGTATTTTGGAAAACATAGACATAAACACAATATCATCACATCACAGTTTCAATGGCAAAAGGAAGATATTTCAAACTAATTTAGGGATTTAAAATGAAGCAAATATGAACTCTCTCTCAAATTCCTCACAAAACATGAACTCTCTCTCAAATTGTTGAGGCATTTCGGAGGAGCATAAACTTGTTACCAATCTGAAACATAGACATAATAAGCATCCCAAGATGGAAACTAAAACAACTACTGCTGCTTCTGATATGACCCAAATCTACCATGGTGATTTCCTGCTAGTTTTTCCTAATCAAAAGTTTATGAAGGACATTTAGCAAAAAAAGGTTCAAAAAGTCTACTAAAAATGAAACAAACATTCAATCTACACACAACTAGCCATCCAAAAGTTTATTGATATTGTCATGTTCACGTGAGCAAAAACTTAAAAGCAAATCCTAGAAGAAAAATTCAAAATACACATAAAATCAGTTTTGATGGATTAAAGAATACTGAGCAAAAACCCTTTTTATATATTGCATGTTTCTTCAACGAGGAGGACAAATATGGTGCGATAAATTTACAAAATAAGCCACTAATTAATTAAATAATGAACTCTATATGTCTACACGATCAATTCACTTTCATTTAATAGGCTTGCACAAAATTTTCCTATCTAGAATTTTTAGGGTTTAGTTTCTAACTCTAATCCTCCTTAATCCTTTGCAATATTTAGAATAAGCTTCCTAGTTTCAAATTGAACCAATCCAAGCAAAATTAAGTGAAAATGATTTACATAAATTGAAAATAAGACTTGCTTACCAGTTTCACGAACATATAATTTTTCTTGATTGCTGTCTTTTTCTTCTACAAATTCACTGTTGTAGAAGCGGCATCCAATTCCATTTTTGGGCAGCCTACTGAAACCAATGCAGTAACAATCGCTCCTACATTGATCCTAACAATCACTGATGCTCAAGCTCGAGTTGTCATCTAGACGATGTGCTTGTCTCTCAAAAGAACCCCTCTTTTGATCGAACTTTTGATTGTCACTCCTGCACTTGGGTGCATTTTGCAACACACACCCAAGGTAAGAAGAATTAAAAAAACACGTGTTAATATCCAAAAAAAAGAAGTTTTTCTGATCCTTAAATAGCCCATCGAACTCCAAGACCCATATCAAATCAGAATCATGGCCATCTGAAACAGAGTACATAAAGTAACTCCCATTCTCATTGGTGGCGAAACTGATATTGTAATCGATACTGGTCATCATTGAAAGTTTGGAAAGTGAGAATCATTCCCAATCCCACTAACTCAATATGGATGTCCTTGGTGTCTTATTATCAATTGTTTCGTTCCATTAGATGTGGGGCTCCATTCGGGAGAAAAGCCTTCCGGAGGCAGGGATTCGGCCACTTACCTAGGAATTGAGTATTGATTTTCGCTTTGTTTTGAATTTCATTCATAGTTTCATACCAGGTAGTAGTGTGTCAATAGGATAATCGAAGTTTTGTCACAGAACCTTCTTAATAGATCCATCAGAATTCACTTGTCTCACTCTGAAATTTCTAGAGTTTTCAATAGTAACGATGGAGTTTGGAGTTGAGCTATTAGCATTCAACAAGATGGGGCTCTCTCGATCGTGCAAAATGTTCAGCACACCGTCTGCGTCTATTGTCAGATTTCCACTGACAATAGGTGTGCCTCGGTTAGCAAGCCATATATTGTAATCATCAGCCCGTAAATTATTTCTAAATATGAAACACCATCCGGACTTTGTGAGAAGCTTAGCTAAAATTTGTCATTAGCTAAAACCAACGCCCCCTTTGAGTGAAGAAGCACTTCGCCCCGTTTGATAGTGTTTGTTACCTGAGCGTACGAAAGTCAGCACCAACATGAGAAGGAGAGAAATATTGTTTTCAGGATTAATTTGAGGCTAGCCATTGTTGCCGATCATTTTTGTGTGTTGATTTCAGGCGGCAGAGTGTAAAACTTAGAAGGTTGCTTAAGTACTGTGTTGTTGTTTCTAGCAGGAAGGATCATTCACCACCGTTCAGATTTATAATAATGATGGATTTACTTAAATGATCAAATCTTATATAGGGTAAGTGTCTATAATACCCCCTAAACCGCGTGCTGATTTATGTGAATAATAGGTTGATAACCTCGTAAATAAACATTTCGTGTGGGGCCGTCCCGTAATTTAAGATAAGTGTAAGCTAAAGTGGTAAGCGAAGACAAATTGGCTCTCTTCCTTAGCTGCCACGTATCCGTTTGACGAGCTAGAAACTAGTCTTTTGCAATAGCACTTATCACGGAATGGCTACAATACCCCCATCACTTTAGACTTCCCATAATGTTTTGTATGAAAAAGTGAAAAAAAAAAAAAAAAAAAAAAAAAAAAATGTTGTTGTTGTGAGTGCTCTCGTGAATATTGTGTCTCACGTTGAGAAAATATAAAAGAAAAGAGGGCTTAATATACCTAAGTGGACCTTAGCCTATTAGCTTAGGCTTTTGGGTTAGAGTTGTGTTCAATTATGTATATTAATGTACTCTTAATAAAAAATGATTGATGTGACTTAAAAAGTAAGAATGTTAAAGTTGATTTTGAGATGAATAGTAGGGACTTACACACCATGTATTAGTTAATAGGGGTGTAAACGATCTCGAGCTCATAATAAATCGATCATATATTTAATTTAATTTAATTTTTTTAATAATAAATTTAAACTTCAAGTACTGTTAAACGGCTTAAAAAGTCAGCTTGCATATGAGCATTTGTTTAGCCTGACTAGCCAAGTCAATACAGCAAGGTATTTGATTTCGAAGATAGAGGATATGCATCATTTTATAATAAAAGGATGCTATTAGAAAAAGAAAAAGAAAATCATCAATTTTTAATATTAATATGAGTAACTATGTGAGCAACTACCAATTCGAGCCTTATACAAACAACTATCTGACTAATATCATAGAATAGAGATTTCTGGCTGCCAAATTGAGGCAGCCAAGCGTTAGACATCTTGCTTTTTTTTTTTTTTTTTGGTAAATTGAAGAAGAGAGATATTAAAGAGGAATCTAAATTTGAGGTATTAGCACCAAATTTGAGATGATCGAATCCCTTTTTGGTGATACCATCTCTAAAGGGTTAACCTTTCACCCCTAAGTTTTAGTTTTGAATCCAAAAACAAGTTTTGATGCATTATAAACTAAATATTAACTCATAAAAATTTAACTAACCAAAAAAAAAAAAACAAAATTATTTTTTATTATTTTTTTTAATATATGTCTGACGCTATATAGCTCCAAACTTTTTTCTCATGACTCAGATCCACACACTTTGATATATTCATTGGTTAAAATTAAGCAATTTGTTTTTTGATCGGTAGATCACACATGAGGAGGATTAATTAATAGTGTTCATTGGCTAGAACACTTCATTATATCCAATTGTTAAACATGCATGCATGCATGCTTAAATTTGCATGCATGCCATATTTGAGCTAACAAACGAAAGAGAAGCACCATCTTTAAGTGGCTGACAAGAATGGAGACAATTGCCAGCGTGGATGAGTTTGTTGCGTTTCTTGATGTTCAACAAGAAAATAATGAACCACGTACTAATGAATTGATGTCCCGTTTTGAAATGATATTTTGGAAGTATCTGATAAATTGAAAGACACACACACATATATATATACATATATTGAGCCGGCCCTGCATTGAATTTTTAGAAAGTGGAAATTAACACCTTATGTGTAACTTTTTAAATGATTAATTTTGATTATTATTACAATTGAAACGTCTTGTAGCATATATAGTGACATTCATAAGCTCGATACAAAGCTAATCTTGGTATGAAGACATCAAGAGTTGGATCCCAAGTTTTGGGATCATGCAACCATTTGTGTTTTAAATGGGAAGCAACATGATATTTTGTCATTGATGAGTCCCTCACAGAAATTATATATACCAATATTCGCGATTACGACAAAATACTCAAAGCATGAAAAGTTCACATCATATTGTGTGTAGCTTTATTATATTGTTATATAGATATGAAACTTCGAGAACATAAAAGTCGTTTTAATGAAGTGAATTTTGAACAATTACTTGGTATTGCGTGTTTAAATTTAGATAGTTTAATTTATTAATTTGCTGCCTTTAACAATAAGGATGAATTAATTCAACTTCCTCAGTTTCATCTGAATGATTTTTTTAGTTCAACATGTTACTAGTTTGAAACATATATCCTTAATATGCATTCTAGTGAAGAATTTGTAACCCTTAAAAGAAAGTGGACAGCTTGCCAAAAAGATGGTATAGATAATTTGTTTTTGTTTTTTCTTTTCTAAAAAAATAAAAGGACATTGTGTATCTATAAGTTTATTCATTGGAGCCATTGATTTTGCCAATTATGACAGTTACTATTGCAAGAGCATTTTCAACAATGAATAATGTTAAAAATCACTTACACAATTGAGTGGGAGATCAATGAAAGAATGATTTTTGGTCATATATGTTGAAAACGATATATTCGAAACTATCAACAATGATTTGA
The DNA here is from genome assembly GCF_965113065.1 of Corylus avellana. Classification (NCBI taxonomy): domain Eukaryota; kingdom Viridiplantae; phylum Streptophyta; class Magnoliopsida; order Fagales; family Betulaceae; genus Corylus; species Corylus avellana. The sequence continues at coordinate 16,821,013 of NC_142491.1, read as the reverse complement.
AAATATGAAATCTCGTCAAAGATAACTTCATAAATTAACACTGAGAGTGAAAAAATAAAGTACGTTACATATTTATAGTTTAAACAATAATTAAATTTTGTTGAATTCTTTAATGAATTAGTTAGTTATATTCTTTAATCTTTTAATCAAATTTTGTTCAACTCTATATTTTAATTTTGAGAAATGTTAGGGGTCAATATTTTTCGCATATTTGGCCCATCTCATCTTACAAATCAACCATCAGATTTGTTGACTTATGTAAACTCTACATAATTAAGTCAATGGTCCCCACAAATCTAATGGTTGATCTACTGAATTTATAAGAGAATATAAATAAAATATAGAAAACTTATTGACTAATAACATTTCACGTTATCTATGTGAACATCTTTTTGATTTGAGTTGAAACCATTAACAATTGAGATAAAACAGTTACACTATTCTTTCGCCTAAACCTTTTAATCCTGAACTAATAAGTGGACCCAAAATAAATTGCAAAAATGTGAATATGGCAAAAATCTGAAGGGTTTGAAGTAACTTTGAACTACTGATATCTTCTTCAACATTCCAAATGATGAGTAGAAGAATTAAACTTGCATTATCATGAGCACAGGCATTAATTCATGCTTGAATTTGATTATATTGGATATTCTTGTGTGGCATGAATTGTATGTGAGACATCATCTTTCACGTAACTCTTGTACGTATAGCTAGTAATTCCAACCATTTATTTATTTTTCCAGTATTGGTATATATATATATATATATATATATATATATATATGAGAATGACCAAATTAAATTTGATCAGCAATATTGTACATGGGACAGGGAAATTTAGAAAATCGTCTTCAAACAAACAAATTAAACATGATATTTTAATACAACAAAATTAATCGTACGTATGAGCAGCCAAGATTAATTACTATATGTTAGAACAGTTTTCAACACGGTGGATGCGCTTTCTTTGGAGTCTTCAATACGTCGTCGTGCACTACAAATCACTACAAAAAATAATATTGTCAAGGGGGTCCTCGAGAAACCGGGGACACTCCGATGCCAAAGTCAGAAAGTTTCTAACTCAATAATATGTGACAATATTTCAGTATTCAAGATCTAACATCTTTCAGTACCTTATGTAGAGGCCTATTTATAGGCTCGGGCTGTTGAAGTAGACTTGGACTGGACCTTCTCATTTGAATTGGTTTGAGAGTCCAGAGTTGAGATAGAACTCAACAGCTATCATGTAGAGATAAACCTTCAATAGATATCATGTAGAGATAATCTTGAGTAGTTATCTTGTAGAGATAAGTAGGACGTCTTTATTCCAATATTATCCTGATTGGAATATAAGACTATTAATTAATTAAATAGCTCTTGCCATTTAATTAATATCTTCATAGGCCTATCCTTGGCCATTGGGCCCAGAATTTGGTGGGCTTGTAGTGTGAATTTATTCCTAACAGTTACCCCCAATTCCCTTAGCCAAGGTACTTGGGTAATGAGAATTTAGTCAAAGCCTTTTGGCGGCTTGTTGTTTGACCTTATCCGAGACTCGTGTCTCCCTAGTGAGTGCGCTTTGAGCTCGTAAGTTGGAGCTTTTCTGCTCTGTTTTTGGCATCGCCTGAGTTCCTGGGAGCACCCCCCAGCTCTATCCTTTGCACGAGGGTTAAACCCATCCAAGTTTCGAGATACCCGGGGATCATGCCCGGGTCCCTCTCCAATTCATTAAGATAATCCAAATCTGCACAATAAACTTTAAGCAGTAATTTGTAAGTCTTTCGATAGACTAACATTTGTTCCTCGTTCACCTTGTTTTGTGACTGAATTGTCTCATGTTGCTTGTTTTTAGCCTAAGGTTGTCTCCTTGTCTCATGATTGCCGAGAGTACCCCAACTATTTCCTTTGCTTGGGGGCTAAGCTTGTCATATCCTTGAGATACTCGGGGATCATGCCCGGTCATCTCTCAAATGCCCGTTTTTACAAACTATGCTCCAGACTTGCATAATAATCTTCAAACAATAATTCACAAATCTTTCAACAGACTAACCTTTGTTCCCCGTTTGTCTTGGGGTAGCTCATTATTTTTTACCAGGTTGTCTCCTGTTTTGTTTTTGCCTAAGGTTTTCTCCTTGTCCTTGTTTATTGCCGGGTTGTCTCCCGTTTTTGCTTTTGCCCAAAGTTTTCTCCTTGTCCTTGTTTTAGAGGGTTGTCTCCCTATCCTTGTTTTTGCTTAAGGTTTTCTCCTTGTCCTTGTTTTAGAGGGTTGTCTCCCTATCCTTGTTTTTGTCCAAGGTTTTCTCCTTGTCCTTGTTTTAGAGGGTTGTCTCCCTATCCTTGTTTTTGCTTAAGGTTTTCTCCTTGTCCTTGTTTTAGAGGGTTGTCTCTCTATCCTTGTTTTTGTCCAAGGTTTTCTCCTTGTCCTTGTTTTAGAGGGTTGTCTCCCTATTCTTGTTTTTGCCCAAGGTTTTCTCCTTGTCTCCGGGGTGAATCTTCTTATTTTTTACCGGGTTGTCTCCCGTTAATTGTTTTTAACCAACGTTTTCTCCTTGTCTCCGATGGTGACATATCCGGGGGTGACATACCCGGCTCTTCCTTTGCCATATCCGGGAGTGATATACCCGGTTCTTCCTTTTTCCATATTCGGGAGTGATATACCCGGTTCTTCCTTTTTCATATCCGCGGATATCCGGGAGTGATATACCCGGTTCTTCTTATTCGGGATAGAGTATCCCCGGAATGTAATAATTTGGAATAAGAATTACCTTATTCTTACAACCAATCGAAACCAAATTTGGAATTTAAACCAAAATTGCCTATTCCTAAGCAAAAATAGGAGTATAAACTTGAACCAGAATAACCTATTCCTAAACCAAAATAGGAATATAAACTTAAATCAGGATAAGCTATTCCTAAACCAGAATAGGAATATAAACTTAAATCATAAAAACCTGTTGTCAAATGCCAATTTTCTTCTCCAAATTCCTCCAACGTACAGCCCTTCACGTGCTGTTATATATATATATTTTTTTATTTCTTTTCTTTTTCTTCTTTCTTCTTTCTTCTTTCTTTTCTTCTTTTCTCTTTTTTCTTTTTCTTTCTTCTTCTCTCCCCTGCGCAGCACCCTTTTTTTTTTTTTTTTTTTTTTTCTTTTTTGTCTACCAGATACTTTACGCACAGAGGCTTCTTCTTCTACGATTTTCTTCGATGCGCAAATGTGGGTTAGTGACGGCGGGACTGATCGTTTGGGCTTCAGTTAACGTGGATCTGCAATGTAAGAGGCAGATCTGCTTTGCCAATGCACACCGTGATGATTTTTTTTTTTTTTAATGAGAAACAAATAATCTTTCCCACAGACGACGCCAAACTGTTAGAACAGTTTTCAACACGGTAGATGCGCTTTCTTCGGAGTCTTCAATACAAAAAATAATATTGTCAAGGGGGTCCCCGAGGAACCGGGGACACTCCGATGCCAAAGTCAGAAAGTTTCTAACTCAATAATATGTGACAATATTTCAGTATTCAAGATCTAACATCTTTCAGTACCTTATGTAGAGGCTCGGGCTGTTGAAGTAGACTTGGACTGGACCTTCTCATTTGAATTGATTTGAGAGTCCAGAGTTGAGATAGAACTCAACAGCTATCATGTAGAGATAAACCTTCAACAGATATCATGTAGAGATAATCTTGAGTAGTTATCTTGTAGAGATAAGTAGGACGTCTTTATTCCAATATTATCCTGATTGGAATATAAGACTATTAATTAATTAAATAGCTCTTGTCATTTAATTAATATCTTCATAGGCCTATCCTTGGCCATTGGGCCCAGAATTTGGTGGGCTTGTAGTGTGAATTTATTCCCAACAGTATATTTATTTTTGTTAAAAAAACAACTCAAATATTCAATAACAATACACTTTTCATTGTCTACCAATTGCACTCAGCATATGTGAGATAGCAGTAGCACTTTTTATGGCAAAACCCATGACATGCCCCATGGTTTGCCTTCTCCTTATTCCTGCAATGCTCATTATAGTTTCCTATGGAACTACATCTCCCATGCCAAGTTTTGCTTAATTAAACTTTCACATGGTGGCCTCGTTACTGTATATTATCACATAAATAAATAAATAAGAGATTAGAATGCCTATATATGCTTAATAAAATAAAAAATTGCATAATATGTGCAAATAATTAACTCAAATGACCCATCAAATTAAAACCTGTGTACAACCCATCCATGCATACAAGTAGAGTACGAGTGAAAAGAAACATTTAACGGGAACAGGAGTAGGAGCCAAAGCAGGCAAAACAATAGGAAAGAGTAGAGCAAAGAAGGCCAAAACTCCAAAAAAAGGCCCTCAAAGAAAAAGAAGAAACTGCCATTTTCTCTTCCAATTAGGGTCTGAAAGTTATTCAAGTATTAGAGAAAAAGAAAGAGAAAGAGAAAGAATAGGAAAGGTTGAGCAACTTGAGAGAGATTTAATTTTCTTTTTTTAGAGGAAAGGAATGACATAGCAGCTTGTGAGTAAACAATTGTATATAGAGGAGGGGGGTCCACTTTAGGAATGTTAAACTCATAGTGAGGGAATATTAATTAAATAATTAAATATAATTAATTATTTTATTAGTTTAAATTTTTGAAATGGGTGGTAATTTAATAATTTTAAATATTAATTAAATTAATAAATTAATTTTTACCTATCTACTTAAATTTTCATGATAAGTAATGATTCTTTGAGAGCTCTAGAGGGCTACCGACCTGCTATATATATAGATGTTGCCGACTTCGTGAAATAATATATATGCAAAGGCTAATTCAATTTTTTTTTTTGAAATAAATAAAAGGTGAGGTCCAATTACAATACTTCTTCTTTTAATTTGTTTGGGCAAGAATTGATTACTAATTTATGTCCAAAAATTGAGAAGAAAAAATGTAACCGTTAGTCATGTGTCACAAGAAGAAAGAGGTTGATACATAATATGTACCGACCTCTTCGTTGGTTTAGAGGCCAAAGTAGCGCTGCAAACTCTAGTTAATCTATTGTTAATCATTTATCAAATGAATCATCAAGATATTAGCTAGCTAGATTTATTGACATTTTTCTACTATTATTGGCACTTTCCCAAAAAAGAATAATATTTCTTTTAAAAAAAAAAATGGAAATAGAATTACAAACACTTAATTATGGGGTGGAATACGTACAGGAGTATATATATATACTATAGGTTTTTGTTTGGCCTGAATATATATATATATATAGCTCTAGACTTTTTCTCATGACTCATATCCAAACACTTTTTTTTTTTGGACTCACATGAGGGATTAATCAGTAGTGTTTGGGTTAGAGTTGATTGGCTAAAACACTTCATTATATCCAAGGGACAAACTTGCAATATGCTTTGATATATTCATTAATACTGCTCAAAAGTAATAGCCGTAGCATATTATTTGTGTAATTAGCATCTTATGCTATCAATAGAACACATAGATAACACCTAATTACCCTTCTTATACACCTTAAACATGGTTAATACTTCCAAATCTATTCACTTGCTACCCATCCTTTTAGTCTTCATGATCCTCTCCACCAACATGAGTAAGTAGTCATAAACATTCATATCATATATTCATAGTACTGCAGAATCATTCAACATATTCTAATTAACATCAAATTCTCATCGTATTCTTGTGGAGGAACATGTTTTAGAGGCTTCTATTGTACGATGATCTTACTAACTTTCTATGATTTCTTCACATGCATGATCATGCAGAGATGGCAATTGCACAATCTCCACTTTGTAAACGTAAAAGCAAAACGTGGATGGGATTTTGTTCATTTTTTTCATCCAACAGCTGTAATCAACAGTGCAAGCATTGGGTGAAAACGCGTTTGTGGGAGCATGTCAAGCATCATGGGTAATTAATAGCGCATGCTTTTGCTACTATGCGCCCCCTTGCTAATTACAAGCAATTCTAAAAATGTATATTGTAATGACTGATATTCACAGTCACGTCATCATAATTATATGGCAATCATATGAGAGTCTACTAAATATCACTTTTAATTTTGGTTTGTTATACAATGTATTGTACATTGTTTAATTTCTTTCTAAGTTTCTAGAGTTACTTCCACGTGTACTTTGATTAAAGAGTGTACGTTACTTTCTCCTCACTAGATGGCAATTAATTATGGACCATCAATCTATAAGTCAATTTATAAATTACTTTAGAGTAAAAGTTAGAATAATCCAAACATTTTCCTTTAATTTAAAAATAATGGATAAGATTTTACAAACTCCACGGTAAAGTAGAAACTAATTAAACTATATTTTCTGATATTTTAAAAAATAAAATAAAAAGGCAGGTGGAGAAACTAGTTGGTAGTCGCATAGGAGGGACCTAAACGATAAGAACCACGGACGCTTCCTCAAATCCAACTGAACCATAACCTAATTTAGTCTCATTAAAACATCAGAAGAACTCAAAATGACTAATAAATGAAAACTAAGTTTTATCTTACCTGTTCCAGTTGTCTCCAATGTCACTTGTTGCTCTCCAACCATTCCCAATACTTGTGGCTCGGTCTTCTTTTCTACTAAAGTTTGTACCAAATTTAATTAAGAAAAAAAATGTGGCCACCTATATCTTTACATGATATAATCACTTGAATGTCAAGTAAGGAAAGTATAAAAATTAAGCACCCTATTGAACAAAATCCCCAATTTTCTTTTAACACAAAAGTCCAAAAATGTGACAACGTTCACGGGCTGGAGTTTGCCAATGATATGAACCTCATTCTTAAACACTTCTTGTCTTTGCCTAGATACTCTAGATAGCTATCTCTTGCCCCCTCCCGGTAATGTTCCCTGAATTAGTGATACAAGAGAGAGCATTGAAACTTGTTGACAAAAGCACAATGGAAGTTGTAGTAGACCAAACCATAACTTATTACAAGGCCAAAAGCACCTTCTCCAAGTTTATTTGTTGTGGCGCATTTCCAGTGGCCTCCAAAATGGACACACATGTAAATCGTTCCACTTGAAATTGTATCCTATCAAACAAATTTTCTTCTTCGTCATTTTGATCCTTCCCTGTTGCACAAAATATTCATAGTTGAACCCAATGCTTATATGGGTCTATAAATGATTTGATCTTATATTTAGTAGCTAAAATCTTACCTTGAAGCTTTTTCCAACACCAAAAGCATCCCAACATGAAAACTAAAGCAACCACGGCTACTGCTGATATAACCTACATCCACTATGGTTGTTTTCTACTAGTGTCTCATAATCAAAAGTTTATGAAGTACATTTAGTAAAAAAGGTTCAAAAAGTTAGCTAAAAATGAAACAAACATTCAATCTACATACAACTAGCCATCCAAAAGTCTATTGACAATGTAAGGTTCACGTAAGCAAAAACTTAAAAGCAAATCTTAGAAGAAAAATTCAAAATACACATAAAATTAGTTTTGATGGACCGGAGGATACCGAGCAAAAACCTTTACAATATTCAGAATAAGCCACTAATTAATTAAATAACAGACTCTCTATATGTCAACATTGATCAATACATTTATATGCATAAAATTTTCCTATATAGAATTTTCAGGGGTTTAGTTTCTATCTCTAATCCTCCTTAATCCTTTGCAATATTCAAAATAAGCTTCCTAGTTTCAAATTGAACCAATCCAATCAAAATTAAGTGAAAATGACTTTAAAAAATTGCAAATGAGGCCTACTTACCAGTTTCACGAACAAAAGTTTTTTCTTGATTGCCATCTTTTTCTTCTACAAATTCACTTTTGTAGAAGCAGCATCCAATATCAATTTTGGACACCGTAAATGCATGAACAATCGCTCTTGCATTGATCCCAACAATCACTGATAATCAAGCTTGATTTGTAATCTAGACGATGTGTTTGTCTCTGAAAAGAACCCCTCTTTTGATTGAAGGGTTGATTGCCATTGTTGCACTTGGTTGCATTTTGCTCCACACAACCAATGTACGAAAAATTAAAAAAACACGTGTTACTATCCCACGAAAGAAGATTTGCTTGATCATTAAGTAGCCCATCAAACTCCAAGACCCACATCGAATCATAATCATGCCCATTTGGAACAGAGTACATATAGTAACTCTTGTTTTCAATGGTGACAAAAATGAAATTATAATTGACACCAAACTTGATCGAAAAATTTGGAAAGTGAGAATCATCCCAGATCCCACTAACCCAATATGTATGTCCTTGGTAACTCATAATCAATTGTCCTGTTCCACTAGTTGTAGGGCTTTATTCGAGAGAAAAGCCACCTCCGTAAGCAAGGATTCGGCCACTTACCCACGAATTGAGCGTCGATTTTCACTTTGTTTTGAAATCCATGCCTAGTTCCATACTAGGTAGTAGTGTGTCGGTAGGATAATCGAAGCTTTGCCACAGAACCTTCATGATAGATCTATCGGGATTCACCTGTTTCACTATGAAATTGCAAGAATTTTCAGTAGTAGCGATGGTGTTTAGAGCTTAGCTATTAGCATTTAACAGGATGGGGCTCCCTCCATCGTGCAGAATCTTCAACACCGTTAGCACCTATTGTCAGATTTTCACTGACAATAGGTGTGCCTCGGTTAGCAAGCCAAATATTGTAATCATTGGGCCTGTAAAAATTATTTCTAAATATGAAACACCATCCGGACCTTGTGATAAGCTTAATTGGAATTCTCCATTAGTAGAAACAAGCACCCCTTTGAGTGAAGAATCGCATTGCCCGGTTTGATGGTGTCTGTTACCTGAGCATATGAAAGTTGGCGGCAACACCAACATGAGAAGAGTGAGAGAAATATTATTGTAAGGCTAGCCATTGTTGCTGGTTGTTTTTTTTTTTTTTCTTCATTACAAATATGCTTGTAGAATCTCATGAACTTTTAAGTCAAATCCGTGGTTTTGCAATCATGTGAACATTTATCAAATGTTCACGTGAGCCCAAGACCACGGATTTGACTCAAAAGCTCACGAGATTCTGCAAGCATATTTGACTCAAGAAGCTATATAATCTACATTTTACTCACTTTAACAAAAAAAAAAAAAAAAAAATCAGAACTCACAACGTTGCGTTTCAAAGATGCTTTAAAGCCTTTAATGAAATGTCGGGCTTTGTAACCTGAGTAGGGGCATTAATGTGATGGGACTCTAGCCTAGCCCAATTGGTCGGGTTCTAGAGGCTTCTCTCTTGCTTGCTCATTCCAGGCAAAGAGTTGATCCACGCTACTTAAAAAAGAAAGCCTTTAATGAAATGACGCTTGAATGAAACGCTCCGTTTCAATTGTCTTCTTCGTGGGTTTTGTCTTTACCTAATCTCTACAACTTGTGCTTTAATCCTCTAAATTTGAAACCAGAAGACAAAAACAAAGAATCAGGAATGGGAAGCAAAGTGAGTATCTTCTAAGACTTTCATCTATACGTTAGGAAATCTTTGAAACTGGTTTCCATTTCAAAGGCTTCTTAAAATATACCTTCCCTTGGTGTAGATAGCCTTACAAGCCCATGGTGAAAGTCTAATCAAATACAAATGCTTCCTATCTCTAATCTAGCAGCAGTAAAACTCAAATGTTTCAAGCCAATACAAGTATGCAATTTATATTGTTGCGAGAAGCGATCTCTCTCTTTCTCTCTCTCTCACACTGGCCCACTGGGTCCAGGGGCAAGCTTCTCAATCGCTTCTCACAACAGTATAAATTGCATACTTGCGACTCCTCTCTCTCTCTCTCTCTCTCACTCTCTCTCACACTGGCCCACTGGGTCTGTGGCAAGCTTCTCAATCACTTCTCGCAACAGTATAAATTGCATACTTGTGACTCCTCTTTCTCTCTCACACTGGGCCACTGGGTCTTGAGGCAAGCTTCTCAATCGCTTCTCGCAACAGTATAAATTGCATACTTGTATTGGCTTGGAGCTTCTGAGTTTTACTGCTGCTTGATTAGAGATGGGAAGCATTTTTATTTTATTAGACTTTCACCATGGGCTTGTAAAGCTGTCTACGCCAAGGGAATGTATATTTTAGGAAGTCTTTGAAATGGAAACCAGTTTCAAAGATTTCCTAACGTATAGATGAAAGTCTTAGAAGACACTTGCTTTGCTTCCCATTCCCGATTCATTGTTTTTGTCTTCTGGTTTCAAATTCAGAGGATTAGAGCACAAGTTGCAGAGATTAGTTTAAGACAAAACTCACGAAGAAAACAATTGAAACGGAGCGTTTCATTCAAGCGTCATTTCATTAAAGGCTTTCTTTTTTAAGTAGCATGGATCAACTCTTTGCTTGGAACGGGCAGGCCAGAGAGAAGCTTCCAGAACCCGACCAATTGGGCTGGGCTAGAGTCCCATCACATTAATGCCCCTACTCAAGTTACAAAGCCCAGCATTTCATTAAAGCTTTAAAGCATCTTTGAAAAGCAACGTTATGAGTTGTGACTTTCTTTTTTTTTTTTTTTTTTGTTAAAGTGAATCAGAAGTAGATTATATAGCCTTTTGAGTCAAATATGCTTGCAGAATCTCGTGAGCTTTTGAGTTAAATCCATGGTCTTGAGTTCACATTAACATTTGATAAATGTTCACATGATTGCAAGACCACGGATTTGACTCAAAAGTTCACGAGATTTCGCAAGCATATTTGTAATCAACAAAAAAAAAAAAAAAAACAACTAGCAACAATGGCTAGCCCAACAACAATATTTCTCTCATTCTTCTCATGTTGGTGTTGCTGCCAACTTTCATATGCTTAGGTAACAAACACCATCAAACCGGGCAATGCGATTCTTCGCTCAAGGGGGTGCTTGTTTCTACTAATGGCAAATTCTAATTATGCTTATCACAAAGTCCGGATGGTGTTTCATGTTTAGGAATAATTTATAGGCCCGATGATTACAATATTTGGCTTGCTAACTGAGGAACACCTATTGTCAGTGAAAATCTGACGAAGAAGAAGAAGAAGAAGAAGAAGAATTCTACCCTCCCCCCAAATCCTTATCACAATCAATGCATGGTTACGCTTAATTCAACCAAAATTTCAGAAAAATTTGTCACTACTCATTGAAAGAAGTAAGATAGAATTTGCACAAAGTGGTATGAATTCAAGTTATTCAATGCAGCCAATTGGATAAGCATCAAATGCTCTTTCACCTTAATTAAAGTTATCCCAACATTAATGGAAAATCATGTGCACATTCTAGTGCTTCGCTGATAATAGATTAAGCAACTTTTTTACTTCATCAAAATGAAATGAATTTCATACATATTTTTTTTATTGAAAGCAGTAAGATGGAGCGGTCCTTTGAGCCCAAATGAGACATTCAGCCAATGATTTCTGATTGAGGCCAACGATTATCAAGTACTTTATTACTTCATCAAAATGAAATGAATTTCATAAATTTTTTTGATGGGGGTGGCTAGGCCCATCAAAAAGTGGGCCTCAAAATTTATATAGATATTTAGATTTTTTTTTTTTTTTTTTAATTGGGGGCGTGTTTGGAATTCCTTAAAAAAAGGGGGGAGGGCAATTTTGGAAAGTTTACTCCATAAAATGATTTTCTGTCAAATAAGATGGAAATGGCTAAAGGAATTGCGACATTGCAAATTTTTGATACTTTGTTGAGGTACATTATAAATTTTTCAACATTGGAAGATAAATAAGAAGTAGAAGAATTCTACCCCCCCCCCCCCCCCAAAAAAAATCTTTATTACAATCAATGCATGGTTACACTTAATCCAGCAAAAATTTTGCTCTTTCAATTAGAATATTTAGTCTATTTATAAAAGAAGAAGATGAATTCTAACCCTCCCCCTCCAAAATCCTTATTACAATCAATGCATGGTTACGGTTAATTCAGCAAAAAGAAGTAGAAGAAGAAGAAGAATTCTACCATGGCCCCTCCTAATCCTTATTACAATCAATGCATGGTTACGCTTAAAGCAGCAAAAATTTTACTCTTTCAATTAGAATATTTAGTCCATTTATAATAATAAGAAGAAGAAGAAGAAGAATGCTCTCTCATTTAGAATAGGGTTAAATACTCCAGACCTCCCTAGGGTTTCCCAACTTTATTTTTTTCCTCATGAGGTTTCATTTTTATTACAGGATGTCCATGTGGTTTTGATAATAGACCAAGTTAGTCCTCCGTCAGTTGACCGTTAGTTGACTTAACGGAATTCCACGTGGACCAATCACATGTTGACACATGGCACTCACTTATTTTTTTTTTAATTAAAAAAAAAGTATTTTCTAAAAAAAAAAAGAAAAGAAAAGATCGGGGGTGGCTTGGCCATTTGGGGGTGGCTCGGCCACCCCCTTGGAGCCCAAGGAGGTGGCCGAAACCACCCCCAGTACCCACTGGGGGTGGCCGAGCCACTCCCTTGGTGCGATAAAAATGAAACCCCAGGAGAGAAAAAATAAAGTTGGAAAACCCCAGGGGGGTCTGGAGTATTTAACCCTTTAGAATATTTAGTCCCCAAATCCTTATTACAATCAATGCATGGTTATGCTTAAGGCAGCAAAAGTTTTGCTCTTTCAATTAAAATATTTAGTCCATTTATTTATTTATTTTTTTTTTTTTTTTTTGACATGTCCACATAAGAGGGGGGAGGGGGATTCGAACTAGTGACCATCGCTTCATTAGGCGTGGTCCTAGCCGATTGAACTACCTCTTGGGGACATATTTAGTCCATTTATAAGAAGAAGAAGAATGCTCTCTCAATTAGAATATTTAGTCCATTTATACATTTTACGAGATGAATAACACTTCATTCTCCAAAGAAGAAGAATTCTACCCTCCCCCCCAAAAATCCTTATTACAATCAATGCATGGTTACGCTTAATTCATTAAAAAATTTGCTCTTTCAATTAGAATATTTAGTCCATTTATAAAAGAAGAAGAAGAAGTAGAAGAATTCAACCACCCCCCCCCCCCCCCCCCAATCCTTATTATAATGAATGTGTGGTTACGTTTAATTCAACAACAAAAAAGTAGAAGAAGAAGAATTCTACCCTCCCCCAAGTCCTTATTACAATCAAAATTCAGCAAAAACTTTGCTCTCAATTAGAAGATTTAGTCCATTTATAAAAGAAGGAGAGCATCTTTGGTGTGGAGGTTGCACAAAAGGTGACTTTTGTGCCACTAATAAAAAATTGACACATCAGCCAATTTCACTAGACTTAAAACTTAAAACAAAGATATAGTCACACTTGATCATACCAAATATAAACAAAAAAAGTTTTAAAAACTATTTAAGTTTTTTTAAAAACAAAAAAATGTAAATACATGGGTGGCCGGCAGCCACCCTAAAGGGAGACCCAGTTCTGAAACTGAGAAACCCAGTTCCATAATCTCCACCAATGGAGGCTTTGAACCCATCTCTAACCAAGACCGTTTTCTTCAAATCCTATCCTCTCCATTCCACCTTCACACCCCAGCTCAATCGTCCCCAACATCGCCAAATCTCAAAGGCTCCATGGTTCAAGAGTTCTCTCATTCACCTTCACTTCCAAGCTGAAGACCCCTCAAGATGTCAACAACAAGGACAAGACCGTATCTAAGAAGATTGTTCTGTCGGACACAAGGTGGCACGCCACCACCCATCCAGGCCATGGGGTGGCCGCGCTGGCCACCCCATGAGCTGGCGGCGGCGGCCTCCCTTTGGGTGGCCGCAAGTGGGGGAGGGGTGGCCAGCCAGCCACCCCTTCAATTTTGGTTTTTTTTTTTTTTTTTTTAAATAATAATTTTTTATCTCATATTTGATATAATCTGGTGTGGTTGTCTCTCTTTTCTTGTTGTGTTCCATGCTAATGTGTCAGGCTATGAATGGTGGGCACAAAAGTAGAGTTTTGTGCAACCTCCATATATAAGTTATTCTCTAAAAGAAGTAGAAGAAGAAGAATTATTCTACCCCCCCATCCTTATAACAAATTAACAATCAATTCATCGTTACGCTTAATTCAGCAAAAATTTTGCTCTTTCAATTAGAATATTTAGTCCATTTATAAAATATATATATATATATATATATATATATATATATATATATATATAAAGAAGAAGAAGAATTCTACCCTCCCCCCAGCGCCACCCCACAATCCTTATTACAGTCAATGCATGGTTACGCTTAATTCAGCAAAAATTTCAGAAAAATTTGTCACTTCTCATTGAAAGAAGTATGACAGAATTTGCACAAAGTGGTATGAATTCAAGTAATTCAATGCAGCCAAATTGGATAAGCATCAAATGCTTTTTCACCTTGATTAAAGTTATCCCAACATTAATGGAAAATCATGTGCACATTCCAGTGTTTCGCTGATAATAGATTAAGCAACTTTTTTACTTTATCAAAATGAAATGAATTTCATAGATTTTTTTAATTGAAAGCAGTAAGATGGAGTGGTCCTTTGAGCCCAAATGAGACATTCAGCCAATGATTTCTGATTGAGGCCAACGATGGTCAAGTACTTTATTACTTCATCAAAATGAAATGAATTTCATAAATTTTTTTGATGGGGGTGGCTAGGCCCATCAGAAAGTGGGCCTCAAAAATTTGATAGATATTTAGATTGGTTTTTTTTTTTTTTTCTCTTTTTTAATTGGGAGCGTGTTTGGAATTCCTCAAAAAAAAGGGGGGGCAATTTTGGAAAGTTTACTCCATAAAATGTTTTTTTGTCAAATAAGATAGAAATGGCTAACGGAATTGCTACATTGAAAATTTTTGATACTTTGTTGAGGTATATTGTAAACTTTTAAACATTGGAGGCTAAATAAGAAGCAAAAGTCCCCCCCCCCCCCCCCCCCCAAAATCCTTATTACAATCAATGCATATGGTTACACTTAATTCAACAACAACAAAAATAAATAAAATTCCCCCCCCCCCCCCCCCCCCCCCCCCCAAAATCCTTATTACAATCAATGCATAGTTACGCTTAATTCAACAAAAAATTTGCTCTTTCAATTAGAATATTTAGTCCATTTATACATTTTACGAAATGAATAACACTTCATTCTCCTAATCATCTCACAACCATCTCCATTAAGATTTTATGATTCTTTTTCTTTATTGCTATTATTATTCTTATTATTAAATGCATGCACATTTACAATCAATCCTTATTAGATTAAAGCTGAATTCTACCATGCCCCACCCCCTAATCCTTATTACAATCAATGCATGGTTACGCTTAATTCAGCAAAAATTTCAAAAAAAATTGTCACTTCTCTTTTTTTTTTCTTTTTTTTTTTAATACACTTCTCATTAAAAGAAGTAAGATAGAATTTGCACAAAGTGGTATGAATTCAAGTTATTCAATGCAGCCAATTGGATAAGCATCAAATGCCTTTTCACCTTAATTAAAGTTATCTCAACATAAATGGACAATCATGTGCACATTTCAGTGCTTTGCTGATAATAGATTAAGCAACTTTTTAACTTCATCAAAATGAAATGAATTTCATAGATTTTTTTATTGAAAGCAGTAAGACGGAGCGGTCCTTTGAACCCAAATGAAACATTCAGCCCATGATTTCTGATTGAGGCCAACGATGATCAAGTACTTTATTATTTCATCAAAAATGAAATGAATTTCATAGATTTTTTTTTATGGGGGTGGCTAGGCCCATCAAAAAGTGGGCGTCAAAAATTTTATAGATATTTAGATTTTTTTTTTTTTTTTTTAATTGGGGACGTGTTTGAAATTCCACAAAAAAAAGGGGTAATTTTAAAAAGTTTACTCCTTAAAATACTTTTCTGTCAAATAAGACGGAAATGGCTAACAGAATTGCTACATTGCTACATTGCAAATTTTTGATACTTTGTTAAGGTATTTTATAAATTTTTAAACATTGGAGGCTAAATTGAAAAGGCCCGGCTCAACCCCTAGGCGGATTATGCGGCTGCCTAGGGCCCTCAAATTAAGAAGGCCATCAATTAATAAATGTTAATAAAAATAATTTCCATTAAAAAATAATAATAAGCCCTTATTATGGTCCATATTCTTTAATTAGAGCCCCTAATCATAGTTAATAAGTAATTTAATAAATACCCCCAATTTAATAAAGCCCTCAATTAATGAATCCTAATAAAACAATTTACATAAATAAAAAATTAAAAAAAAAAAAACAATTAAAGACCTAATTGCCATCCAAATCTTAAATGTTCCATTCTTGAATTGAATGTTTCGGGTAAAATATTTTTTTGGCCTTGTGAGAAGTGTTGAGCAGCCAAAATTTCGGACCACAATAAATTTTGCATCTCAAAAAGCAAAAAGAATGATTTTTAAATATAAATATAATATTAATATTACAATAAATATTATTTAATTTATTAAAAAAAAAAAAAAAAAACTTTTCGCCTTAAAATACATCGAGCCATATACGGGGGTAAATATATTTACTCCTGAGATTATTTTATTTTAGGGGTTTCGCTTAATTGGCCTGGTGTTAACTGTTAAGGTCTTGCGGCTTAGCCACTCAAGCTTCCACGATTTAGCGTTTGGTGTGACGGTGTCATCTTTAGATTGTCATGTTGCGATACGCAGCATTTTGGGGCGTTTGTTTTTAACACTAGTTGGAAAGGCAGGTGCCTAATTTCCCTGTGGTAGGTATTATTATGTTAACGTTAAAAATTTAATACCATATATAAAATATATTTATAATATAAAGATAATATCTAATTTAAGAGGAATGCTAAGCTTACAAACAAATTTTACAGAAAAACTTTTACAAATTGATGTGGTATAACATGATTGGATATAAGATAAGTTCAAATTTTGAAAAACCTAATCGTGTTATGCCACATCAGTTTGTAAAATTTTTCTGTAAAATTTGTTTGTAAATCCAACACTTCCCCTAATTTAATACCCAAGCACATATAACTTTTTAGAGAAGTGTTAGGGAGTCAAACAAATGAGCTCAGAAAAATTTCTAAACTGTCGTGACAGACCGTGAGTGGCAAACAAAGGAGAAATAATTACATTTTTTTTAATTTAAAAACCCTTGTCACGTTAGTTTGGAAATTTTTCTGTGTTCATTTGTTTGGCTCTCTAGCACTTTTCAACTTTTTATACAAGTAAACTTATAGGTTGACATTACAAAACTGCGAAGATATAATCTTCAAAAGATATGTTAGAATCAAATAAAAACTTCATATTTTGCTCATAAAAGTCCATGTGACAAGATGCCATATCATCTTCTTTTTGTTTGATCTTTTTCTCTCTACAAAAAAGATGATGTAGCATCTTGCCACATGGACTTTTATGAGCAAAATATGAAATTTTTATTAGATTTTAGCATTTCTCAATCTTAAAAAAACAAAAACAAAAACAAAAAAAAAAAAATTTCAAAAAAATTTGTGATGATGAATTTCAAAAAATTCCTAACCTTCAAAAAAATAATAATAATTGAGGGTTATTCTAAAAAAATTTAAGAGCAATTCGAGAAGCAAAATTCTCAAAGATTTGTATGGGGTTATTCTAAAAAATCTAGAAAATCTTCGTTATGTTCCTTCCTAATGTATCTTGGTCAATAATTAACAATCGCTACTTCTATTTCATAGTTCTCTTTTAAAAGCAAGAAACACTATATATATATATATATATATATATATATATAATGCTAGAGTCTTTCGTTGTAGCCTCTCTTAGGATATATTATAATTCTTGAGTTTTGTTCTGTGATGAACAAAGCTGTGTGACAAACCATAGAGTCAATTACCAATAAATTGATATTCACGGGGAGTTATATTAATGTTTGAATGAAGATTTTATGTGCAACCTTATTTTTCTTAAATGGAAGAAACAATATGAGCCTTTCAGATTTCTCTATGAAGATTTTAATGCTTGAAAGAAGATTTTATGTGCAACCTGATTTTGCTTAAATGGAAGAAATAATATGAGCCTTTCTGTTTTAAATCCTCGATTTTCACAATATTAGATCTTGGCTATTGAATTAAAAATAATATTAAATATGTGAAGAAATCTTGGTCGTTGATCAGTTTTCTAATACTTAATGTGATGGTTGATAATTGATTATATGATTCAGACCTAGTTAAAAGTTTATCTGATTTACAATTTGACACAAGTCACGATTTTAGTTGGTACTATGCCATTATATGAATCCTATACTTTAAACCATTTGATTTTGGAGTAATTTTGATTTTCCAATCTAAATGAAATTATGTATTATGAAAATTGAAATATTGCAATCTAATTTCCATATATGGTACTTTAATTATTGACGAATATACGTTTTTAGATACAATAGGAAAGAACATAATGAAGATTTTCTATATTCTAAAATAACCTAATAAAGATCTTCAAAAATTTTGCTACCTGGATTGCTTTTAAAAGAGAACCAACAAAGAGTTATATTGGATGGTATCTTGGAAAACATAGACGTAATCACAATATCATCACAGTTCCGTCCCCAAGAGGTAACTCAATCGATTGGGACCACGCTTAAATGAAGCGGAGGTCACTAATTCGAATCCCCCTCCCCCCTCTTGTGCGGACATGTCAAAAAAAAATTCATCACAGTTCCTTCCCATGGTAGAAGGAATATATTTCAAAAGTAATTCACAAATTTAAAATGTAGCAAAAAAGAGCAAAACTCACAAAAGATGAAATCTCTCTTAAATTGTTAAAGGCATTTCCAGAAACATGTTACCAATCTGAACCATCAGGGAAGGGTTTGAGTGCATCTTCCTTCCCATCAACATAAAATTCCACAACTGCTTTCATTCTCTGAAGCTTATCAGGGTGATAATTTACATGAACAATTACCGGTTTGAACTTGCTCAGGTTATCATCGTTCCTCACACTCTTGAAGAGGACTTTGCTGTTCATAAAAAGATAGAAATCCATGGTTCTCCTGGCAGCATGAAGCCCATCATACCCAGGATGAGAAGGGTAAAACAGTTCCTCATTAAAAACTGCCTGGTCCCAAGACCTTGGCTCTCTAGAAAGTCGACCAGCTACACGATCCAGAAGCTCAATTGAAGGGATTGTTGGTCTAATATAGAAGAAACCAGAGTTATAGACCCAAATCCGCATCGTATGAGCAAATCGCGCCCATCCCATTGCAGGTTCATCAAAGACATCATTGTAGCCATAAGCTGTCATGTTATCATGACCATCAGTCATGGACTCCACATCAGAATCCCTATAGAGATAATGAAAAGGATTCTGCAAATACACAATATCAACATCTGATAGAAGAACACTATAACCCAGCTGCAAAAACTCCCTCAGAATACGAAACTTCAACGCGGAGACAGCATGGTTCCCTCCATTCCTCGCAACCGAATCGATACCTTCATCCGGGTCTCTCTTATACACTGGAACATCATTTGACTTGCAGAACCTAGCAATCTCGTCATCTAAAGCAACAACCAGATAATTGGTTATACCCACTCTCTTAATATTAGTGAACCAGACTTCCAACATGTCCTTCACATTTGAGTTTGCAAGAGCAACTACAAGCTCTCTCTCAACAGCAACTTTCTCTAGTATCTTTGCCAATCTTGGATTCACAGATTCATCAGGCACCATGGTATAGGTGGTTCTTAAGCCCTTGACAGTACCAAAAGGTCCAGCTTTCTGCTGTTTACCCAACACAAGAAACTGCTTCTGCGCCTGATCCTTCCTTTGTTCAGCCAATCTAAGCTTTTCAGTAAGCTCCCTGACTGTTTTTTTCAACTCGGCATTTTTCACCGATGCTGCAACAAACTCCAATTTCAACATGTTCATCCGTTCAGACGATTCACAAGGGGCTGAACCAACCTGGTGAACAAACAACTAGAAAAACGAATATTATTTCCATAGACCTGAAATGTTTTTCTTAGAATCTACTGAATTCATATATTCAAAACCATGGCAACTCCATACAAACCATACTCATGGCCACAAGATGAAAAGATTATAAAAAAACCGTATAAAAGATGCACACTATATGAGATGTATCGGCACGAATGAAATGAACTCCCCCTCATCTCACATTTCACACAAAGACCAAAATGGGGACTGAGCATATACCAATCACATATTCTCAGTGAATTATCAGAGAATTTAAGATTTAAAAATAATTCCCAGAAACAGAAAAGTAGAGTAAACAAGCACCAAGTGTCTCATCCATTTCATTATTACAGACTCAGCCAAACCGTCCAAAATTACTCCCTCTGTCCCAATCTAAATGTGTTGCTTTCCTTTTTGCAACGTCCCTAAATGCATGTCCTCTTTCTTAAGTAAAATTTATTATACTTCAATAATCTTGTCATTTCTAACCAAGACACATAAATTGGGATGAAGGGCATACAGAGATTATTTGCTAGTTGAATTCAAAGTCAAACAACAGAAACTCAAAGTCAACGACTTCGTTCCCACCAAATTTCAGGATCCTAAATCAGACCCACCAATCCAATCACGGATCACCAAACTTTCACAATCAAACACTAAAAACCACCAGTTGGAAAATAACAATTCAATATCCCAAAACAAAAAGAACCTTCTTTTATTGAAAAACTAAACTGCGGGCATGGAGATCCGAACCTGCGCATTGTTAGAATTGGAGACGCGGGAAGTGTAAACACGGGCTGGGGAGAAGAGGCCGTGAGGAAACAAGAAGGCGAAGACGCAACCCAACAGGACTCCGACTCCGATCGCCGCGGTGATTGCGACCCTCGATTTGTCAAGCGACTGCGCCGTGTTCCGCATCAAGGGCCCGTCTCTCCGGCTACTCATTGGTGGGCTTTAATGGGTGTACGGACTCGGGGTCTCAGAGGGAGAGGAAAGCAAGTGGGCAGAGTTAGTTCATATTGTCGGCAAAGGAAGACATTTCTGGGTTTGTGAGGAGAGAGAGAGAGAGATTGTGGGCAACTGAGTGTCAGAGAGCGAGCGGTACTTCGCTGTATGGGAAGTTCAGAGGGTGGTTGGGCAGAGCTAGCAATAGCCTGGGGGAGGTAGAGTTGAATCATGGAGCAGTGAAAGAAGGTAACAAGCAGAGTTGACCAAATTAATGAGCTTTTAATTCTTATTTAATTGATTAATTTAATGAGAGTTGGTTGTGTAATGTCCAAATGCAAGAGAAACGACTAGTCAGGGTACACATCCTGTTAGTTTGTCTAAGTAATTTTTTAGATTATAAGATGATGGTGATCAGCTTATAATTTGGTATGGTAAGATTACGACCAAGTGCAAGAATTTGGACAACTCGGTGCATGGTCAATCAAACAAAACAGCTTTCATTTAAGGATGGGATTCTCTACAACTGGATTGAAATTTGGACAGCCCACACAAAAGAGGTTGTGGGGCAAATTACCCTAGCCCCCTACACTGGCCAAGAAAGGTGAGTTCTACACTTCCTGTATATGGAGTGTCCGAATTTTAGGTTATTGTTTGTTTCGAACCCTATTTTTTTTTATCTTGGTTAAATCAAAAATATTTTCGATTCATTAGGAAAACTTCCTTTAAGCCGCATCAAATGGTTTTTTTATTTTTTTGTAAACCATTTTCTGAATTTGAATTTGTTATTCTCAACCCATAATACTAGATTTCCTTCTCGCACACACTCTTTCTTACCGTTCATTTTCTACTGCCATTAGCCACCGTTGCCTAAGGTCTTCAAAAGTTGCTGGTAATTGTCTCCAACGCCGAGGTCGTCGGAAGTCATTGTCACTGCCATTGCCGTTACGATTGCCGTGACTAATTTTCCGTATGAGTCAATGCCGAAAATGTTTCCAGCTGAAATTCTTTTCCCGAAAAAATAATTTCCTTAAAAATATTTTTTAACAATAAATATGCTAGGTCGAAACAAACAGAATCTTAGCGAAATTCAGACACTCTAATTGTTGGAGATCCTCTTTTTTCATTTCTTTGTATATGCCAAACCCTAAAGAAACACCGCCTGAAAAGCGGGAGAGGAGTATACCTCAAAGTGCAGTAGAATGACAAGAAGAGTGGTCTCTCTCTTCTATAAGAGAAAATCAGGATCTGGACTGTTCCTGCCTCAGTTGGGTTTTTTATTTTTATTTTTTATCATTGAGTCCAATATTCACATATTCTTTTCTCCATGTTTAGGCTTTCTGATAGATAAACAAGTTATGAATGAATGAGCATGGAGATATATTCAGAATAAAAGAATCTTAATCATTTGCACCGTAACAACATTGCATGACAAAGAACAAGGAACAAAATAGAATCCGACTCTATTGTATGAGGTCAGTAGGATGGAGAGATACCTTTTGAAAATGAATGGCGGTCTCTTAGTTTTTCCACATCCAACTAGACCAGGAATTTCTATATCCAAAAGCATCTGAAATCAATCATGTTGTCATGCTGAAATTTGAAGATGACCTCAAAGTGATGTCCTGGATATTTCATATAGTTCTTCAGTCAAGAAGGCTAAGGTTTTATACATATCCTCTGTTTTAGGGTGAGACATATCACTAGAAGTGAATGTGTGAACTCTGTTTTCCAAGTATACCCAGCTGCAACCAGCAAGCTTCTTGACCTCCTTCCCTCTCATCTTCTTCCTTATTCTCCCCATCTCATCCCAATTGCCCTCTGCAGCATAGACATTGGCCAACTGAACATACC
The DNA here is from genome assembly GCF_965113065.1 of Corylus avellana. NCBI lineage: Eukaryota > Viridiplantae > Streptophyta > Magnoliopsida > Fagales > Betulaceae > Corylus > Corylus avellana. Next base: position 16,798,391 of record NC_142491.1, on the reverse strand, counting down.
GAGCGCCGTCATCTCCTGCACTTTTTAGTAGTTTCTCCTCTGCCTCTCTAGCAAGTACTGTATTTCCATTTATCCTACAAGCATTAAGAAATGCCCCCAAGATTACAGCATCCAGTTTTATTGGAATCGTTCTTATGAAAGCTATAGCCTTTTCTAGTTGAGTAGCCCTTCCGTACAGATCAATCATACATGCATAGTGGTCAATTTCAGGCAATATGTTATAGTCTTTTCTCATGGAATGGAAGAACTCCTCACCCTGTTCTACTAATCCACAATGACGACAAGCTGATAGAAGTGCAACAAAGGTGACTGCATCAGGTTTGAAACCTCTCTCCACCATTTCCCTAAAAAGCAGGATAGCTTGATTTTCATGCCCGTGGTGAGCATAACCAGCTATCATTACATTGTAAAGCACTGAATCTCTGACAATAACTCTTTGGAAAATCTTTTCTGAATATGCGATCTTCCCACATTTTGAGTACATATCAACCAAAGCAGTGATCAGCTTCTCATCCATCCCAATCCCCACTCTTAGTACATAAGCATGAATCTGCTTTCCAGGCCCCAGGGCAGCTTGTATTGCACAAGTGCTGAGCAAACTGACGAGGATCAAAGCATCAGGAACAGTTTCTTCCTTAGCTTTAAACTCATGCCAAAGTCCAATTGCAGCTTCACATTGCTGTGATCTGACATAACCTGAAAATAAAGCTGTCCAGACAACAAAATTCTTCTCTGGTAATGAATCAAAAAGCCTTCGGGCTTCTACCATGTTGCCTTGTGATGCATGCCCCACAATCATCGAAGTGATTGCAAAGGAGTTTTCAATCCCAATTGCTGCATGAACTGACTCTGCGTATTTCATATTTGCACACTTGCAGTAGACATCAACAATGCCACTGCTTATAAATGGATTGAAACTCAACCCATTTTTCAAAACCCAAGCATGGACTTCCTTTCCAAGCTTCATACTTTTCAGCCCTGAGCAAGCACTCAAAACACTCGCAAAAGTATGTTCATTCCATCTAAAGCCATTCTCAGCCATACGAACAAACAACCTCAACGACTCCTCCTCACAACCAACGTTAGTGTATCCCGAGATCAATGTGTTCCAAGAAACCGTGTCATTTAACTCGGGATCTCTCAAAAAAATATCCAAAGCCATCTCCAATTTGCCTTCCCTACAGCAAGCTGCCACCATTGCATTCTTGGAAACCAAATCAACCACCCCACTACCACATCCACTAGACACACACAATGCTTCTTCAAAACAACCACATTTAGAATACATATCTATAAGAGAGCTAACCGCAAACCTGCTTAAATCGTTAGCACTTTTCACCATATAAGAATGTAACTGCCTCCCATATGATACCACACTTAGCTTGGCAGCCAAGTTAAGCATCGTCGTGAGAGTAAACTCATCAAATCCAATCCCCTCACGTGCCGACTGCATGTCAATAAACAACTTGAGTGCCTGATCTTCATAATCATACCCATCAGCACTTACATACCCGGATAACATTGAATTATACGTAACCAAATCTCTTTGGGAAGCACCATCAAATAATGCTCGCGCTTGTGTCAAGTTTTTTGATTTTATATACGCGGAGATTATTGCATTCCAAGAGAAGACGTTTCGTTCAGGCATTTCTTCGAACAGTCTGCGAGCTTCACGCAGAAGGCCATGTTTGGAGTACAGGTGAATGAGTTGATTGGACGTGAAAATGGTTGGTGTAAGAGCAGCTTTTATGGCTTGAACTTGATACTTAAGGCCTTCTTTCAGGGACCACATCACACAGGCATGAATACGATCTGAGAGTTGAATAACGTAGAAGAAAAGGAAAAACAGCGCGAGTTCTTTTTCTTGCTTTTTCCTCTTGTTGAGAACCGACTCGACGTCGTCTAAGAGTGGACGAGAAAGTTAATGACATGTCAGCAGAAAAAAATATATATGACGTCAATTTTCGCTTTCTTTTATTTATTTATTTTATATGAATTTTGATCCATTAAAATGAAAAACGTATAAAATTTCCTTAATTAGTGAAATAATTAAGAACATATAGTTGTTGACCATTAACTAATTAGTGTTTTTTTTTTTATTACTTGATATGCGATTCTGCAAGTGGGGTCGGGTATTCAAGGTTTATTCTCCATGAGTCAAAAAGGCTATGCTTAGTAAGTTCCACGTAATTAAAAAAAAAAAAAAAATTGACAAGATCAAATCTTTTACTTACCAAATGGTCAAATTTATTTATTCTTTAATTGTTTGGGATAAGAAAAAAAAGATAACAAAGTTTTTCTCCAAATTGAGTTAAGACAAAATTTATCCAACTCAATTTATCAAACTAAATATACAGCCTTAAAACACATAATTCTTACATGCATTTTTAATAAAATTAAAAAAAAAAAAATGTAATGCTCACATGAAAATGTAATGCGGCTGCGGGATTCATTTGGTGGTGGTGGTGGCGGGCTCATCCAAACGGTGGCCCTTGGGGTGGTTCGGCCACCCCCAAAGGCCAAACAAATAATTTTTTTTTTTTTATTTGAGCCCTTGGGGGTAGGGAGCCACCCCATGGCCAAACGGTGGCTCTTGGGGGTGGTCCGGCCACCCCCAAGGGCAATATAACAAACAATATATATGTTAGTTTTTATTTATTTTAAAAATAGTAAATAATATTTTATTATTTTTTTAATATTGGAACACGTGGCAGAATGATGGCCTTAGAATTTTTCCTAGGGCCATCTTGGCCATTAACTGGAGGCCTCTCCAGTCCAACAGGACCGGAGAGGAGCCGGATCCCCATAAAAGGGGTATGCTGAATGATGTTTCCATGAATATCAACCAAAAATCAAGGATCAATCCAGAGACAGCCTCAACATATTTAACAACCAAAGATAAGAAAGACTATTGGCAAAAAAGAGAAAGATTGACATGGTGTTCAAGTCGAAATTTCTATCAGATCAATAACACATGCACCAGTTTAGCTAGCAATTTCAGAGTCAAATTACTTTATGATGCTTTTACAACATCGATTGATTGAATACAACTTTGCCACCGGAGTACACTGACCTCGCGTCATCTGCACAGAAGAAATTCACTTAAAAAAATGGCAATGTTTACCAACTTTTTAGTTATTTTGGTGATGAATCCTTTCTTTTGTAACATTACCATTCAGTTTTGTAAATACAATATATGAACACTTACCTGCAATATTGGCCAAATTAAATGCAGTCGGCACATTGGTCTCTGCCTCAACAGAAGCTTTGGCTGCCGCAATTCCAACCGCCACACTCTGCATAACATTTAAACCTGCACAAATAGAAGCAAGCATTCCGCCGACCAAGCAATCACCAGCCCCTGTGAGCCTCACCACTGACGCAGGAAGCGCGGGAAAATGCACAGCGAAAAGATGAGAATCCCTTTCCAAATTTGTAGCACCATACCAATGCGGAGGACAACTTGATGTCACAATCTGATAGAACTGTCTGCTAGAACCATGTGGTTTGATTCTCTCTAAAACAGCTCTCATAAAGCTTGGCCCTCCTCTAGAGCATAAGAAGGCTCCATCTGAACCAAGGGTCACAACAACTATTCTGATACCCTTTTCTAGCAAAGCCCAGATTGCTGGTTTTAGCTTTTGGAACAATGATTCTGTTGAATATTTATTTCCCCTTTCGATTGGAGGAAATGCATTTGCACAAGACACAGCATTTGCCATGGCAATAAGTTCATCTTCGTTGGGTGAAGCAATACTTACCTGCAGAAAACCTCCAGAAAAGATAAGTGAATAAAGTGTAGGATCAAGGGTAGCATGTGCTACACAAATTCCATATCCTAAAAGTTTGGCTGAATTAAGTCCTAAGCATGTGCCACACAGAATGAGGTGGCAGAGTAGAACCCAGAACATAAATGACCACCTTCTCAAAAATTCCCAAGTTTCGGCTTTAAGCTAAGAAGAATTGATTGTAAATGTGCGTGCACCCAAAAAGCATAGCACTCACATACTTGGCAACCGAGGCAATTCTTCTGGATTTTGCAACCGATACGGGCTCAAACCACACTGGAATATTAGATTCTGCGGCAACTGAGAACACCCAAATGAAAATAAAACTGAGAAATAATAATAATAATAATAATAAAGATAAGATAAGAGTGGAAAATTGAGAAATAAATATAATCAGCACAGTTGACGGCCAACAATTAAAAATAATAAATGTATTGAGGAGAGAGAGAGAGAGAGAGAGAGAGAGAGAGAGAGAGTTTGGAAGTACTTTGGCAAGAAGCTTCTAGAGCAGGAGGATTCAGGTTTGCATCAACCATCAATATTGGAGCAGAACATATATTGTACTTGAATTGCCTAATCCACTCAGGCGTAAGAAACTTTTCCTGTGTCAAGGTAATAGGAAAAAAATATATAACACCCTGAAGGTACTATTCTTAAGCTTGTATAAATTGGCAGATTACCTAAAGCCACCTAAATTAACTCACAATAGCTTCCACGCTTGCAACAGCAGCCGCCAACTCTCCACTGACATCAAGTATGTTGCATACAACCGGAGTCCCAATATCTTGTTGCTTCCGAATCCCTACTCCAAGCAAAAATATGTAAGAATAGACTAGGACGCTTTGTACTGAATTATTTCCATATTCAAGGAGGAAAGAGGACTGAACCTCATTCATTAATACTTCAATTTGACTTCCACTAAGATGTGAAGAAAACAAAACTTGCAATGTTACTAGTGGCTAGCATTGAACTGGCTCTCCTAAAACGTAATTTTTTTTTTCAGCTCCTAAAACTTCTATCAAACAGAGTGCCAGTAGATTATATATGAATTAGGACTACATTCCTATTTATCTCAGAACTCCTAAATTTTCAAGTATAATTATCTCCCTCATTGAGGTTCTGTATCATTAATTCATTTTATAATTTTTTTTCCTTCATACATATTTCTAATTATTCTTGTCACTCTAAAATTCCCAAGTTATTCTCGGTATTTTACCAGAGCCAATAAAACTATGCAAAGTACTAAATTATTAATTATAGTAGTCACACCAGCGAATCCAGCATGAAAAATGTTCAAGGAAAACATCATGGTGGAACCAAGATGTCCACCATTGAACTGGGAGTTGCGAAGACTATGAGTGAGACTACCTTGTTTTAGTGACAAAAATTTTTGTGCCAGAGATCAAACCACCCCAACCTACAACAAGATTGTTTTGAGTTTTACAGTTTCATGGCCAAGTCAAAATAGGAGTAAAAGACACAGGCTTATTGAGTTTTAAATACATTCAAATTTACATGTGAATCAAGGATTTAAGCAATATTGAAAAGCAATGATCTCCACAGATAATAACAAAAGGCTGTCGTAAATGTGAGAAGAACAACCTTCTGTAGATAGCCCAGCAGATTTCCAGTGCTCCAACAACAAATTTCCTATAAAGAAAAGTAAAAATTGTCAGATTTGGAAGAAGCTATATTTGCTGTTGGTCGAATTGGATGAGGAGAAAAACAAATAAATAAATTCACCAACAGGCCTATTAGCTATGCATTTTAATCAATCCATATATGTGATGAAAAAGTTCTAGCTTCTAACAAATTCACCATATTATTCATAGAACACTTCTAGAGAAAGAGAAAGAACCAAAAAAAAAAATGATTAAACCGACATATAGTTTTCCCACACAATCCCACCTGTGAACAAACCACAAGTGCCACTATCACCTGGAGGTGGCATGCCTCCTGTAAAAGCCACAGAACTATCAAGATAACCCAAAAGAAAGGGATGCAAAAACCAACCTGCCATATCAAGCCCCACAGCACTAATCATGAAAGGCTTTGTTCCAACCTTCGACATGCAGTCTGCAACATTCCTTGCGACACCTCCTAACGCATAACGAACCTGAGCAGAAGACTCTGTAACAGTAAGTATCATGAATATATTTTTTGATAAATAATTCAATCTTATTAAAAGCACATAGGGGCACATCCCAAGAACATGGCTAAGTATCAAGTGTGTGTGTGTATATATATATATATATATAGAGCAACTTGATTTTAGCATCTTTGTTTTCTCTCATTTTAGCAATGAGATGCACAAGTTATCATCAGATATAAATGAATCCACACCTATGTTTGTATTGGAATTTAAACTAACTCTTCATCAATTAACAACATTTAATGTCAAGCTCTAATTTAAAGAAGAAGAAAAGCATGTCTTTTGGTGCACTGATATTCTGGAAACTATCCAATTACTCCAGATCAGCTTAGAATAACAATACTCAAATGGGGTTCTTGTTCTATCTTTTATAGTTAAAGGACATAGTGTCTGTTTGGTTTAGCAGTTTTAAATCATGTGGTTTGAAAAAAATTGCAATTTCAAAATGCAATTTTTAAAAACACAGTTAAGCTTTTAATAAAACCTGCCTATTTGAAAAAATAGAGCCTTAGACTACTTTTAAAATAGTCTAACAATGAATTGTTGGGCCAAAGCCACTCATAAATTGCATACTTTTGAACAACATAAGACTTTGCCATGTTTATCAACTTACAGTTTATAAATCCACCAGAAACACCGTTGCAGATATTAATCAAAATCTAAATAAACATTAAAAATACATGGGAAATAAGAAGAAATTAAAAATATATATAAAGAAAAAGAAATTACCTTGCCAGGAGTGGTGGTTCTGGGATTTGCAGGGATTGAAGGTGTGGCATGAATGTCCAACACCATACCCCCTATGACCACAGCTTCAGCCTCACCATTTTTCACTTCCTCACCCTTTAATGAAACCTTACAATAACCCCAAAAACAAAAACAAAACAAAACAAAACAAAACAAAAATTGTCAGTCCAAATATTTGCTACATATACTCGATTATTAGGAAAAAAAAAAAAATTGTTCATGAAATAATCTCACCGTATGAAGAACAGAAATGGGTTCACGTGGCAGTAACAGGTGACGGTAAATAGCCTCCACTCGCCTCTGAACACTGCTCTCCATTTTCGCATCTCTGTGAGACTGTAGGTGTTGCTCGGCAACTCTGTGATCAGCTATGAAGTAAAATTGACAGAAAATCCTGGTGGATCAGAAATTGGGCCTCAATCAGACATTATGGGCCGAATGTCTCATTTAGGCTTAAAGGACCGCTCCGGATTTAAAGAATCCGACTGATTCAAGCCGGGCAGATCTCGGACTAGTCTGGAAAAAGCCCACCATTAACAGACAAATCCGCTTAAGTTGGCCCTAATTTGGAACCTAATCAATCCAAGTTTTGGGCCTATTTAGGAATCTATTACTTATCCTATAAGAGTGCCACGTTTTGCCATGCTTTTGGTATAGACAATTTTCTTATATTTGCCATGCTTTTGGTATAGACAATTTTCTTATATAGTAATGTTAGGTATTATCTTTTTATCCTCCTAAAATTTTTCTAAAACTGATGTGGCTTTTAAAATTACTATTGGATCAAAATTTAAGTATGATTCATTTAAAATTTAATAGTGATTTTAAAAGCCACATCAACTTTAGGAGGATAAAAATATGGTACCTAACATTACTCTTTTCTTATAATATTACGTTGGCAGTCCATAAGAGTGCCACATGTTGCTATACAAATAAAAAAAATTAAACAACAAAATTTGACCAATAAATTTAAGGGTTAAAATACCTAATACCCCTAGGGTTTCATTTTTTTTTTTTTTTTCTCCTTATGGTTTCATTTTTATCACATGAGATACACAATGGTTTTGATAAAGACCAAATAGGTCATTCCGTCCATTGACCGTTAGTTGACTCAACGGAAGTCCATGTCACTAACATGTGGACCAATTAAATTTTTTATTTTAAAAAAAAAATTAAAAAAATATTTCTTTTCAAAAAAAAAAATTAAAAATTGGGGCCTTGCCATTTGGCCATGGGGGTGACCTGGCCACCTCTATCTGGCCGGATGGGGGTGGCCGAGGGCACCAAGGAGGTAGCCGAAACCACCCCCAAGACCCATTGGTCCACGTGTCAGTAACATGGACTTCCGTTAAGTCAACTAACAATCAATGAACGAAATGACCAATTTGGTCTTTATCAAAATTACAGGTACCTCCTGTTAGGGATGGGCAGATTAACCGGTTACCGATTACCGGTCGTATGCCGGTTTCGACCGAACCGATATACCGATATCCTTATCATTTAATTTTTTTATACCGATATGCTTATCGGTTCGGTTTGGTTCGGTTAGAAATTTCATATTGGTTAACCATTTAACTGATATAAGCCGTTAAGTAGGGATGCCAAAACCACGTAGTTTTGGGATTATATATATACCTATGTAACCACCTTATCTAAATTTGGGATTGAGTAGGTTTGACTTTTTTTTTAGTGATGGCATTAGATGGGATTTCTTTGCCTTTGGTGAAAGCATTTTTCATTAACTAATTTTGTTAGTCTAATTAGTAACTAGCATTCATTATGTTAATTAGTCCATTTGCTTTGGAAAAATGTATTTTATAATATAAAGAAAAAATTTGTGGTGGATCAATATAAAAAAGCTTCAATTTTTAGCCCAAAAAACAAATATTTCAGTCCCAACAAAAAGTATTTGGACCTTAAAACAACTCATTTTTAATAAGTTATTTTAGCCCAACAAAAAGTATTTGGGCTCTCAAAAGTAAAAAAAAAAAAACTCATTTTTGGCCTAACAAAATAAATCAATATAAAGCTCACGGTTTAATCGTGTACCGTTATAACCGATAATTTCGGTTAAAATTTTTATTGGTTCGGTATTGGTTAATAAATCGTTTAACCGAAAATTATCGATTAATAACCGATAAGAGCCAAAATCGGACCGTTTTGACCGATATCCAGGCCTACTTCCTGTGATAAAAATCAAATCCTAAGGGGTAAAAAAATAAAAATCAAAAATCAAACCCTAAGGGGTAAAAAAATAAAGAAATGAAACTCTAGAGGGTATTAAGTATTTAACCCTAAATTTATTATTTAGTGACCAACTACATATGGCATTAGAGACGTGAGAATTGAGATCATATTTCCTCCTCATCCAAAATGTGAATGTAGAACCTTATGCGTGTCAAATTGCTTCATGTATTATCAGCATTTGTTTTAATGTGTTTAAGATGATTTTTTGCATAAGAATAATGCTAGAAACCACAATTTTATCTCACAATGCCTATGTGGTAGTCCAAACCAACCATTTAATTTTAATTAGTCATTGTTAAACAAAAAAAAAAAAAAATCAAGGTTTGATTGGGATTGCCTTTGTGGAATAGTTATGGGATTAAATGTGGTATAGAGTAATGCTATATACACACCACTGTCCCACTATATTAAGATGATATTATTAATCTACCCTTAAATTAGCCCTTGTTAAAAGAAAAAATAATAATAATAATCTAATAGTTAATTGACAATGCCACGTCAGCATAGTGGGATGCAAGTGAAATGAGGGTGTAATATTTAGGGCCCGTTTGATTCATGGAATGCGTATTCCATTATGAAAAGTGAATAGTTATTACTTATTACTAGAAATAGAGGAGAATGGAATTTAATAGTTATTCATATTCCTTAGTTTGGTAACATCACACATTCTCTAACTGAAATTGAATCAAAATTACTAAAAGCCCCATATTTTTTTATTTAGTTTTTTCAACTTATATTAAAAAAAAATAAAAAATAAAAAAATAACACAGAAAATAAAGTATGTTAAGTTTAAAATAAAATAAAAAATAATATGGGTAATATTGAAAAATGTATTACATTTCTTAAGGAATAGTTGTTTCTCTCATTTTAGCTATTCTTCTATGTAAGGAATTAGTTATTCCCACGGGAATAACTATTCATAGGAATAGGCCCTTACCAAATAAAGAAATGCCTATTCCATTTCATTTCAAGAGTTTATTCCGCAAACCAAACGGGATCTTACTATTACTCCTTAGTATAATGCTAAATACCACACTCTCATCCTACTATGCTAACTTGGTAATGACAATCCACTCTTAGATCGGTCATTGTTAAAAAATAAATAAAAAAAATAACCCAAAAGTAAATTGACATTGCCAAGTTAGCATAATAAAATAGTGATAAGATATTGACGTAACATTTCTCAAGATGATAATGTTTGAAGGAGAAAAAGTAGGAAGATATGAGTAAGTGATTTAATATAAGATATGTGGATTGAAGCAAATCTCATTTAATATACAAGTAACACTTATCTTGTTAGCATGCAGTATCTTCTATGTGCACATATTTTTTCATTAATGTTGGGATAACTTTAATTAGAGTACAAAAAAACATTTGATGCTTATCCAATTGACTGCATTGAAAAAGTTGAGTTCATACCACTTTGTGCAAATTCTATCTTACTGTTTTTATAATGAAGAAGTTCTAAAATAATATAACAAACTTAGAAGCATTAAGTTCAAACTTATGATCTTTCGTCTAATACAATTTATTTCAAAAATTAGGTTGACAAAAAATTAATTTAATCATTTAATCCCGACAAATTATGACACATTTTTTCTTACAATGATGATGACATGATGATGACGATAATGACATGACAATGAGGGTGCTAATGATGTATCACAACAATATAACATGTATGATATTAACAAGCAATACAAGGAAAGATGGAAAAGGGTGGCCGGTGTGTCCTTTGTTGCAGCTTTGAAATAGCCACACATTAGAGTCGTGCAACCCATAATTGCTTTTTCACACATGATTGAGTGACAAAATCCTCCGTAAGTCTTGTGAAGATCTTTGGGATAACTTATATGCACACTTCGCATGGCATTTCTTTTATAATATTTTTAATATTATAATTTATTTAGTTTAAGGTTTGTTGTTTATCTCTTGTAATTTCTTTATAAATATAAACTATTGTTATACAGTTTGTGATACTTAAATATATTCAAGATGTAGCCGTAACCGGTTTATTAATTTCTCTTGCTTCCACTCTTTTCTCTTTTTCATATTATATGTCGTTATACATCTCTACACATTCAAATTGAGGATGTCATCCGATTAGTTTTTACTAATCATTCAAAATTTCCTTATAAACTAATGTGAGATTATCTTAAAGCTGAAAAAAAAAATAATTAAACAAGTAAATTTAATTATTGAGTAACTAACATAGTAAGTGTCACATGAACTTAATATAAACTTGTAGTAAAAATTATAATACTCCTATCAGTACTATTTTTTACTTTTTTGTTTTTCAAGCAAAAAGGTAAAATGAGATAATTAATTGTGACTATTTTATTTAGGTGTGATCATGGTAGCGTCTTGATCATTATAGCGTCTAATGAAAACTGCAGGCACACCCAACACTATTTTTCGCTTGTAGAAAACTTGAACCTAAAAAAGGCAATTTTGAAAATTGGATTAAGTGACTTTTATATGAAACTTTTGAAGCTTAAGAAATGTCCAAGTTCATGTACACTTGGGTAGTATTGTACATAGTGATAAGATTGATTGACAAAAGTGGCAACAGCTTTTAACATATATCCCAGAAAAGTCCAAGGGTCTGATTACAATAATTTTCGAGTCAAAGTCTCTCTGATCGAGCACATGGATCTTTGGTGTACTCAAATTCAATGGTCCCCCGGATATGTACATTGAGAGAGTCCAAGCTCATTTTTGGAATATGGCATTTAGCTGGGACAGAGACCCATTTTCATATTCAAAACATACCAATTATTAATCTACCAGTTTCTGTCTCGGTTGCGTTAAAAAAAAAAAAATAGTTGGAGGAAACTAATTATAGCTATTTTAGCTGAGTGTGACTATAATAGCTCCTGCTTGATAGAAGTTACATAAGAGGAGTCTAAACTATATGAATCGCAGACATTCTCTCAAGTCTGACTGAATTATAATCTGACCCAACCCTATCAAGGAATCAATGAAACTCAAAACGTTTAATACTAATAATAAGATTAAGAATTCTTATTTTGGGAATCGAACTTTCATCCTTATACGTTCAAAACAAAACAAAATCTTAACCATGCAATTAATGGTTCATCTCTATTTTCGAGTGAAAAAATATATATATATATATATATTAATTAAATGAAAAAATTTATAATTTAATATTTTGGGACAATAGTGTAATATTGTTTTACTCTAGATCTTCGTTAATCTGATCTCACTTAACAATGAATTTACGCTGTTATATATAGTCTACCGATGGTGATTTGGAAAACTCCGAACCTTCCCGTACAAAACAAAAGACATAAAAAAAAAAAATTAATAAAATAAAACAAGTTGTCGTATGCCATCAACGACAACTGTTTCCTTTCGGCTACACGCAGCAGCCAGCTCCGAAGTCCAAACCCCAATTTGATTTATATTCATGTTATCATCACTACGTGGATTATTTTGTCATCATTATTGATTCCAATGAATAAATTAAGGCCACTTAACCTAATAATTCAACGGTAACATTTTTTTTTTTTTTTTTCAAATGTCGAACAACCCGTGACAAAATTAAATAATCTAAGACTCAATAGTTTTATAGTTAATATATATTAAACAAATCCAATCATATTTTCGGAATCTAAAACTGTTTTTGAACTTTAATTCCTAACTATTTTTCGACATCTGACCCCAAACTTTCCTTATCAAACTATTGGAGTTTAAAGCCAATCAAAAAATATTCATTGGCACCGATAAGTAAAATCAAACTGACTTGCAAAAAGCGGATTCTTTAAGAGTTTATATCCATATAGTTAAGATTATACTTAAGTTATATAGGACATTTAAGATTGTAATATACCACTAAATTCTGCAATTGACATTTACGGCAACTCACTCTATTAATATTGATACAATAATAGTTATTTTTCTTATGATGACTCTACTCATCTATCATTATTCATTGACTTAACACTATACATATATATAATCCAACCTATAAGTCATTCCCTCCGTGACTCCATCACAATGCCACAACCCATTCGATCTCATAATCGACGAGTTACGGACAGTTCCATACTTAATGTGGTGGTGACTCTTATACCAAATAATACAAACACTAGATAGAATTCGCCCTTGAAACCTGGCTTCCAAGAAGAAAGTGTCCAAAAGTTTATATACTAATTGGTTAAAATTTGTATTCAGTTATGTAAGACAATTAGAATTGTAACAACCCGGGTGGGATGAATCGTCCATATCCATATGCAATATAGCTAATCCATGAAAGTAGATTCTTAAAAGAGACTTCGATGTGTTAACTTACCTAATCAACAGGGCCGGCTCAATGGCTAGGCCATTGAGGCGGTTGCCTAGGGCCCCCAGTTAGTAAGACCCAAAAATTTTTTTAATAAGGCAAAAAAAAAAATTTAATAAGGCCTAAAAAAATTTTTAATTTTATTTTAACATAAGGCCTAATTTTTTTTTAAAAAAAATAAGGCCTAAAATTTTTTCCTATAAAAATTTAAGGCCTCTAAAATAAGGCCCCAACATAATAAGCTCATTGTAAAATAAGGCCAATTAACCCCAAAAAAACAAATATGCCACATTAATTTTTTTTGGTAACTAATTAAAAGTTAAACTTAAAAGTCATGAAACAACAATGAGAATGAAAATAATAATAATATTATAAAAATATAATAATATTATTAAAATAAATATTATTTAATTAATATTTAAATATTAAAAAAAAAAAATGTCCAACTTCAAAATTTCGCCTAAAGCCCTCAAATATATTGAGCCGGCCCTGCTAATCAACTGCAAGTGCCGTAAGTTGGACGGCTCGACCGCCTATCCGAACAAGTGAACTTATCAAACCCTCGATCTATAGGTTTCCAAAGAACAAATAAATCCCATCAAAATCAAACCCTCCCTCATGCAAAACGATAAACTCATTGCACCTGTCTTTATCTTGGTTAATTTCTTTTCCTTCTTTCCTTTTTCCATGTGGGCAAATGCTATATTGCGTTTGGTAGTTTATTTTTATTTCCATTTCTAAAAACTGCAAAGAAGCTCGCTCACAAACAATAGAGATACAATGGCAACGGGCAAAAATTCAAAGGCACGTGAGGTTGTGAGGTTGACGAAGATGCTCCTTGGAGTGCCGTTTCTCTCACTCTCACAAACCACGTGGGCCCTTGTTTTGAAAAACAAGCTAGGCTACTTTTTTGTCAACTTGTTAGACTAAATTACCCCTCTATGAAGTTGTGGCTCTGTGTCAGCCCAATGGTGATAACTGCCAAAAACTGTCAGAAATTGAGATATCTTGTGTTTTTTTTTTTTTTTTAATTCTTTAATTATTTATGTGGACAAGGTATTCGAATACTTGGATGAATATCCAACTGAAAGTAATGAAGTCATATGAATTATAACTTATATAACATGTCTTGTCAATTTCTTTGAGATCGATCACATGAAGCTTCGTATCAAAGTGTTTGGACCCCAAAGTCAACATTTTTGGAGAAAAAAAGGGTTTCTTAATAATTGATTAAGAATGGGAATCATGACGAGGAAAAGAACTTACTTTTATCTAAGAAGAAAGATTATCCTTGATTAGAAAAAAATAGTGTAACGTATATAACAAAGCATAACTATGGAAATTTTGGCAATAGAACATGTCTATGAATCTACTACAATGTGAAAATCACTTGATTCTGAAAAATTAAATAAAAATAAAGTAGTTACGATCATTCATAGGGACGACATCAAATTCTTTTACGAGAGAAATGGCATATCATGAATAAGGAGTCAAACCTAATTTTGATGCCGGGAATAGCCCTCGATGACCCCTTGATTATGTCTTTGGCCATTTGGACAAAATTCAAAGTTGTAGGCAAACTACTTTCTTGAAGATAGTGCTCATTACTTCCTATTAAATATTAGGAAGTTTAGGAATATTGTTGAAGTATCTCTAGAAATAATTTTTGACTGGATTATTTTATTTGTCAAGCACAAGCAAAGAGTAATGATAACTCTTGACTCAGAATGTTAAAAATATATTTTAGACCATGTAAATATCTGCAAAACTATGGATAAGTTTAAAGGGAGGAAGACTATCACCAGGACGATCCCATGCATAATGGAGCTCATATTTAACATATTGGAGCTCAACTATATATTGAGAAAGAGTTTGGAAAGTGTTAAAATGCTAATGAAATGATTGAATTTAATGGTTTAATTGTTTTATTATAATGGTTTGTTTTGTTATAATGCACGTTAATTAAATAAACGAATTTACAATTTTCTATCGATTCAAGTTCAAAATAATTTTGGAATAATAGGTAAATTCAACATGATATCAGAGTAGTGATTCTGGGTTAGAATCATATTTCCGTACTTTACCTCATATTTCAGTGAAATATTTTACATGTTCCACTTTGCTTATTGAATGGGAGTCTCAATTTACACATAAAGAAGACTGTTAAAATATTAATTAATTAATTAAATTTGATCATAATTTTTATGGTGACTGGTAATTTAGTATATTTATATTGGTTTGAATCAATAATTTAAGAATTATAAAAGTATGCTTTGAATAATCAAAAGTTTCATAAAGTGTTCAAATGTCTTGTGAGCATGCATTACGCATGGGTTAGCTAGTGGGTGTTGGTGTGCACTACTGTTAAACAACTTGGAATAAAAGGGTTTCATAATACAATTCAAAAGTATAGGGAATTATGACAAGCAAGTGTACATACTTTAGGGTAGGTTGGTGGGAATATTAGTGGTGAAGCCGCCTGCTCTCAACATCAAACATAAAAAGATGAATTTTCTCAAAGTTTCTTACAACTTTCTTGATTTTTATTAAATTTTATAATTCATTTTAATTCTCATATTTGAATAATTTCTATAAAGATACATACAAAGATAAGTTAGTAACTAAAATAGAGATATAATACACACAAGCATATGCTTGGCCGCGCTATCAAAATCAGGCTTGGCCCCCCACATTTACACTTTGGCCTCCAGATGAAAATTTTTCGTCCAAGTCGATACATACAATAATTTTAAATACTTATTTCTCATTTCACTGGACGGATGTAGCACTATCCATCAGCTCTTGAATTTGTTCATTTTTTTAAAAAAAAATCTGATGAAAACTGCTACATCAGTTCAATAAAATAGAAATAAGATAAGAGATCAGTACATAACATTATTCGTATATATACATACGAGATATTACAAAACGCTAACACATATCTTGGCTTTGAAGCCTGTTATGTTGGTTGGTAATTAAGCATATATAGATATTTTTCATCCACAATTAATGTTTTCTCTATTAACTACAATGTACTTTAACTGCAAATACCTGTTTAGGTTAGGCCAAATAATTTGGTTGATCTCTACCCCAGATACTCCTTACAATATATATATATTATATATATATATATATATATAGCCAACACAATGTTGCCCTATGGGGACGAAATTGATGTGAACTTGAAAGGGACACACAATTTGCAGCTTTTCTCTTTCAATGACCACCATTTATGTAGCTTCAAAATGAACTATGACGTGTTAAAAACAACACAAACCAAGAAACAAAAAAAGTGACCCCAAGATGTTGACCTGCAAATTAAGTGTGCTTGTTTGATACTGTGACCAATTATGTTCATTTCTCAATCTTCCATTATTTTGATTACTTTTGTTTTATCTCCCAAAATTTTTGGTTAAACAAAGATCCTTTAGAATTACGTTGTCCAAATTTTAAGAGATAAAGGTTACGGGACTTACCTACCCGGGCACACAGGTGCGCTCGACATTTTGACTACTATAGTAATTAAGAAAATTTCCAGCCCTCAAAACAATTAAATTAGTAATTAAGTTCCTTAAAGATAGTTATAATTTCAATTATATATACCATGATACATAAGTACAAGTTAACTCAATTCATGAGCTGGACCGCAAGTTAACTCGTTAAGAATCCTTTATAAACCTGTGTGTTTACTATAATCATAATTAAATTTATGCGATTGACCTAATAAACGTTCCGAAACGGCAACTTAATTAAAAGGGTAGGAAAAGTAAAAGTTATAATAACTTTATGAATAATATAAATATTAAATAAATTGCAGACTGTTCATCACTTTCAGCCAACAACAAGTGTAAATGAAGACACACGTTTGCTTCAAAAAGAAAATATATATAATTGAGTTTATTGGAGTCTAGGGAATCCGCCTGCCAAAAGATTATAATGTAGGAAAGAAAAATAAAAAAAAAATGGTGACAGAATCTGCCTGAAGATATTTAGGAAAAAAAAGAAGAAGCATATAATAAAATAAAATAAAATCATTGAAAAATATATAAGTTAACCTGTCATTACAGCAAAGCTTTGATGGCACTTTTCTCATAGCCTACTTTGAATATTTGAACAATTGAAGTCAAGGGTCTCTAGCAACTACCCACCTCCCAGCGTCTCTCTTTCGTCAGATTGTTTGATTCTGGACTCAAAATGAGTCAAACAAATCAGTCTATTATTTCTTACCAAATAGAACAATTTTCTTGCATGATATAATACGTTTCAATTTGTACTTATCCACAGTCTACTGGGAAGCTGTGGAGCTCAATGAATCATCCTTACCTTATAATTAATTAAAAATGGGTTCCATAATATTATCTCATACAGCTAATACATATATATATATATATATACACAGAGTCTCCTAGGAAGCTGTGGAGCTCAATGAGTCATCCATACCTTATAATTAAAAATGGGTCCATAATATTATCTCATGGAGCTAGCTAATGTATATATATAGGCTGTAGATAAATATATTTTGGTCAAACATTTTATCAGTAAAACCAAGTGAGCAGAGACGTACACTTGTTAAAATCATGAAATTTGACGTGACAATTTGTGTCATTGAGTATTCTTTGGCACCAAATAAAAAATATTTAAAAAGTAAAATTATAATTTGTATTTGCATGACTAGGCAAGTATAGATGGTAATCAATTATTTCTGTGGATTAACGTTCATCCTTATGAATGTATTTAGTCCAAGATTCGTTTATTAGGTATACTAGACCAAATGGCTGCCGTTGATTTGACCGACCTATGTTCATAATTCAGCCGTAGGAATACAATTAGCTTTAATTTTAAAGCTCAATCTCGATCTTGTAGTGTGCCTTATCATTTGACTTGGGGTACGGTTTTTTTGTTTTTGAGCCATAAAGAAATTTGGCCTAGCATTTTAGGTTACCCTACCAATGTTGTTTTCAATACCAAAATTATTGATGGGGCACACATTCTTCTACTCGTTCTTGTGCTTTGCTTTAGGGCATGTCCCTCGATGTGGCCAATGCTTCATACTATCGAGCAGTGAAACTTACGTTAACTAATTAAGACAATTCGTCAGGCCCTTTTTCTTCTTCTCTTTTTTATTAAATAGTAATTGCTTGAACCACCTTAAAAGCGGGAGGAAGTTGACTGGACATCTTAGCCAATGGCGAAAATTTCACTCATCCCCAATTCATGTTCACCTCGGATGATCATGTTGGGCGAATTGTGACCTCATACAATCGTGTCAAGTATGCAACAGTGGCTTCATTGCAGTACTTATGGGCTTACGGGTCGCGCTTTTCTTGCCCCTTATCTCCATCCACTTCAAAATTCAGTGCTTTAATATAAAATAAATAAATGACAAATTTCTAAATGCAAACAAGAATAAGATTATTGAATATTAGTAGAACAAGTAGGTAATAATTGAATAATTGCTCACCATAAAAAAAATAATAATAATAATAAATAAATAAATAAAATGTAGTGAATAATTGGAGTCCACGAGGGGATGCAAATCGCAAAGAGTGTAAAGAGACCAAGTGGGTCCATCCATTTTCTGTATCTGATAGATCAGCACGTACATCTTTGTTGACCCTGGAAATGTGAACACCCTTTGCCGTTCTCCAGTCCATGATCCCCTTTTGTTTCTTTCTTCCTCACTGATTTGATTGACTTAAAAAATAATAAAAAGAAGAAAGTGAATACTTTTCAATAGAAATTTTGCTGGTATACATGCGTGGTTTACGTAGTCCTTTTGGGTATGTTATGTGTTACGTAGTTGACAACCGATAAGTACATATGGTATAGCTTTTGGAACAATGTTACATGGTCGACATGCTCTTTGGACGGCTCTGATCAGTCTGACTGTCGATGCATTTTAGATTTTTTTTTTTTTTTAATTTTTTTTTTTATGTTCTGTTTAAAAATGTGTTATGATGTGAGTCAAAATGAAAATTATTTTTGTATAACAGTGACTTTTACACAAATTATTTGTTAATAATTTTGTTTTAAGACGAGAAAACAAATGAGGGTTTGCATTTATATATGGGATAAGCTAATTAAGTGTCCAAAATGATCCAATGTGTGACTGTTAGACTTCCACGTTCGCAACTCACTCCACGACACGTGGCATAATTAATAAGTGAGTTAATTTCGTTGTCATGTCAGAATATATCGGTCGGTGTCTTGTTAATTTAAAAGATTGTGTCATTAATGAAAAAATGCATTAGCATCAATTAAATTAAAATGCAACAAAATTACAAAAACAAAAAAAACAAAAAAGGGGTGGTAGCCACCACCCATCACATTTGGGTGGAGCCCCTCAACTCTAAGCGCGCGACCGCCCATTATCCAAGATCACTCCTCGCAAATAGGGGATTGTTACCCTTTGTTAATATGAGAAGCATTAACCAACTCTCTCAAACGTCAGGAGTGATGGCCGCTAATTGCCATCACGTAGAGGTGTCCTCCTCTTTCTTTCTTTTTATTTGACGGCACGTGTCTTCTATTAATAGCCTTATTAATTAACCGTTTATCATCTACAGTATGGATGATAGAGATCATTTTGGACAGTTAACTTATTCCTTAAATTTGCAAGATAATTTTTATATCCCACAAATTTGTTTGGTATAAGTGTTTGCCCACAGACCAAATTATTAATTTTTCCTTAATTTTATTTCAATTTTTCGAACATACAGTCTTATCACAACCATGTAGTATATGCATAATGAAGATATCAAACTTAACCATTGTTAATTAGAGAATCTTAAGAATCCAATGTGTCAATTAACGTGCATATTTCAAGAGAATATTAAACAAAAGTTTAAAAAGTTCATAGAATATATTTTCTCTCTCTCTTTTTTTTTTAATATATATATATATATTCTCTTAATTTATTTATTTATTTTTCTATCATTCAACAAATTGAGCCGCATTTACAATAGAATTAGAAAAATGCTAGTTGCATGTACAAGCTAGTTACGTAACCCCTTAAAAAAAAAAAAATTACCCAAGCAAAATGCTACTTCTTTATTACTAAGAGGTGATTGTTTAGCCAATCCTGACCACTTGTACGTATCAATAGCCGAGAGGTTAAGGAGACGGTTAATCACTGTTCAAAAGGGAAGGGAGCCATGGCCTTTTAGCCTACGCCAATACATGTACTAATTTTTATTTTATTTTTTCCTAACATTTTTAAATTTTCAATAATGGATAATCTAGCTCCTAAATTTGTAGCACCAAATGGTTAATCTGTAATTAATTAGAATATGCAGTTGGTAGGACATACCCTCCTCAGTCCCCTCAAGGCTCAATGTCAACTTGCGTCGATTATGTCAAAAAAAATTTTGGCTGCTGGCTGGCAACAATTAATAAACAAACCCTGGCCGACACCACCATATGCACACGAACGTGGAGCCAAGCCATAATAATGTATATATATATATATATATATATATATATAATATATATTATATAAAAACATGAAATCAAGCTTCTTTTCTTTTTCTTTTTTTTGGGTATATGCTTATTAGAATATTGATTTATTTACATAATTAAATTTATATTTTTAAAATAAACTAGAGCTATTTTGAAGTATATCTAGCTACCATTTGTAAAGTGATTGTAATAAAAACTGAAGTACTCTAAATATCTTCTTTTATTAAATCATGAAAACCAAACAAATTGTTACAAAGAAAATTGCCTAGAGAGTTTACACATATTTGGACATCATTATATCGCAAAATGTTAAGCCGATGAGTTTGGATATATTAACTATTATTTTTCTTTACGACAAAAATTTCTTTTTCAACCTACTCTAATAAATGTCATTCAATATTTTTTGAATTTCTAAAAAGTTAATGTTTGGGTTCCTGGTAATAAATTACTATTAAAATATTAAAAAAAAAAAAAAAAAAGATGTGAGAGATGACACTGAGCACTTATTAAACTGGATTAAAAGAAATTTCTAGAAATTTTTGTCATTTTCTTTATACTTTATTAATGTGGGCCAAAGGCGAAACTATAATTTTAGGAAAGTGGGGAACAGAACTTAAAAAAAATAAAAAAAATTGGAGGGGCTCAGATCCTGTAAAATTAGGAGTTGTTCCACTCGTATGTATAAAACAACACTCACATTTACATTCAGAACACAAACAATTATTGTAGAGCTAAGTAGATGGGGAAAATATTATTTATATATAATTTCTATCCTACCGTTGATCTTAATTAGGTTGAAATTAATTAAAATTTAACAGAGATGATAATTAATTAGCCAGCCATGCAATCCCTTTTGGACTTTATGGTCCACGATGATGTAAGCACGTGTCTATTTAAGAAGGCTCAGAAACCCATCACAGGATAACCAGTGCTACTTCTTCTTCTTCTTCTTCGCCTCTTGAATTTCTATCCAAATCACACAACCATCACCTTTCTCTGCCATCTCTCCAGCTGACAGAGATGGCTGACCGGAAAGCTGAAACTAATGCCATTTCCGGCCAACCCCAGAAAACTCTTGCCGATTTTGACCCTCCAAAGAAGCCCAAAAGAAACGTATATGCTCTTGCTTGTGCAATTTTGGCCTCCACCACTTCCGTCTTGCTGGGCTATGGTGAGTTATCTTATATTCTAACAGTCTTCAACCTATTTTTTCCATTTTCCGTCAACTATTCAGTGACCTTTTTTCTTGCTTATTTTCTCAACGTATACGTTTTCCACTTTTGTTGTTTCAGATATTGGAGTAATGAGTGGAGCAGTAATCTACATCAAGGATGACCTGAAAATCAGCGACGTACAGGTTGAGATCCTCGCCGGAATCCTCAACCTTTACTGCCTCATAGGCTCCTGCGCTGCCGGAAGAACCTCCGACTGGATAGGCCGCCGCTACACCATCGTGGTATCCCAAGTCATCTTCTTCGCCGGAGCTATCCTCATGGGCTTCGCCACCAACTACTCATTCCTTATGGCCGGCCGCTTCGTCGCCGGCGTCGGCGTCGGGTACGCCCTCATGATCGCTCCGGTCTACACCGCCGAGGTCTCTCCAGCCTCCACTCGTGGCTTCCTTAGCTCATTCCCCGAGGTTCGTAGACCATGATCTCACCGACACTATTTTGTTTTCGGAGAAAAAAACAATAGTGCTTGATCCATTCACGAAAAAAAGTACCTTTGATTCTTGGTTTAAAACACGTTTCCAAACAGTGTTTTCCAAAGAGTTCATAAAATCCAAAATACTAAGACTATTCCTGGCAGATTCCAAATACCCGAGTCTGTTACTAAGTTCAAAAAATATGTTTCAAAAATTTTAAAAAAACATCTTACAGCAGGTTCTATAAATAAATTCTAAACATTAAGATTGTTATATGAAATTCAATGTTTTGAATTTTACTATTGCAATCTTTATAATTATTAAAATATAAAAAAATATTCTCTCTCTTCTCTCCTCCCACAATTATCTCTCATCTCATATATATATATATATATATATATATATAAATAAATATTTTAATAATATAATAAATGATTAAGGGAAGTTATTAGAATATATTTTAAAAGTAAAAAGTAGTTTGAATCCTTAAATGTAGAAAAAATGAGGAAGAAGCTGCTGAAAATGCTCTAAAAATAATAGTGTTTGATATATAATTCATTCACGAAAAACACGTTTCCAAACAGTATTTTTCAAATAATATTTCAAGAAAATCATTTTTTAAAACAAAACATATTTTAAAAGAATTTTACGACATGATATTTTTTTTGTTTTACTCTATCTCTACTACTTTCAGAGTTTAGGAGATTAAAATCATTAGAAATCTATTTTTTATATTATTTGTGAACTTTCTTTTTGTTTCCAAATCTGTTTTAGTGATATCCTTTAATATTGGAAACTACCCTCACTTCACCAATCAAGGAAAAAAGTTTCTACTTGAACAGAAAAGTAACTAGGAGTGGGTCTTGCTTGTCGTCTTCGGTTGCTATATATATATAATATAAATTATAAAGAAAATGAAGCTAGAAAATAGAAAATAGAAAATAGTGAATATAATTTAATTACTATTCTAAAAAGAAATAACAAAAAGTAACTTGTGTTGTTACTGTACGTACAGGTCTTCATCAATGCTGGAATATTGATAGGGTACGTTTCCAACTATGGTTTCTCTAAGCTCCCATTACACTTGGGTTGGCGGTTCATGTTGGGATTGGGTGCCATCCCCTCGGTTGTACTAGGCACCGTCGTTTTAGTCATGCCCGAGTCACCTCGCTGGCTGGTCATGCAGGGTCGACTCGGAGACGCAAAGAAAATCCTTGACAAAACTTCCGACTCCAAAGAGGAGGCCCAAACAAGACTCGCTGACATCAAACAGGCAGCTGGAATTCCTGAGAGCTGCACCGACGACGTCGTTCCGGTGCCCAAACGAAGCCATGGTGAGGACGTATGGAAAGATCTCTTTGTCCATCCTACACCGGCCGTTCGCCATGTGTTACTTGCGGCCGTTGGTATCCATTTCTTCCAACAATCGTCGGGTATAGACTCGGTCGTTTTGTACAGCCCCAGAATCTTTGAGAAAGCTGGGATCACATCGCCCGATCAAAAGCTACTCGCCACAGTAGCTGTTGGATTCACTAAAACCGTCTTCATCTTGGTTGCCACGTTTTTGCTTGACAAGACTGGACGGCGACCATTGCTTCTAAGCAGCGTGGCGGGAATGATCTTCTCCCTCGCAACCCTCGGAGTCGGCCTAACTATCATCGATCATACAGATCATAAGATGATGTGGGCCGTCGTTTTGTGCATGGGCATGGTGTTATCATACGTGGCATTCTTCTCAATCGGGATGGGTCCGATCACGTGGGTCTATAGCTCGGAGATCTTCCCGTTGAAGCTACGTGCCCAGGGCGCCAGTATCGGAGTGGCGGTGAATAGGGTCACGAGTGGGGTGATTTCCATGACTTTTATCTCACTATACAAGGGCATCACCATCGGTGGGGCCTTCTTTCTTTATGCTGGGATTGCCACGGTGTCGTTTGTGTTCTTTTACTTTATGTTGCCGGAAACACAAGGTCGAACCCTCGAGGATATGGAGGGGTTGTTTGGTAATTTCAAGTGGAAGTTTGATAATAGCACGAAGAACATCAACAAGAATAGGGAAGATGGTAAGGGTCAGATTCAGTTAGGGACAAACGGGCAAACTTAGGATTTAGGCAAAAGGTATTAGATTTAGATCCCGTGCAATAAATTCTCCTATTATGTGAGCGCTTGTCTGAAGTCTATCTCTCGGCAACTTTATTGTATGGGGATATATCTAAGTCTAGAGCTACAAGTCAAATATATTTGCTTCGAAACTTTAGAGTAGTTTTTGTTTTTTTTTTTAAACAATGATGTAAAAAGGTGAGAGGGCTGGCAAGCTTCACTGCAATGGCCAATAACAGTAGTTATGAATGAAAAGGGTGTAATGTACTATAGTACTGTTATTGTTTTTGGTTCTCTCTTTAGTTTGATATATTATAAGCAAGGACCATGGTTGCCCAGCACAATGATTATCTTTATTTTACTATTCATTTCAAGTGGAATGAAGATGCCAGGGGAGATTCAATATGTGGATTAAAGGAAGATAAATATCTCACAACAATGACCGATGCTAACCTAATAACCAATAATGGCAACCAAGCGACAAAAGGTTGGGGAATAATATATGCCCCCTAACACCTAGAGTTATTGGGATTTAGGACATGGTATAATTTGGGTAGGACTTGATCAGCTTTTATTATAAATTAATCTAGCAATTCTTTATGTTTCATTTGGCATTAAAAAAAAATTAAGTGATATAATTGGATAAATTAATTTAATTATTTAATAATTGATGTAGTAAATATTACATTAGTTTATCAGAAAACTTATAATAAAATTATAGTGCTTCTAACAACATTCGTTTGAGTATTAAAGAAGAATGGCAGAAAGCCACTCTTGGAAGAATAGAAATTTCCGGTTTGGAAGAATTATTTCCAACCCAATATATAAAACTAGCTAGTATGTGTTTATTGAACTTGTGAGAACGACATGCTAATTAAAAAAAATTATATTCTTACACGACCAAGAAAATTTGTCCTCTTGGAAAAGTAGAGGGTGCTTCAATTATTGTTAAGGAAACATTTGTAATGGCTAAAAAGCATTTCTAAGCTAATTTTTTTTTATAATATAAACGAAAAATACTAAAACGAGAAATTACATGGAAATAAAAACAAAATGTGGGCAACCATGTTCCTAAGCTACAATATTTGAGTATGATGTTTGGCATTTTGATGGGCTCCTTTATGGCTATTGTTTGTTTGGATGTACCTTTCCTTTTTTTTTTTTGGTGAAGGAAAAAAATTGACAGTGATGTGTCCCCCCAAGAAGAAGTGGTCCGTTCTTGGGTGGATTCAATTATGGCGGATAAAAGGGCCCTTTACATTTCTTTTTCTTTTGTTTCTTTTTTACTTCAACCAATAATGGGATGACTTGTTTTACAGGCGATCGATCCATTTAGATTTGGTCCACTTGTAATATCAACATTCAAGATTGTGGACCATTTTTTTTCACCTTTTTTTTTTACAATCTTTTCATGCAACTCTTTTCTTACACTCACTCACACAAGTTTGGTGGACTAGGTTTGTGTTTGACTTTCAGCCAACAAATAAGAAGATGTGTGATTTGAATGACCAGTAACAACTCAATTATACATGGGTCTCCCACAACAACCAAAAAAAAAAAAAAAAAAAGCATTGTCAAACAAACCCAATTCTCTAATCTTCATATCTATTGTAAAATTTGAAGAATTCTATACATATTGGCCGGCGACATCCGATATTATTGTGGGCAACTACACTCTTTCACGTTTCACCAAAAAATGGTGTGAATGGGAAGCAGGTAAATTCAAGGTCGATCAACTGTCTGAATAAGTGCACCCTATATCTTAGACTGTTTGAGATTTTGCTCAGATGGAGCCTTCTCTCATTAGAGGCTCGGACAAGCTAAGATTTAGTGAACCAATTACAGCCAATCCCGATCCAATTTTTCATGTCATGATCAATGGAAGTGCATAATTGCATGCGCATTAATGTTGGTGTGGGGTTCTCAATGGCTCTATGGGTGTCCTATTTTGATGAGGAGATTCTTGGATGCAAAATTGTTTGCATTACAATCCATTAATCCTGCCTTATTGTTGACGATTTTTTGGGATATTATTACAAATAAATTATAGTCCAAATTAATAACCTTGTTGGACCAAACTGTTGGTAGTGAGGTTCTCTGTTAAAGAAATGGACAAGCCGATCGAGAATGGGAAGCAATCAAGCAACCAAGCATGTGATATGCACGACAGGGAGAGCATGCATAACAGGATTTTGTCTGGGAATCTTCTGATTCCTAAAAGGATCATTTACAAACTATTTACTCTGTGAAAGAAGTTCAGTTGGCATCAGTCATTTGAACGGTTTGGTTTAGCGGTTTCAAAATATGCAGTTTGAAAAAACAACGATCTTAAAACGCGGTCAATGAAAACATGATTTTTAAGAAATGAAGTAAACATTTGATAAAAGTCATGGTTTGATTGTTTTTAAAAATCCACTTTCTTACTTGCTATTTGAAAGAGTGAAAGCCCTTTTTTTCAAACGCACTCTCAAGCAATTTTGTTTAAATATGTACTTTAACCTAAAATATCGCTAGGCCAAAGAGACGAGCATTATATATTTAGACAAGAAGATACACAAAGGTAAACTCCAAAACTTTAGCTTAAATAAAGGCCTCTTTCAATGAAGAATACGATGAATAAGCCTACCATATACACGAAGTTTAATGTAGAGACTTCTGCGGTTTTCCTGTACACAAAACACTTATGGAAATATTAAAGTATTGATTAAATGATTAAATTTATTTCTTCATGTTGGTTTAAGCTTTTGAGATAAGTGGTGATTTAACATGGTATCAGAGTTATAAGGTAACAACAATTTTTGATCTAATTATTGATTAGCTACAGAAAATAATAGTTAGTATTTTCTATTTGACTAAATGTAATTACTCTACAAGCTTGAAGAACATTATATCAGTTAGTTGGGGGAAAAAGAAAAAGAAGGAAAAATCAGCAGAAATTAGCATGCTACAACCACCATCCTTAGTTCCTTAGAGCCCCATCCTCAGCCAGTTTTGCATGCTTTACAAGACAAGACAGCCCACAAGCTTAAGGTTTGTCGGCCTGTTTGGCACCAGCCCACCATGAAAGAGGGCCCAAACCATCATCATCAATTGATTCTTGAGAAATAGAGAACATAATTAGTATTGAGAGAAACTTTTAATAGGTAAGATGTAATATGTGGGATATTTTAATTAAGTGGGTGATGAATTGACAGAGTAAAGGTTGGAGTTCAAAACTCTTGGCTCTGATATTTTGTTGAGAGAATGACTATATATTGAATCATGCAGAATAAGTGATGCCCTACAAAGCATCAACCCGCGCAATAGGCCAATTGTAACTATCTTATTTGGGCATAACCATAGTAGCACCAATTCGCAGAGCGCCGCTCAGGAAGATCTTAGACGGTGAGAATCACAAGCGCTTCCTCAAGATCGACCAAGTCATAACTTAACACTCACCCCACCCGGGCAACAATGGGACTTAAGGTGGCTAACACTAATAGGTTAAGGGATTATCATTGCGGGAGTCGAACCCAGGCCCTAATGCATGCCCAACCTCATAGGGATTTTCTTGAGACTATTGAACTACCACCATTGGTGTGAATGTATGAGATTATACTTCAGCTAGTAACTATTCAATAAAAGTAGAAGTAGATTTATGAGTTTATTGTTGCATTATGCAATCTAAATGACTTCCAAATGATCTCCACACACACATATATATATATAGCGGTGAAATTATTGGCTAAAGACGATAAAGTAGAAAAAGAAAAATAGAAATGTAAACTAGTCAATCTAGTTTACTTACTAAACGAGGATGTCCAGTTAGATTATATTTACATTTGCTAATGTAATACATATTTCAATAAAATAAAATAAAATAAACTCTTGGTTGTAATATAATTCTTTAGATATATTTAACCATTTCTTTAATGTGACTTTGTTTAGATATGATAAAATATAAAAATAAATAAATAAATACATAAATAAACAAAAATTAACCATTTTTCCGCATTTAATTAAAAAAAAAAAAAAAAAAAACAGATATGATAATTAGTAAGCCGTGAAATATGGGCTTTTTGGACATTATGGTCAACGATGACGTAAGCAGCCAAGAAGGTGTCTATTTAAGCAGTACTCCCTGAAGACAACGAAGGACGACCAGTACTGCCGGTTAATTGCCGCTTGAATTTTTGTATCAAAATCACACAACAATCACCTTTCTCTTCTACAAATCCTCTCCAGCTAACCGGGATGTCTGACCGGGAAAATGAAACTAATGCCATTTCCGGCCAACCCCAGAAAACTAATGAGGATTTTGATCCTCCAAAGAAGACCAAAACCAACGTATATGCTCTTTCGTGTGCAATTTTGGCTTCTACCACTTCCGTTTTACTGGGTTATGGTTAGGAATCTTCAACTTTTTTTTTTTTTTTGATGAATTATAAGTTTCCGCCATTTTCGTGAATTTTGTAGCTTATTAATTTTCTCAACGTACGTACATGATGTTTCAGATATTGGAGTAATGAGTGGAGCAGTAATCTACATAAAGGAAGACCTCAAAATCAGCGACGTAGAGGTCGAAGTCCTCGCCGGAGTCCTCAACCTGTACTGCCTCATAGGCTCCTGCGCCGCCGGAAGAACCTCCGACTGGATAGGCCGCCGCTACACCATCGTGTTATCCCAAGCCATCTTCTTTGCCGGAGCTATCCTCATGGGCTTTGCCACCAACTACGCCTTCCTTATGGTCGGCCGCTTCGTTGCCGGCATCGGCGTCGGCTACGCCCTCATGATCGCTCCGGTCTACACCGCCGAGGTCTCTCCCGCCTCCTCTCGCGGCTTCCTTAGCTCATTCCCCGAGGTTCGTTTATAATCATCTCACAAATTCCTTTGTCGAGATTTTCACTTCTCTCTAAAAAAAAAAAATGGAAAAAGGAAAAATTGAGCTGACACTTAAAAAGAGTTTAGAGGAAACGTTAAAATATTGATTAAATAATTTAATTTACGTATATTTTTATCATAGAAGCCAGCGGTTCTTTATCGACTTTTTAATTGATTTACATTTCAATTAAATATTTTACGTGTTAAGCATTACCTATTATAGGAAAAAGAGCTTAAGCCCACACATAAGGTCCTCTTCTCTTATTTGAAAATAGTAATCAAAATGATGGTAACCTAGAGGAGTTGCCATTGTGGGGATTGTTGTATTTATAATGAGCTGTTGTATATTGTTTGTTGCAAAGATATATATATATATATACTCTATCTCTTCCTTATCCTTATCTATATTTTCACATTAAATCTAGGTGAGAAGATATGGTCTTCATATTTCCAAACCTTTTTTTTTTCTTCCAAATTTTCTTAAAACAACATATTTTCAAAGAGTATTAAGACATGAAACTACCCTAGCTCTTTTCACCAATCAAGAAAAGGACAAAAAAAGTTTTTTAACCGTTATCCTAAAACCCGATAGGAAGAGGTTCACTTAATCATTAGTTTAACACTCCCAGACTCAAACTTCCTTTTAATAGGTGAGGTCCAATATGTAAAATATTTAATTTAAATTGAGGTAAATTGACGGAATCAAGATTCGATCCTAAGACCTTTGGTTCTAATACCATATTAAATTATCAATTATCCAAAAGCTAGCTTAAGCTAATAAGAAGATGTTCACTTAATCATTACTTTAATAGTAAACTACTGGTTTTTGTTGTTATGCAGGTGTTCATCAATGTTGGGATATTGCTAGGGTACGTTTCGAACTACGCTTTCTCTAAGCTCCGTACAAACTTGGGTTGGCGGTTCATGTTGGGAGTAGGAGCCGTCCCCTCTATTATACTTGGCGTCGTCGTTTTGGTCATGCCCGAGTCGCCTCGCTGGCTGGTCATGCAAGGTCGACTCGGAGACGCAGAGAAAATCCTTGACAAAACCTCCGAGTCCAAAGAGGAAGCCCAGACAAGACTTGCCGACATCAAACTAGCAGCTGGTATTCCTCATAACTCCACTGATGACGTCATTCAAGCGCCTAAAAAAAACCGTGGTGAGGGCGTGTGGAAAGAGCTCTTCCTACATCCTACACCATCTGTTCGCCACGTGTTTATCGCGTCTATCTTTCTCTATTTCTTCCAAGAAGCGTCGGGTATAGACGCGGTTGTTTTGTACAGCCCCAGAATCTTTGAGAAGGCTGGGATCACAAATTCTGATATAAAGCTACTTTGCACGATAGCCGTTGGGTTCACCAAGACTTTGTTTATCTTGACGGCCACGCTTTTGCTGGATAGGATCGGACGGCGACCCTTGCTTCTAACTAGCGTGGGGGGCATGATCGTCTCCCTCATAATCCTCGGAGTCACCCTAACGATCATCGATCGTACGGATGAGAAGGTTATGTGGGCCGTTGCTTTGTCCATCGCCATGGTGTTATTGTTCGTGGCATTCTTCTCGATCGGGATGGGTCCCGTCACGTGGGTGTACACGTCAGAGATCTTCCCGTTGAAGCTACGCGCCCAGGGCGTGAGTATCGGAGTCGCGGTGCAGAGGGTCACAAGTGGGGTCATTTCCATGACTTTTATTTCACTCTACAAGGCCGTCACCATCGGCGGGGCCTTCTTTCTTTTCGCTGGAATTGCGTTGGTGACGTTGGTGTTTGCTTACTTTGTGCTACCAGAAACACAAGGTCGAGCCCTTGAGGATATGGAGGGGTTGTTCGGTAACTTAATGTGGAACTTTCCTGGTTACAAGAAACACGAGGAAGTGGATGGTGATGGTAAGGTTCTTATTCACTGTTCAGATCCTAAGCAATAAAAAAAATTGTCTTATTAAAAAAAAAAAGAGAGAGGCTCTCATCAACTTCATTGTACATAACTAAATCAAAAGCTCCCATCCCACACAAACATATTTGCTTCGAAGTTTGAGGGGTTTTTTTTTTTCCCACAACAATGATGTGGAAAGGTCAAGGTTCAATGGAATGGCCAATAATAGTGTAATTGTTTTTGGTTCTCTTTTTTATTTTGATAATCTATGAACCATGATTAGCTTGAGCAAGGAGTCCAAGTGTTGGGGAGATTCAATACTTGCATTAAAGCAGGGTAAATCTCTCATAACAATGATCGATTCTATAACCAATAACACCAAGAGAAAGAAGTTTGCAATGTCGAAATTTCATCAATAGTGATCTATCCAAAATCCACTAGTAACTTTCACGGCTACGTCAAGGAGTGTGCAGTTGAGAATTAAATTCGAATATGTATCTCAGACATGTAGAACAAAAATTCATTTATTTGCATCAAGTTTTTGAGGAGCTCATTCAAGACTTACTAAAACTATTACTTGACAGAAAATAAGAGCTCTGTTTTTGGCTTATAGTTTTTTTCAAACACTCCATATTTAATTCCACTCTCTTTCTCATTAAAAATAAAAAATAAAATAAAAATAAAAACTAAAGAGAAAACTAAGTTTCAATAAATTATTAAATGATAACTTGAATAGAATAGTTTCTATTTTCTACTTTATAACTACAAGAAATTACTCTACAAGCTTGAAGAACATTATTTCATCTATTTGCAAAAAAAAAAGGAAAGAAAGAAAAAAAAAATGCTTTTTAAGACAAGACAGCCCACCAGCCTAAGGTTCTTCGATCGGGTTTGCATCAACCCACCATGAAACAGGACCCAAGCCATCGTCAGCAATTGATCCCTGAGAAATAGAGAACATAATTAGAGAGATTCCTGGAAAGATGATGATTGCCATTTGCCAAAGTATGGAACACTGCTCATCAGCTTTGATGCACAAGATTGATCGGGTATCATCCATTTTCACATATAATGATCAATTTTTTTTTTTTTTTATTATTGTTACGAAATAACAATGCTAAAAATATGAAATTTAGTGTTTTGTTTGCACATAAAGGGCGTATCTTTTTTACTTTGTACGTAAGATATTATTTACCATTCAATAATACTCAAAGAAACTCTATCAATTCTATTTGACTCTGTCAATTCATACAGAATGTAAAACATTTGATGCAACCGGCAAAAATTTTATTTAGATTCTATTAATTAATTGATATTTTTTTTTTTCATATCGGAGAACGTCGACAAGGCAGGGCCATTTGGACCCACCCCTGTAGAGTAACCCTCAAACCCGTGCACCGCACCCTCGAAAGTTTATTTATATGGACTAGGGTAAATCGCAGGCTTTTACACCAGGGGATGTGGCCCCAAGAGAGAGTTTGTACCTAGCAAATCTCAAACTTGAGATCTATGGGGTGATACTCCCTAAGACCACATGCCTCAACGACTAGGCCAACCCCTTGGGGTTAATTAATTAATTAATTAATGGATATTTGTATTTAATTTTTAAGGTTCAATGGTGATTTTGTAATTCAATAAATAGATGTTGCCCTAAGTTATGTTAGGTAAGTCAATGAAGAGACGTTGCCCTAAATTATACTAGCCAAGTCAATAAATGGACGTTGTCCTAGGGTTTAATCATGAGTATGTCTAAGTGTGATTTGTACTCCGATGGAGGGAGACTTTTATGGCATAAAATTATGAGAAGTTGATTCTCTTCTTTCGCTCGGTTTAATCATTAGTCTCTCTAAGTGTGATTTGTACTCCAATGGAGGGAGACTTTTATGGAATAAAATTATGAGAAAAAGTAAAATCATGGACCTGCTATGGCAGAGCGGTCAGGTGGCAAAGTGGTGGCCATGGGAGTTTTTGGGTGGAGAGAGAGAGAGAGGTCTGTTTTATTGCACGGAGAAAAAGTAGACAGCGTGAGTTTTAGTTAAAAAAAAAAAAACCCTTAGTTTCAACTGGGCCATCCAAACTTTGCACAGCAGATATGCGGTAGTTTTCACTACCGCATAGAAGCCGGATGCTCCTTCTAGCTTCTTCTTTCTCTACTTTATCTCGCCTCTTAGCTTTCTTTCTCCTCACTTTGCCCTAATTTTACAGTGTATTTCTGTGATTATTGTCTGTCCCGAATCAACATTTTTGCCTTTAAGGTTTGTAGATCTATTTGAAAATTGGATCAAAAAATAAAATTACTAAAGTGAATAAAAATGGATGATGCTTTATCAATTTTGATAGGCCGACAGACATAAACACACACACACATATCTCATGGTTGTTACAGCATTCTGAGAAAAGTATGAGATAAAGGAAGTTAGAACAAAGTGGGCACCCAGTCAAATTATGAAAAGAGGGGATGAACTTACAGTAATCCTCATCGGAGCAAATGGCTTAGCTTGTTCTGGCTGCTCAAGTGGAATTGATGGATAACTTATACTGCGAACTCGGAACAAGATCTGCCATTTTTAAAACCAAAAGTTTAGCAAAAGCTTGCACTTCAGATGGTTGAGCATTCCTTTAACATATCAAAAAAAAAGTATAACTATATGAACCTCATCAATCCCATCAACAATAAATGGATCTCCACCAAACTCCCATTCCCATGTGCCTTTGTCCCTGCAGTCCCCATAAATGCATGAAAGGTCATCATTAAGCATATTGATTTAAAAATGCACCATAAAATGAACAGAAAAAAAAAACTTGTACAGGATTTGGTGATGCATTGAACGGGGAAAAAAAAGAGAAAAATATGAAACCAAGAAAGGAGCTTACTTTTTATTTGGGTCAGGTTTGAAGGAGGAAGGAATTGGGAAAAGTTCGACCGGTATATAAATGTCATCGAAAAATCCAAGTGATACTGTCATTTACAGAGTCAATCAGTATGCCAGCACTATGTAAAATGTAATTATCTAAAAAGAAAAGATAGATCATTTTGACAAACTAGAATTCAGAGAGTGAATATCCTTGCCAAGAACTGCTAGTTGCTTCACAAATGAGAAAAAAAGTCTACATTGGTAGCACCAGATGATGTAAAAGACGAATGTAAATTAGAACCCCAATCCAAACAAAATAGAAATAGAGTATCCCGCTTTTATCACAATCTAGCAAAGGTGTAGATAATAAGGAGATCAATTACATAATTTGGGTGGAAGCTGAGTGTTCGCAGTCTGGTGATAGTAAAGGAGATAAGGATCAAAATGAAGGAAACATAGAAGTGAGCAAGTTGAGTTAGTTAAGGTGAGGCAAAGCAAAATGAATGCTGTGAATGAGATTGAGGAAGACAACCAACCCAGAAATGCAACTGGCTTCAGGTTTGAAATTAATCACTGATCAAGGAAATCAGTGGCTTATAACAACCTGGAGGTAGCGCACAATTTACCAAGCCAAGCTCAGGCATGTGAGGGTGTTCACCATGATTCACACCAATTTTTTGTCCCAAACCAGGAAGCAACTTTCAAATCAAACCTGACATCTAGTTCTTTTCACAAGGTTGGTCCCATTAATTTGAACAGGAAGCAGGAACTGTAAGAGAGGCTGTTTATGATATTCCTCCGGGAATATCTTCCATAGGACATATTGCTTGGGGGATTCTCTAGTTAGTGTAAGGGAAGGGTACGATTTGAAAATGAAACAAAGAGAAAACCCTAGGATTTGGGTGGCTGTTGCTGGGCTGTGAATAATAACCTGGGAATGGTATTTGGTCCTTGGTTATTTGGAAGTCATTTGATGGTTGAGCGATTTAGAGTTTGTACAGTATGGATTTGAAAGAAAGGAACCAAAGCAAAAACAGGTCTGATAATTTATAAAAATTGTTGGATGTTAAAAGAAAAAGAAAATATTCTCCAAGCCTCACATGTAGAAATCCAAAGCATCACTAGGCTGGTGGCTGGTTGTTTGTAAGCAAGATGCTTGTTAGCATCAGTAGTTCTAGCAGATTCCTGTTGGAGGGTGTTGTATTCTTTGTATTGTTAATAGAAACTTCATTCATCCCTCAAAAAAAAAAAAAAAAAAAAAAAAAAAAACTCACCCTAATAAGAGACTCCAAATAAAACTTAAAAGCCTAACCCTAAAAAGATTTGGACTTTATAGGCTTTCACCACTAGGCTCGAATTTTTTGATAAATAAATAACTAATAAAACCCCAAAAACATAATAAAAGCCAAAATAAGACCTACCTAATGCACTAAAACTTCATTCCATACCCACAAACAAATATGGAAATTAAAAAAATATTCCCGACTCCTAAAATTGAATAAAATTAGAACAATCAAACAAAACCAGCTTCTTGCCCCATGCATCAGTAGTTCCACCATTTGCTAAAACTTTTTAGTGCTAAGACCAGCCAACCAAAACAAGCAGTGGTTTCTTAACTAACAAATCAGAGAGTTCTCGAGCCATCTTAAAGATCTCCTGCCTTAATTCAGCAACCTGTATCTAATTAAATTAATTTGGGCTCATATGGTTGAGATCTAATATCTAAGTCTGGGAATCAACAACCAACTACTTTTTACATAAAGAACTTCTGAATGTCAATTAAATTACTCATCGATGTCTTCATCTTCTGTGAAAAGAGCAGGAGAGAATAGCCTTTTTGTGTTCCCGGCGCTATCAATCTTAAAGACTTCAGGCCGATTAGCCTTGTGGGAGGCATCTATAAAATCATAGCCAAGGTATTAGCAAATAGATTGAAGGTAGTTTTGGATAAGATTATATCTCAGTCGCAAAGTGCTTTTATTAAGGGTAGGCAAATTCTAGATCCTATCTTGATTTCTAATGAATGCCTTGATAGTTGGTTGAGATCAAGGGAGCCAGGGGTTATTTGCAAAATGGATCTAGAAAAAGCTTATGACCATGTGAATTGCGATTTCTTGTTTTATATGCTGAGGAGGTGTGGTTTTGGGGGGATTTGGTGCTCTTGGATAAAACATGGCATTTCTTCGATGCGATTCTCAATCCTAGTCAATGGTTCTCCTAATAGTTTTTTTTAGCAGTTCCAAGGGATTGAGACAAGGGGACCCCCTGTCTCCTCTGTTATTTGTTTTTGTGATGGAAGCCTTGAGCAGGATGATTTCGGCGGCGGTTAACGGGGGGTTGTTAGATGGTTTCAAGGTTGGTAACACTGTGGTTTCTCACCTTCTATTTGCTGATGATACCTTGATTTTTTGCAATGCTATGCCCACCCAAGTTTGCTATTTGCGGAGTCTATTTTTATTATTTGAAGCTGCTTCCAGTCTGAAGGTCAATTTGGCTAAGTAGGTGTTAATTCCAGTAGGAAATGCGGAGCAAGTGGGCATGTTAGTAGGCATTCTAGGGTGTGGGGTTGCCTCTCTGCCTATTAAGTACCTTGGTATGCCGTTGGGGGCTCCTTATAAGGCTAAGCATATTTGGGATGAAGTTATCAAAAAGATAGAACGTCGGTTGGCCGGTTGGAAAAGGTTGCATTTGTCAAAGGGTGGCAGGGTCATGCTTATCAAGAGCACTCTTGCTAACTTGCCTACTTATTATCTGTCTCTTTTCCCTATTCCGGTTAGCGTTGCCAAGCGTATTGAGAAGTTATAGCGTAATTTCTTATGGGGTGGGCTAGGCGAAGAGTTCAAATACTACCTGGTGAAGTGGTCGAAGGTGTGCACTCCAATTAAGGAAGGCGGGTTGGGTATTAGAAACTTAGTGGTCCTCAATCACGCACTGCTAGGAAAATGGTCGTGGCGTTATGGATCGGAAAGAGATGCTTGGTGGAGGGTTGTGGTGGATGCGAAGTTTGGAAGCTTATGGGGTGGGTGGTGCTCTATGGAGCTTGGAGGTACTTTTGGGGTAGGGTTATGGAAGAATATTAGGAAAGAATGGGACACTTTCCAAGACTTTACGCGTATTGAGGTGGGGGAAGGGACTAGGGTTCGATTCTGGTATGATGTGTGGTGTGGAGATACAGCTCTTAAGACAGCTTTCCCTAGTCTATTCAGTATTGTATGTGCGAAGAACGCTTCAGTTGCGGCTCATTTGGAGGTGAGGGGTAGCTTTAATCAGTGGAATGTTAGTTTTTCTAGAGGGGCTCATGATTGAGAGGTGGATGTATTTGCCTCTTTTTTCCAGGTGCTGCATTCTGCCCGAGTGAGACGAGGATGTGAAGATAGGTTGTGGTGGATCTCCTCCAAAAGAGGCCAGTTCAAGGTCAAACTTCTTTATGCTTCCTTGGCTTGTTCTGAAGGGAGGCAATTCCCTTGGAAGAGTGTGTGGCGTACACAAGCTCCATTGAGGGCAAGCAGCGGCTTTGGGAAAAATTCTGACCCTAGACAACCTAAGGAAGCGGCATGTGATTGTGACAAACAGGTGTTGGATGTGCAAGAGGGATGAGGAGACAGTGGATCACCTTCTTCATTGCGAGGTAGCCTATGCTTTGTGGTGCGCCTTTTTTGGTCGGTTTGGGTTGTCTTGGGTGATGCCGAGACGAGTTTCTGATTTGCTCGCCTGTTGATGGTCTTCGGGAAGGAGGGGGAGTGCTGCGGTTTGGAAGATGGTGCCTACTTCTTCTTTTTTGTGTCTATGGAATGAGAGAAATAATAGATGTTTTGAGGATTTGGAGGGTTCCTTGGAAGACTTATTATCCTATTGCTTTCATACTCTGTACCTTTGGACTGTGGCGTATGTCTTCCCGGTGTCGATTAGTTACGATGATTTTCTTATTCGTTTTTCCCTTTCTAGTTAGGTGATCCTATTGTATACTCCCGGTGTACTTTGAGGCGCCTTTATACTTTCAATAAAACTGGTTATTACTTATCAAAAAAAAAAAAAAAAAAAGAGAGAATGGCCTATAGTTTCACCCTCATAAATAAGAAATGAAGAAGGCTCCCATGAGATTAAAGTGAAAGAAGAGGACTTATGCAGCTGAACCAAAATAGCTAGAGAAAAATATAATAATGCAAATGATCGGGATCATCTTATCTTCGCCAACAGGACTACTCTTAAAAGTCATAGATGTTCATGCAATTGAGTATATATCCTCCTCATTGTTACCACTTATCATCTAATAATCGAGATCTAGGGGGTGGAAAAACTTTCCTTCAAAAATAGGATTCTCTTATGAACTAGGGTGCACACCTTAATAAGTGGACAAGTATTCTTAATAGGCCAAAAAATCTTGAGCCTGCTAGGAAGGCAAATTGATGAAGCCCCATATGAATAAAGTAAACTATCAACCAAGGCAAGGATTAGTCCTACTGCGACTAGTTACAACTGCCACCATTCCCATTGCCAGTTATAACTACCATGATACCCATGAAACAATCAGAAAGGAGCATTCAGCCGAGTATAATGCATCAAATGAGATACAAGGTTACTCATTGAAAATAGAGATTGCTCCCCAGCTATCCTCCTCAAATTCATACTTAAAAAGAAATGACTCCCAGATTAACCTATCGATCCCTTACCAATGATCCAAGACAAGGTGATTCAAATCATCATGTTAACTAGTAACCAAGCTACTTAACAAGAATAAATAGTAACCATGCCACGATGAAACCGCAAAATGCAATTTTAGCCCCACGCTCAGAAACAAGCCCAAAAGAGGAGCACATGCATACAAGTGGCACATCTGTGATGAATAAAGTAGTAATACTTGTAAACAGGAAAAGAAGGGTTACAAAAATAATAAAAAATTATATGCAGAAGCACTAGTCGCATTAGAGTTAAATAAGTAAAGATGTGCAAGACATACAGCGTAAACCCGTAGAATTAGATTCTTTAAGTTTTGCAGCAATAATCTCTCCCTCAAATGGACGAAACATAATCAGTCTGAACACCACCTGCAAAAATATGAAGAAAAAAAAAGGACAAAATTGTTTTCTGATTAGTAACTTCAAATGTAGGGATTCCGATTCTAAGTAAATAGATAAAAATTGTGGCTTATAAAATAATTGGACACCAAATCCACTTGTACATAATAAAAAAACCACCATAGCCACTGATACACTAGAGAGAGGGGAAAAAAAGGCGCTAAGGAAAACAAACAAGCTAATTCAAATTCTATCAGAAACACAAATGACTCGTTCAACTATAAAGTGAAATCTAAACATCCAATTAGCAAAAGCTTTGCACGAATCAAGAAAACTATATTTACCCTATCTAACAAAAGTGAAACCAAAATTACAATTCCAAACCAAAACTTATTCCAAAAATATATATAAACAAATCAGAACTACAAACAAATATTACCAAAACACTATTGTTCCTACTAAGACTATGAGAAACAATACAAGATATAGTCAAATCTAAAGTTTCATTCCATAAAGGACCATATCAAGAATCTTTTGCCTCAATCAGCAACCTACTAGAGATACTACTTTCCACATTTTTTTTTATAAGTAAATGCAATTTATTAAAGAGCGCAAAATGAGCAACCCAAGTACAAAGGAAATTTAAAAGAGAAAAACCTAGGTCGAATATATTGAATACACTACTACCTTCAACATTACCTCCTTAAAACTGATAAACTGATTTCCATAACGATATTGAATACACTACAAACCAAATATATGGGTCTTGCACATACAGCTCACATGCCCTACCCATTACCCACCCCTCTTCGTGCATATGTGTGGCCATGGAATCAGAGCAATTGAAATTGGCTTTACAATATTTGTTAAAATTCTTGTCAAAATCTAATCAAAGTCATATACGAGAATGCCAAACAATAAATGAGAAGGCGGTACAAAAATGCTAATTGACCTTGCAGAGTGATTTCCTAGGGAACATATTGGAAAAAAAAAAAAAAAAAAAAAAAAAAAACAACCACAATCACAATGCTAATTGCAAATTAAAATATATAAATGCAAACAAAAGTAAGTTTCAAACTGAGTTTAGACAAGGTATAAACTATCCCAAACTAGTTCAAAACCAATTGAAAATCGATTTTTTTTTTTTTTTTTCAGGTGCAGTTTAGACCAGAACTAAACCAGTGATTTCCCAAAACCCTCCCTAAGAGTCCCATTTACGAGAATCGAGCCTAAGATTCATGGGAATCGAATAAAGATTTGAGCTTCAAAGTATAAGAAGGTATAGTATTCATCAAGCATACCGTATAGGTCGGAGCGCCATCACTGGGAAAGATAAAGCCACCTTTAATGGAGCGGATATCATAGACGGAGACACAAAGACCCAATTTTGCAATAACCTTCAACACAACAATAATAGAGCCTTTCAGATGATGTCAACAATGGTTGATTGATCACAGTAAAAAGAAGAGTGTATTGAGAAAACCATAGAGCAAACCTTGTCTAGGAAAAGTTTTTCAAGCTCTCCTTTGACAACTTCCTCGCAGGGAAGGCTAAGGAGACTTGGTGGCACGCGAAAGGTGTGCTCCAATCGGCTAAGGTAGAACATCTGGGCCTCCTTCAAAAACCTTTTTTTTATAATCCAAACTGAAACCAATGAAGAAGTACTATATAGCATCTCTCATGTTATATACAAAAAGAATAAAACTTTAAGCAAAACCCACGTTGTTTCTTTGTTACATGTGAATAGTGAGAGGCTTACTTGAGATTTCGTGGCCGGAAAACGGTGATCACGGGCGGCGCAGAGAGGAAGGACTGTGTTTGAGGGATTCGGCGCAGATTAGAATCCAGAAAGCCACGTCACCGTTTTAAATGGATTGGGGGCTGATCCAGGTCAGACTGGATCCGGCTTCTGTGCAGATGCTGTTAAAATAGAGGGCTCAGATTTAATCAGGCCCCTTTTAATTAAACGTAGTCGTTTTCTTTTCCGAAGCTAACGTTTCTTATGGTTTTTTTTTTTTTTTTTTCTTTAACGCCGTTTAAGGTGGAAGGGAGCTGCACTCGTGTTCCTTCCATGGCTGTGGCTCCAACTTGAGTCGACGAAGCTGAAGAAAGTAAGGTGCAAAGCTTGAAAGGAGTATCTGGCTTCAATTCCTCTGACCCAAAAAAAGCAAATCATATTCTTTCTAAACTTCCAGAGCCGCTACTTCCCTCCATGGCTTCATCAAGCAACCCAAAACAGCTTGGAATTTTATTCGTACCTGGGTTTGCTCTTAGACGGCCGAATCGTCGCCATCAACCACCAACACCGCCAGGTCCACCACGCCGCCGCCGGCTGAGCCTTCTCCGCCAAGTCCTTTTGCAACGAAATCTTGGTCCTGTCCTCCATTGATCACCCAAATTTCGTGAAGCTCCACAGCTATTGCAGTGATCCGAGAGGGCTTCTTCTGGTTTTCGATGATGGTCATGACGGTTGGTGGTTTGAAGGGGTTGAAAACCAAATCCATTTTAGCTTCTTTTTTTTTCTCTTCAGATCCATTTTTGCTTCTTCTTTTTTTTTTTTCTCTTTCAGATCCATTTTAGCTTGAAAGGAAAAGAAGTGCATCCCCTTCCTCAAACGGCGTTAAAAAAAAAAAAAAAAAACCCATAAGAAACGTTAGCTTCAAAAAAGAAAACGACTACGTTTAATTAAAAGTGGCTTGATTAAATTTGAGCCCTCTATTTTTTAACAGCATCGATCTGTGCTAAAAACTACAGCACAGAAGCCTGATCGGTCAGACTAGTTAGTGATGAAACTTTCTTACTTGAGAGTGAATGATATAGTATATGACATTGCTCTTTTTGAAAATCGTTGTGCAAAGTATATACGGTGTTATTTATTTATTTATTTTGTTAACAACACATGTTTTCACCCAGAATTTTGAAGAAGTTGGCAAATTTTAACCTTTAAACCCTTTTCATATCAATATAGCACGATTGTGGTGTTAAATACATACTCTTACTTGATTATATTAATGTTTGTAAACTATTAATTACTTGAATACACCCCAACCGCCCCCGGGCAAAAATGGAAGAGAAATGTTAGATAGAAGATTCATCCAACAAGGTTCACGTGATTCTTCTAATTAATCCTTGTTAAATAAATAAATAATTCAATAGAATGCTACATCAATATTGTTGGACAACTGTAATATCTAGCATTAATTTTTTTTTAAAAAAAAAATGTATTTTACCCAATAGTGATATTTACTTAGTTATGACTTCTTTTCTAGAGTTTATACTAGTTCAGTTAAACCATGACTTGCCAGAAATTCAACTGGTGCAAACAAATATATATATTTTTCAGAAGAAATTGAAATGTCATGCCTTCTAGGGATGAAGATCGGTGATTCATTTAAAATGAACGGCCCAAATTAAAGTTGTCACACAATTGAAATATCCTATAACCCAATCTCAACCAAACAAATCCTGGATTAAAGCGTCGAAAGCATAATGTACATCGCTATCTATTCAACTCCTCCAATACCTCAATCATTCCAAATGTGAACAACGGTTAAAAAATCAAAATAAAAACACTCAGTTCAATATCTTTACAAACCAAAAATTGAACTAAATTATGTTATCAGAGGAGAAGCAGCACCCATGTTGGAACAATTCTATCCACCTTCTCTCTTCTTGTTAACAGTGTACTCCTTGTAGTCTTAAGAGAGAGAGAGAGAGAGAGAGAGAGAGAGTACCTTTTTAAGCTATCCTGTTGTGTATCTGCTTCGGACATGTTTGGTTGCCAAATAAACGCAAACGCAACAGCCTGTGAATTTCATTAATAAATATAAACTACAAACTATATTTTTACAAACCTAAGGAGGGATCCCACTACTAGGTTACAGGGAACTCAATTTTGTGTTAGCCGTTTTTACAGTACTCACCTCAACATTACTACAGTGGGCATCCCCCCAGGAAAAATCGCAGCTATATGACAATTATACCATAGAAATACAACCAATCATTTACAAATGAAGTCTAGCTCCAAAATTCCCCCTTTTTCTTTTTCC
Organism: Corylus avellana; assembly: GCF_965113065.1. NCBI lineage: Eukaryota > Viridiplantae > Streptophyta > Magnoliopsida > Fagales > Betulaceae > Corylus > Corylus avellana. The sequence goes on along the minus strand of NC_142491.1, from coordinate 16,755,298 downwards.
TTTTTTTTTTTTTTTTACTTCTCAATGCCCTGCTGCAGATATTGTATCAAGTCATAGCCAGCAGTTGTCCACTTGTTGTAAGCATCTGTGCACACACGGATCATGAAATTGGCTGCCTCCCGCTCACTCATCTCAGGATGAAATCTCCGGCGAAGGTTTCCAATGGGGTCACCCCTGCTGAAGCAGGGTAATCCACTATCTCGCATTAACAATACTGTGTTGATAATCCCATCCGTATAACGGCGGGCAGCAAGGTACCCCTTCACGCATAACCTGTGGAGATTCGATAAAAAAGAGTTCGGTTCACAAATACAACAAAGCAATTAAGTTTGATCTAAATAAAAAGTTTATTCATGAACAAACATGTCCTCACTACCTTACAAATTGGATCCAAGTTTCACTTTTCATAGCCCCTGATGGGTCTAGTAGTTGTGTCATCTCATGGCTCAATTTAAAGTGTGCACTTTCAAAGCGCATATTTCCACCCGGTGAAGTTTCCAAGATGAAACCAAAATCGATATGAACAAGCCTCCCCACACTGCATTGACATGTACATTAGAATCGGGCGTATTTCTACACAAACTTTGTTCTGGTATTTGGAAAGACCATAATATGTTTCTTCAAGAATATTATTTGGAATCGGCTAATGAGATTTAAGCAAGTAAATAACCAATTTAGATTTGTCTTGTCGCAACAGAGCTAAATCGAAATAATTCCTGTAATTATCACAAATAACAAGTTACACTCATAAAATCATGAAAAAGATAGATCATACTTGTCAAAAAGAAGATTCCCGTTGTGCCTATCCTTTGGTTGAAGTAAAAGGCTGGCAACTGCATAACCGGCACTGCTAATGATAAAATTCTCACGTGCAGCTTCGAAACTTTGAGAGCCAACAGGCCCATAGTCCTGTTGAAAAATCTCATATAAACCACCATCTGTCGTTTCACCCATCTGACTTCTGCTTCGTGTATTAGGCACAACCTGCAAGATAAGATGGCATTTAGAGATGATTCGAAGAATAATCCATCAAGAGTAAAGCAAAATATTGTTAAATCTTCTAGAATTAGCAAAAGAATTTTATCTTTTATCAAATGCAAATTTCCATAGTCAGACTTAAGAAACAAATATTTTACAATTTCTTATAACTTTTCCCAAATATTGGATTTTTTAATTCGTAGTTTCATTTGTTTTAATTTTATTCATATATTTATTTCTTTACCAGTATCTTTCTTCTTCTTTTTTTTTTTTTTCTTTTTTTTTTTCTGAAAATTAATCGAGATATCACTAAAAACATAAGATGCCACCAGGAACACAAGAAGTATACATGAAAAAAAAAAAAAAAAAAAACCTAACAAGGAGAAAAAAGAGCAAGGAAATCATGGTAACTAGTCACCAAGAGAAACAAAATCAGTTGTCCAAAGATACAAAGTATAGAAAACAATGACTTAAGCTCGTCCAAGGTCCACTCATGGCCCTCAAAACTTCTATCATTCCTTTCACTCTATAGACATCATAAGAAGCATAAAGGCACCATCTTCCACACAGCAGCAGCCAAAAATAAACTATGATTTCTAATCTTGAAAAGCCCAGAAATTCAGCGGATTCAATATCAAAGCACAAAACAAACTGACTCTTCACCCGTTGAAAAGGCCACTTGGTCCAAGCCATGCAGAATGAGTGGTAGGACCATATAAAATAAAACCCTACATCTATTTTTTTTTTTTTTTTTTTTTATGTCGGGGAACCTCTCCAAGGTAGGGCTCTTCGGACCAAAATAAAATCCTACATCCTGGTAAGAAAAATTCCCATCACAGGCCTATGATACAAACAACCAAGAGACTAAGCTTACAAGTACCTTCAACTAATAGTCAATTTTAATTGAAATTTAAGGCTTCTATTTTTGGTTTTCTAATTTAGTTGGTTTGTCATAACAAAATCCAGGTCAAAGGGAATTTTAACCCTCTTGCTTTAATTTTGAGCAAGAAATTAAAAACTAACTTGTTAGAACTCAAATGGAGATACAGCAATTCTGACATTCAATTTCATCCATTTCAATGAGGAAATTCTAGAAAAGATAATTAAGAAGAAAAAAAAACCAACAATGAGGGAAAAAGAACCATAATTTTCAAATCTCCCCTATTCTCTTCAATTGTATATATTCAAGTCTAACAATCCCAAAAATTAGGATAAAGAAAGAAGTAATCTGTCACTTGCTGCATTGATGTGTCAATCAACACAAGCAATATCTTCAATTATTAAGGAAACTATTTAGAAGTACATGAACTCCCACATTCTAGTCTCCCAAGTTGTAATTTGGTAATTGTCCATGTAACATTTTGGCACGAAAACTACATGCACCGCATGTGTACTACATGTGAATATGCATGCACTCAAGTAGAATCCTTCAAATTAAATAGTAAGATAAAAATTCACCTCAATTATGCCTCTCTCCGCGCCAGTTGGGAGAACACCGTAAGGGAACAGATAGAGATTAAGTCCAACTGCTTCAAATATGTCTCGAAGAAGTGCTATCACTTGAAGAGCAAGAACATCCTGTCGACAATCATCTCCGACCTTGAATAAGAGAACTCGGTTAAGCCATGCATAACAAATCTTAAAGAAATTAGGATTGGTCATCAGATAGGCTGATGCCAATTAGTTCATGGGTCCATTAAAGCCAACCCCAACTTTATTGGGATTTAACACATAGTTGGTTAGAATCTCAGATATAATGTAATTTCTACTTATTCCTTTAAGGTCAAAAATGTATTAGCCTGGGCTTTAGTGGAATTTGCAACAATAAATGCATTCAAAACCATTTATGACAAACATGGTGCTAACCAAAAAAAAAAAGGAATAGATAAGAAAAAGGCCAGTAAACTTGAGAGGCTTAATTGTTTAAATTTGCAATAATTGGTTAAACTTTACATGTGCATTCAAAATTCAATTTTTGGGTCTAACTCATAGGTGGATATCAATGGAAATTTTCAACAGAACACCTTACCTTGAAAATGCAAGCTTGGGGCTTTGTATCATTTTGGTCCCCATGCCGATCTACCACGTTAAATGTAATCATTATTGGGACTTTTGCTGCCGACTGTAAGGGTATTCCACTATCCACCCGAATGCCCCTAACAAGCTTGTTAGTAGCAGTTGGTAAATAGAGGTCTTCTCCTTGCACTTCAATTTCCTCCAACTCACTGTCGTAGAAAGTTGAGCCACAACATCAACTGCTAGATGCAATACTTATGGGCTTAACAATTAAAATGTAAGAAACATACCTTCGGATACGAGCTCGGCGCTCTTCCTTGGAATACGGAAAAAGTTTGCCAGAAATCGATGTAACTTTGTCAAAGAAATCAAATTCTCTATTAAACAAGTCAAGTGCCTTGGGAGCAAAACCATCAATAACGCGCTGTCTAACGATTGGTAACAGTGCTTGAAACGAACTATTCTGAAATGACAGAGGAAATAGATAGAAGTTTTCAGCATTTAGCAACAGACTACCAGAAGAAAACATAAAAACTAACCATAAAGATTGAAAATTGTACAAACTACTGATAACAAAGCAGAGTCAAGCTAAAGATGGAAAATTGTAAAAACCACTGATAACAAAGCAGAGTCATGGAAACACATCTTACCTTGTAAGCATATCTAAGGTAAATTTTTTTTTATATGCAAGTAATCGAAATATTATAAAAAGCGAAAAAAGCTACCTAGGTAAACATGAAGTATACAAGAGAAACACCTAATTAGAAAGAGAAAAAAGAAAAAGAAAATCATGAAAACTAAGTTCATGAAGAAAAACAAACACAACTGTCCAAAGATAAAGAGTATTGAAGAACAAATAGTTAAGCTCCACCACCATCCTCTTAGCTTCTATCATTTCTATCCCTCTAAGGACACTACAAAAGGCATAAAGGCAACAACTTCCACACAATTGCACTCTGAGAGCTACCAAATAACCTTCTCCAACAAGCAAACAAGTCTAATACTTGTCTAGGCATAACCTAAAACAGCCCAACACAATTGAAGATAGCATTCCATAAAGTACAAGCAACCTCACAATGGAGAAGAAGATGATCAACAGACTCTCATTCCTCAAACACATACATGCCGCTTCCTAAGGTTATCCATGGTAAGGATCTTTCCTAGAGCGAGCGACTGACCAAGCAAAGAAGGCCCCTCTCAAAGGTAATATGTACAAATTCATCACAAACTTGAATCACTAAAACTAAACCATGCTATCTTCTTATACTATTACCTTCCCCGATACAACCACAACATAGCACCCAACATACAGTTCAATATCCAACACTTCCAATAGTGTAATATCTCTATATACACATTATGAAACAGCATTTTAGCTCCATCGCATTGATGAGAATAGCATGTAGTTTACATCATAAATAAACTACCATGTTCTATTTGACCTGAAGCACACATGCAGACATACCTTCCCAGAGGCAGGATCTTTCCCTGATTCTGATACTTGCATCTCCTCACCCTGCCATTCTTAAACTCAGTGCTAATTGAATGGAAATTAAAATAGATTTACTGTTAAAGCACATTATATTTTGCAGTTTTCATCACAAAATACAACAAAGGAAAAATAAACAGATAAACAAATAAAATAAGGATAGACTGTGATAGGACAGTGCCAATCAAAGTTGATTGGACCTCACTCCTTTTTACATACATGGTCATATTATTTATAGATGTGAACTGCTCAAATAAATCTATATTTTTTTATAAGTATTATTGGAACTGCTCAAATAAATCTATAAAGCATTAGGATAAACAAACTTTAAATTTTGTTTTGTTTATTGAAGTAAAAACATCTATATCTTCACTTAGATTTATACAGTGATTGTGAATAGTGTTACATATATGAGCCAAATAACAATCTTTACTTTCTAATAAAAAGAAGTGTTAATTTCCTAATTTTACTCCGTTGTCTATCATAAAAGAAATGCTTCACTTATTGAAAGGTTAACTATTTATCTAAAAAGGGGCGAGACCCTATTGACATTGACTGGACACCATCCTATTATAATTTATGCCAATAAAAAATGAATACTAAAACAGTTAACTACAGCTGTAGAAGTCACAGTTGGAATTTTTCCACACCTGTAGATGCCATATCAGAATATGAGCAAATACATCATCTCTTTGAGCTGCTCTGAGCAAATATCCCTCTACTAACCTCTGCAAAATGATGAAGTAAAAATCAGAAAAATTCAGACATTCACAGATATTGATATGTTGTATTCATAATGGCATTATTTGGCCTGCAGATGAAACAAACTTGTGATTGTGCTGAATTGGATTCTCCTGGGCTGCGCAAGTTCAGTTTGGTGGGTCAAAGGGGAAAAAATGATAATCAATGAATTGGTATTAAAAAACTGCAGTTTAACCAGAAATATTTGCTTTCCTCACTATCTTTGTTGGTTTCATGCCACATAATTTATTCAAAATGGATAATTTTTATTTTGAACTGGCAAATATTCCATGGCATGTAAAAACCACTTATAATTGGATAAGGTTCAGGATGGTTTGAATTGCCCCAGAACTCCGCCAACCCAAATTAAATCGAATTAGATTGGGATAAACCTGTCCAACATCTACGAACAAAAAATCTAGCATAAAATGCCCATGCTTGGGTTCAACTTTATGCAACAAATGAAAACATATGTACACACACCCCAGCCGCACGTACACTCACAAAGAAAACAATAAACATCTTTATTAGAAATCTAACCTCTTCATCATATCGCAGGGCCTGCACAAGCTGCGGCATGAAGAAGGTTACTGTTTTGGGAGGATAGGACTCCAGAACCCTAAGAACATATGCCATAACACGTGGATGACCCTTATAAGCAGGAGTGAGGAACTCAAGAGCTTGTGTAATTGAACATGCAGCCCAGTGCGGCAATTGTTGCAAAAGTGTAGAATTTTCATCAACTGCCTTCGGGGTGACAAAATAAGGTAATGCTTCAGGTATGCAGCGGATGTCCACCATATGCGACTGCAAGAACAATGCCACTGAATTTAAGATATCACGTAATATAAAATTCCCTTGAGTGACAAAGGGAAGATGGTCTACCATCACCAAAGATTAATGATAATGAGATAAACATACCTGAACCAGCTGAACTATTTCAGCCTTCAAATATGTGTTTGTTGGGAACCTTGAGGCCAAGGAAAAAGCAATCTGAGGATCCACAGAGAAAGCTGTTCTAGCGTATTCAATCCATTTCTCCGAGCTAATTTTAGGCCGGGAAGATGTACTTTCCCTGGAAAATGAATGGAAATACAAAATTAAAATATTTGATCCCTAGATTGAATTGCCTCTGTAACATAATGGCTCAAAAAGACACCTAAAAATGAGAAGAAAAAAAAAAAAAAAAAAACAGAACACGATGAGAACATTCTCCAATAGGATAAAACACTACTTTGAGTTAAGGGGTTGAGCCCAAACTTCTAGCCTATCGGCCTCATGCTGGCATAGCATTAAGAGTAGCTGCTTTCGCTTTTCTCTTCCCACTGCATAGTTCTCCATCTGGCCCCAGACAGGGTGATACTGATTGTTCTGCAGATATTGAAGTAATTATAAGGATACATTGCACATAGAGCTTGCACAATTGACAGGAGGGAAAAAAATTAAGAACACTGCTTAAAAACTAAAAGACGGATGTGTCTTTTTAAGGATGAAGAGAAATGTCTCAAAACAATCTGTGTCTGTAAATTCCATGTGCTGCAAATATAATCACCTTACCACATCAATTAATGAACTTCCATTTTCACGTGTCCGTGCTTTTGAATCGGATTGAAGAGCATCTACTCGCTCATTTGAAAGGTAGTGAACAAATAAAGAGACAGATTGAGCCTCACTCTGGGTGAAATTCATATTGTTCATGTCATACCATTCAGGCTCATAAGCAAACCAGCCCAAAGAGGCCCTGTAACATGCACCAAAGAAAACATTCAATTTCAAAAACATACGCAAGTTCACTTAACAGGAAACTGTGCTGTAGTGCAACACTTAGACAAGTGTCCGAACGCCAAATCAGAATGTTAAATTCAACTATCCTTAACCAATAAACAGCTGTAAGCCTCACTATCAGAAGTTCAATATCATCTATGGGAAGACAAAAAGGAAAAAAACGAAAGGTATTTAAGTTGCAAAATTAATATTACAGGAAATTTCATTTTCGTGCGTGTAGCCAATTCTCTAACTACAGACCATCAGCAGTACAAAGCTTACAAACTGAGTACTTTTAAAAATAGTGACTAAATACAATATTATGTTAACCAGAACCTACATTGACTCTTGCAAGAAAAAAGAAAAAAGATGATGCTAGCTATCTTTATCATCTTATTAATAATTGGGAAAAAATGCAATTATTATAGTCACCTATACAAGCATAAAAAATGAAGACCATGCCAAGTTTCTTAGTTTGCAATTCAGGCTATGCACAAATCCAGAAGAAGAGAAGGTTAAAATCAATAAAAACAATGAATTCAAAGTTTCTCAGCACAAAGACGAGCAATTGTTATGCATATGTGGAGAAAATGCTAGCAGAGATGCTAGTAGTTAAAAGTCAATGAAGTACTAAGAATGCAGAATCCAAACAAAAGTAAAGAGTCAATTGCTATCACCTATAAATCCGGTCCTCCAGCAGCTGAAGCCCTGTTTTAAAATTCTGCAGATTGCCCTGGGACTGGCATGAGCAGAACTTTAGCCCAAGAAGCATGACAGTGAAAAAAGTACCAGTGGCTGCAGGATGGCGTGAAAAGTTCCAAGGGAGTTTTGTGGTCCCTTGTAACAACCGACCAAGAAGCAAGAGTTGCTCAACGCTATTGTGTCGAACTACCTATAAAAAAAATAAAAAGATAAAGGACCATAGAAATATAATAAAAACAGGGAAAATAATATAAACTTTTATTAAATGAAGCAACATCCCCAAATAGAAGATGAATAAACTTTTATTCCTGACCTCAAAGCGATCAATAAAAAATCCAAGCCATAGCCTATGAGCAATTATCTGCTCAACAGGATCAGTTTCAGGCTGCATTTCTGGCTCCCCAGAAACAAGGTGAGGCCTTAATTTTGCAGAAGGCCCTGAACACCTTGCTTCAGAGGCAAAAAGGCCTCGCTTCGTATCAATTGTCCATAACCATGCATCAACAAGCTCAGCAAGTATAAGAGATCCCAATTGAGGTGCAGCAGAAACCAACCACGTCCAAATGAAAACACCAGTTTCCATTGCATCAGGTGTAGAAATGTAAGCCGGACACCAACAAAGAAGACGTAGAAGTTGTGAGAAGCCCTCTAAATTTGATTTTGATTCAGAACCCTGCCAAATAAAAGAATTGAGATAAAGAGAACATGGTCTCATAGAAGATTCTTCCATTCTGTAAAGAATACACATGAAAATTGGAAATATATTTTACCAGATTTGACAGGAGTAATGCAGTGGCCTGAGAACAAGTTTCGTGAAATTGTGACTTGTCCAATTCCCCACCTTTTTCTGCAATGTTAACAAATTGTTGAAGTAAACGCACAAACTTAGTTAGCAGCATCGCATTGAAAACATCATCTTCGGCCTGTGGCTGTTGAGGAAATGCTCCAGATATCAACCTTTGAAGGCCAGCCCCAAGCCCAAAGCCGGTTGAAGCACCTGATTGAAATCCACCAATGCTATTGTACAACCTTCTCATGCCAGCAATCTCTCCAGCATGGTTGCATTTCACTGTTGCACTGACTATACCAGTACTGAGTACCTCCAAGTTAAAGGCTTCTGTTAATTTTAAGTTTGCTCCAGATGCTGCAGCTGCAGCAGCCATGACTGCCGGAATATTTGCCGTTTGTATGCCTGTCCAGATATCATTTTTACCAGTTCCAATTCTTGTCTCAGATAAAAGAGAAACCACATCAGTTGTATGCTGTGCTCTTTGCCATGTGTTTGCTTTGCAAAGCTTTTCCTGAATTGTAAAAACAAAATACATGAACAAACGTAACAAAACTAAAAATTCAGACAAAGATGCCTATTATAACATTAATGAAACTAAAAGTAGTGGTAATAACAGTAATGATAAAAGGATGTTAGTATATTTGCGAACCTGTAGAAGACCCTGGCTAGTGCAGGGAGCATATGAAAGTGATTTGACGATCCATTCTCGAACAATCTTTTGGTACAAAGAACGAACTGCCACCATCCAAGCAGGATCATTGACAACAGCCGAAGGTGACTCATTATGAATTGAGAACAGCAGTGAATCTAGACAAGATGAATTCCACAAAACCTGTATTCATGTGGTTCCATTAGTTTTTTTATATATATAAATATCATTAAAGGTGCAAAGTGCAACCCAAGTACACAGAAAGTATACAGGAGAATGCCTAAATAGAAGGAGAAAAACGTACAAGCAAATCATTAAAATGATCACCAAGGGAGCTAAAAATGCAGTTGTCCAAGTATAAAGAAAATAAAAGGACTTGATCTCATCAAACGTCCTCTCACAGTCCTCGAAATTTCAATCATTTCTTTCCCTCCAAAGGCACCACAAAAGCCAAGAGGGCCCTATCTTCCACACAACAACACTTTGAGAGCACCCACCCGTCCACCAACAAGCAAACAAATCAACCGGACTAGGCATAACACAGAACAACCCAAAGCGACTAAAGAAATCATTCCATAAGGCGTAGGCAACCTCACAATGGAAAAGAAGATGGTCAACGGGCTCCCCATTCCTCTTGCACATGCCACTTCCTAAGATTATCCATGGTAAGAATCTTTCCTAGGGTTGCCGACCAAGAGAAAAAGAAAACCTCTCAAAGGAACCTTAGATTAGCCAAATACTCATCCAAGGGAAAGGGAAGCCATCTTTACATGCAAGAACCCTGTAAAAGGAGCTAACATCAAACATCCTTTTGTGCAAAGGGGCCCACCAAAGTTTGTATTCCTCTTCCTGTCTCACTCTACAAGAATACAACAACAAAGTGAAGAAGGAAGCCAAGAAATCCACAACCCAATCGTGAGTCGCTCTAATAAAGCTTACATTCCACTAAGGGGAACCAATAGAAAAATCCAAATGAACTGCAACAGAAGCTTCCTTCATACAAGCAATGCTATATAAATCCGGGAATGCTTCCTCAAGAGTCAACTCTCCGCACCACACATCATCCAAGAATCTGATCTTGGAACCGTCTCCTAGCTCAAATCTAGTATACTATAAAACAACCTCCACCCCCTCTTAATATTCTTCTAGAGCCCCACACTATACAGCCCAATGGGATCAATAGAACACCGCTTGCCCAAGCACTACCAAATTTAGAATCCAAAACTCTCCACCATGCCTCTCTCTTTCGCACATAGCATCGCAACCATTTCCTTAAAAGAGCACAACTGAACATCTTCAAGTTTCGAATCCCCAAACCTCCCTTGAAAATAGAAGAGCAAACCTTGTACCAACTAACCAAGTGAAATTTGAATTCTTCACCCATCTCACCCCATAAGAAATCTCAATGGAGCTTCTCTATTCAATTTACAACACCAGCAGGAAGGGGGGAAAGAGACAAGAAGTGTGTAAGTTGGAAATAGTGCTCTTTATAAGGGTAACCCTACCACCCTTAGACAGATGCATCATATTCTAACTAGCCAACCAACGTTCAATCTTTTGAACACCATCCCAAATAGACTTGGCCTTGTATCAAGCCCCAGTGGTTCCATTAGTTTCAAATGTACTACTCAAAATTAAAAATAAAAACAAAGCATAGGTATAAGTGAGAATAGCATTACTAATAAGACATTACCTGTGGAAACCTATCTCTCAACTGAGTCAGCAGGTTCACAGCAATGTCCCGTATGTGTTCCTCCCTCCGGCACATACTTTTGATGAGAAAACAGGTATGGGCGTAAAGAGTTGAGTCTCGGACATCAGCTGCATCACCTGTATCAGATATTCGATCCACCTGAACCAAGATCAAAGGACAAGTGATGTTCACATAGCACGCACAGCAGAAAATAGTAAAAAAAAAACACATTTCATTTCAACAAATTTATACCATCATCTAAGACAGGACTAGTTTGCTAAAACAGGAAAAAACAAATACTTTAGTCCTAAAAACCATCGATTGTTAGAGGCATTTGGACCATTTTTACTTGAGAAGTAAAGTTGAAGAACAGTAAAAGAATGTCCCCAGCAATATAATACACTGCAAAAGAAGTGCAAGCTCAAGGCGCATTGCTAAATGCATTTTGTGCTCTGGATGTAAAGGAATTTGCTTAAAAGCTTTATAGAAAACACAGGCATACCAGCCACGATACTGCCGTTTCAAATGCCCTGTGGACAATTGCTGTTAAACACTGGAAGACAGCTGGCATGAGATTTGGAGTTTTTAGGTATTCAAAGACACAACTGAAGGCACTTCTAGAAGTAGTCACAACAGTGCCACCATTAAGGATGCCACCATTGCTGCCGAAGCGTATAATTTCCAGAAAAGCTACTGCAAGAAGATAGGTAGCTTTTACACCTGTAAAATGAATAGAAAATCAATGTTTCAGACATCAAATGGTATATAGTGAATTCACCAAACGAAATCCAAAAAAGTCTATTTCCTCAATATCAATACCATTGAAGTGTCAATTTGCGAACAGTAGATGAAAGAGAGAATCTCACTTCATTCAAAATAAAATAGTAAGTAATTTATCTAACCTGAAATCGTGCTCATTGCTGCAACATCAACTCGCCCTCCTAGAGCAGCAGAAAGAGCAGCTCTCTGGGTTACAGCAGCTTTCTCATTGCCACTCCCTCGACGACTGTCCGGGTTGTGAAGAGCATTGAGTTCTAACTCATCTTCGAGCCATTTCACAGAGCTAACAACCTAGAAAGAAACAAAAATCCTCACATAAAATGACAAATATAAGCATTTTTTAAAATAGATAATACATATACACCCGAACTTTAAATGACCAGTCCAAAAAGAAATTAGTATATTCAAGGTAAGCAGAATCTTTAAAACACTGAAGCCGAGTAAAGCAGCCAACACAGACAATTGGCCCTTCCTTCACAAAGCATCACCTAGTGACAATATGCATACCCTATGCAAAAGAAATTATAGTTTCATTTTTCAACTTCAGAAAACTCTCAAATATTCACTGAAATTACTAATACCAATTCATGTGATAAACAATGAGGCGAGATTCGGGTATCTGAATAGAATTGCCTCATGCGCTTCCAAATACTAGAAGAAAAAAAAATCAAACCAAGGTAAATCATTAAAAGATTAAGTGCACACTCACAACATGCATAACTAATTACAAAAGGGAAAAAAATCACATTTCAATATGTTTGCTTACACGACCAAAGGCTCATACTCATATATCTACTCGGGTACGTGATTCTACCCTCATCCATCTTGCTTTTAGTTCACGAGCAAGACAACAAAACAATAAGGACATTTTTTTTGCTTTTTTTATGTCGGAGAACCTCTCCAAGGCAGGGCCCTTCGGATCCATCCCTGCGGAGTAAACCCCGGTCCCGTGCACCGCACCCTTGGAAGTTTCCCTACACGGAACTGGTTAAGTCGCTAGCTTTTCACTAGGGGGCGTAGCCCCAAGGAATTGTTTGCACCCATGAGGTGTTGAACCTTAGACCTTAAAGGGAGCAAACCTCAAGACCAAGGCCTTTAGTACTTTACTAAAGTATCTACTCAGGGAAACTAACACAGAGTATCTAGGCCCAAAGCAACACGGGCTGATTAGTCCACTTCATCCAGCCCACTAGATAGCATAAGCCTAGTCTTTTATTTTATGTCATGCTTATTGTTATGTTTTAGTATCCTGTTTCTTTGAATTTTTTTATAAGTAATCACAATTTCATTAAAAAGCACAAAGGTGAAGCCCCAAGAAAGAGAGAAAAATTATTTGGTATAATATTATTTCTATCTTTGCTATAAATTTTTGTTTTATTACAGGGAAATCTGTTAAATCCCTTTGTATGATCTTTCCTTGGGGGGCGCTGACCAAGAAAAACAAATAATTATACTATCTAAATGAGTTTAGCCTTTGATTTGTGTATTATCAAGACAAATTTGACAAAATGGTAGTTGTATTTAATGGCTGAATGCCTGGATCTCATCTAATCAGGCAAATCATTTCGTGCAGTCAATGTTCTAAGAAGATCCATGAAAGCGTGTATCCTAATTCTTTTTCCTTTTCTGCTGGATTTCGGTGGCGGCAAAACTTGCAAGAGGCATATAACTAAAGAGGAGTAACATCCTAAAATCGGAGAGACCAATGGCCTAAATCCAATCCATGTAGGCAATTGCAGGCCTATCTAGATAGCCCTCTAAACAAAACTTAAGCCGGTTGTTAATAGAAACATCTTTTAGAATCTAAGCCAACTTGGCATGGGGCAAGTGGGAGCTTATCTTGAGATCACATTCATCCTCTTATAACTAGCAGGGTAGGAAGTCTCCACCAAGATAAAGCTCCTCATAATTCTGATGGATTTGCCTTGGTGCATTGGTGGTGATTTCAATTAAAAATCACCACCAACAATTATATAAATCACCACACCAATACACAAATAATATTACAATTAAAACAAACTAGAGTCAGAACGTAGCCATCAGTTTATATAATTGTCTCTTAACATTGAATCAACAATAAAGGTTTAAAAGCCCATTACTAAATGCTGGCCCTAACAGGCAGGAATCGGCATGCACTATTCAATCCTAACCTTTGATAATCATTAAATGAAGCGGCTACACTCAACAGGCAAGCAAAACATGAAGGTGATCGGGGGAGCATCACCTCATTACTGGAGCATTGATGCCCACCCCTTATGCAAGCAAGAGTCAGCCTACCAATGTAAGGCAACATTAATGCAGAGCTTCACATGCACTCATAGAAAATTTCAAGTTTTCATATGTACAAGTAAATGAAACTGAGTATCCAAGACAAGACATAATTACTCCAGGACAGAAACCTAACAAGGTGATTCCAATAAGCAACAAAACAATCAGTGAGACATGAAGACATGAAGAAGGATAATCTAATAAGATTGAGTATCCAAAACAATTTCACATGATACACCAAAACAGCAACCTAACAAAGCAATTTGTGTATGTAACAAAACATTCAGTGAGAAAAAAACAACTCCCACAATATAAAAGCAAGCAAGCGATAGATACTAATTACTAGCATGGAGAACAAACTAGCCTCAAACAGAAAACTCTTCACAATCAACTTACTAGTGGAGGAGTCCCTTGAGCAATACGCAGAACAGCAGAAGACCACAGTGTATTCCACATGTATGGTCCACCCACAGCTTGAAGAGCAATGGCACCAATGCTTCCCACGCTGTTCAGTGTACTGGATACTGACTTTGTTGGTAGTTGAATCTTCTGTATGGGAGGTGCTAAGCCAAAAAGAGCAACATAGAACCATAGGTTGCGAAATAACTTCAAAACTGAAGGTTCCACATCTACAGTAGGATCAAAATCAGAACATATTTCAGCGATAGCAGGAAGCAGAGGCCCCAGAAAATCTGCTCCACTCCTGAAACAGTAGTATCAGCTATGAAGTCTCTAATGTGCAATGCAATAACAAAAATCGGGTAGTTGAAATCAGTAATATAAAACAAAAGCCTCCAGAAGACTTGCTCAAGATGTCATAAATCAAAAAGAGAAATCACGTAACACGCCATCATAACATGCAATCAGCATGAATGTAACTATAGAGTTATACCTTCCACTTTTGGACTCAGCAGCCAGGCCTACATCTGAGCACAAAGATAGCAATCGGTGACGATAGTCTGAACGCAACTTTGCACTTGTAAGACCACTAGCAATCAGAAGAAATCCTGCAGGAAGTGTCTGAATGTGATTGAACCAGTGAGTGTCCATTTGAGAAAATATACAGTCAAGCAACCTAACATTATCAAGCACAGAGCACTTTATTAGACAATGAGTACCTCAACACGTTCTGTAGTGGCTTCAGGTGCTATTGTTTTGCTTTCAGCAGATCCTATACTTGAAAGTTTACGCAAGTAACTTCTTGTCATCAGAACTACCGTCTCACGATAAGACTTCTCAAACCCTAGACTTGCAATGCGAGATACAGCATCAAGAAGCTGCAGTAAATTTAGTGCGAGAAAAGTTGAGAAACCATGCAACTAAAGGAGCAACAGCTATTTGATTCTGTTATATTGACCAATATTAAACGAAACAAATAGATAAAAAGATGTAAAATGCACATCAGCAGATGCATGCTCTTAAGACAAAGATTCCATACTCGGAGTCGCAATAAACTAGGAGTTGAAGCATCACCCTCTTCTAAGCTTTCAATGAAAAGAGGTAATATCATGTCCACTACTTCCACTTTTTTGACAGCCACATTCACATCAGCTAGCAAGCGTATAACATTAAGTTGCACAACAGGAACTGCCTGTTTCTCTTTATCAGCCTGTAATTGGTAAAAATTAAAATGCATACAATGAAATTAAGTATTAATAAAAAAAATTAAATAAGCACAAAGATCTCAAAGATATTGATTAGTTAGGACACAATAAATCTTGTTGTTCAAATAGGTTTTCCCCCAATTGGAAAATACAAAGGTATAGATACCGCTAATATAATTACAGTCTCAAACCAATATAATAGGGATATCTGTGCTTCGCAAACAGTAATTACATGAGAGGTAAAGGTCCAAACAATCATGGGGAAAAGTCAAAAGGAGCCCAAAAGGCGATAACTTAATTTCCCACAAATTTAATATGCATTCGAAAATATGAATACAAGCATAATTAGAGATGTATATTTCTACGCATATGATTGGCATGCCACTGTCATTCGAGATAAGACCAACCTGTTCCTCATAATCATTTCGTTCACGTATACTTGTAGCCAATCCCATGATATAAGTATCCACGGGAGCCCGCTCCTTGGTCCAGCAAGATTCAATAATTTGACAACTAGTCTTCATGACACTCTCAAACATAGCTCCCTGGCTACTGCCCCAAGTATCAGCCTGTTACAATTGCATTGTACAAAAATACAATACCCAAAAAACAGATTACCACATTGCATGTGAATTTTGATGTAAAATCAAAACACATCCAAACTATGTACCTGTGCACAAACAGCCAGCGCAATGGGTTTAAGGCGGATGAGCAATACACGCAGCAGCTGACCTCCTCGAGCCACAGCAACTTGTGCAACCCCAGCAAGCAAGGAACCAAAGAGTTCTTCACAAGCTCTCAGCTTGCGCCAAACCGAGAGCAAACAGGCTTCAGCAGCATCAATCAACAATGCAACTGCCTCGTGCACCAACCTCTTGGTGGATTTTCCCTCAGAGTCAAGGGCCCCAATGCTCTTAACATTCAACTTGGCAGCAGCCAGATAAACCAACAATTTCATATTGATTCTGGCCTTCAAAAGCGCCCCTTGTTCGTTCCAGTCCCGCTTCCTAATCTGCCCATACAACCAACAATTCAACCATCTCTATCTTATTCTCCCTTCCTCTTTAACAAGTTGAATCCCCAAATATCCCATGAACTACATACTAGCTACCTACAGACCTACATATAAGAAACATAGCAAATTTCAAATTTTGCAAAAATGGTAACATCTAAAACCTCCTTACCTTTAGAAAAACGGACAAAGATTGGAGCTGCTTCTTGGCGATCAACCTCACCTGCTCCAAAAGCCTGGAATCAATTTGAACCTTGTCCAAAATGTGGGCAATCAATTTGAACGCTATTTCTTGCTTCTCCAAGCTCTCCACGGACTCTTCCTCGAACGAAGTGACCTGTTGCCTAAACATAGCTCCACCAACATCGTTGAGCCCCAAATTCGCACCCAACTGATCAACCCCACTCCCACTCTTCCACAAAATGCTGCCCCCATTCATCACCATCGACCCCCTCGACGACGTCGCACTGGTCACCTCGTCCCCAACCCTCGAACTCGAGGTCGAACCGGACACGTGGCTCACCTCATTTCCCGGACTCGCCTCGCTCTCGTTCGGCTGGTAATGGTTCACGCTCAATGGCGAGCTCTGCGCCGACGAGGTCTCGGAATTCGCGGCCGGAACTTGCTCTCTCGGCGTGCCGGGGGCAAGGACCGGGATCGAGAGCTGATCGAGGAGGCACGTGACGAATCTGTCGGCGTCAGAGGGCATAATCGGCAAGAAATTCTGCGACAAGGCCGTCAAGAAAACCCTAGAAATCGCCGAATTCGCACCAATCGCCGATAAAACGACGTCGCCGGAGAACCCCGCTATTTCGGCGGCGAAATCGGAGGACAATTCGGCGGCCTTAGCGACGTAGCTCAGGAAATCAGCGAAGAACGAGGCGATCGACTCTGTGCTGTAGGATTGCGGCCAGAAAGACTCGGTGAACGAGGAGGGAACGGAGTGGAGGAACTCGAGAACGACGGATTTGGGTCGCGTATCCGAGGAATCGGAGCATTTGGAGAGGAATCTAGCCACGGCGAGAACGGCATTGAGCTGAGAACGCGAAACCCGAAGCGATCCGGACGAAAGCGAGTCGGGTTGGGGGCAGCGGTTGCACATCCACGCGAGCTTCTCAGAGAATTGGGTCGGGTTCCGAGCCACCAGGTCGCAGAGCTCCGTCAGAGCCTCCATTTCGGCGATTCGAACCCCGAGACTCTAAAACCAAGAGGAGTAGATCTTAGGGTTTTTCACACATTGGCTTTCTTCATTTTGCTAACGTCGCTGTTGGGGTTCCAGTCATCGGCATTTGCATTCTCTTCTCTTTTTTTTTTTTTTTTTTTCTTTCCTGTAAATTTGGATGTTAGAGATTCTCTTTTTGGTTTTTATGAGGGGGGAACCTTCTGTCTCTCTCGCGCCTCTTGGATCCGTTTCTCTTTTTACTGTTTCTATCTGTCTCTGTCTTGTCCTTCTATTTATACGTCGTCGTACGGGATGTCTTGTGAGACCAACTCTACTCTACGAGTGATAGCTATCTTTGGGATGAGCCAGGCCAAGCGACACTGTAAATTGACACGTAGCAGCAGAAATTAATTTTTTATCTTTTTTTTTTAAAAAAAAATCAAAATATTAAAAAAAAACAAAAAAAAATGGGGGAGGGGGGGAATGCTGGGGTGGTTCCAGCCACCCCTTGGCCAAAATTGGGTGGCCGGACCACCCCATTTTTGGCCAAGAGCCACCCCCAAATGCACCGATTCCCTTTTTTTTTTTTTTTGGCCAAGGGGGTGGCCGGACCACCACCTTGGCCACGGGGGTGGTTCGACCACCCCCAGATCGGCCAGCCACCCCCTTGGCCAAAAATGGGGTGGTTCGGCCACCCCATTTTGGCCAAAGGGTGGCTGGAACCACCCCAGCGTTCCCCCCCCCCCCCTTTTTTTTTATATTTTGATTTAAAAATAAAAAATTAAGATAAAAAAACCAATTTCTGCTGCCACGTATCAATTGGCACTGTAGCTGGAACAGTGCCGTTCCAGCTACAGTGCCGGGCCTGGCTCTTCCCAAACATAGCTGATGTGACTCGGGGACTCCGCCAGTTGGCTCAGCCCTTGGGCGGAGATTCCCATCCCAACTGTCCGAACCGAATTGTTGTGAGAAGATTCTTATCTGAGTCCATTTATCCGAACCCGGTTTTTTTTTTTTTTTTTTTTTCTACAAATTCTTAAATACAAAAGAATGGGAAGAATGGGAGAGTAAGTGAAAATATACGATTCAAAGTGGTTTCTTTGGCAATATGGTTTGCACGTATTAATGTCTTTAATACAATCAAATTTTGAAATTAGAAAAATTGTTAGTTTATGTCCGCTAGGATGGGGACTGCGACCCATCAAAAGCTACATAAAAATAATAGATGACAAGAATGATGGAGATGCTTCCAAAATAAAATGCAAAGCGCACCGCAAGAAGGACGGCATTAGCTCCACCTTAATTGGTTAATAGGATTTCTTATACGTCTAATAATATAGGTGATGTTACATTATAGTAAAATGAAATTTATGTATACATTGTCATATAGTATGGGCAGAATCATAAATTTTGATAGTGTGGTTGCCTCTAAAGAGAAGGCACTGAATGTTATTATAATCATAATTCCACTTCTACATTATAGTAGTTGGAATAATAATTGATAAGTTCTCTTTTTCCTTTTCCCATATTAAAAATAAATAAATAAAAGCTCGTGCAACTTAGCACGAGCCAGACTGGATGATTTAACACTTTCAATCAGTATCCTCCTAAAAGTGGACTGGACCGCACATCTGCCATAATGCCATTTAAAAAGCACCTAAATCATATGATTGATTGCCATGTTAGTTGCAAGAATACCCCACAGTTCAGACCAATTTATCATGGGCTTTACTTTATGGGAGCACGTGCAAAGGGCCCAATGCATTGCAGCAAGCATGCAGCGCAAAGTAACCATATTGGGCCTCATGTATGAGAGACGGGAAGCTCCAATAAAAGTAACGAGAAGCTCCAAGAATACCCCATAGGTGATGCTACTTGGTATTATCCTAGGATTTGGTATTATTATTAGGTATTTTTTATAAAAAAAAAAAGAAAAGAAAGGGAAATTAGGTATTATTATTAGCATAGAGTTCAAAATTAATATTATCTCATACTTTATCTTATTATGCACAAAATCTTAAAAATTTACACCTAGAATAATTTGCATTTTTAATTGCACCTAGAATAAGTTTAAAAGTTAGAGTAATTCTAGAAGTTCCTATTGTGTCCCTCTTAAGTCCCTCTAAGAATGATATGGCTATTAAAATCACCATTGGCCCACATCATTCTTGAGGGACTTGTAACATTACTTTAAAAGTTATGTTGATTTTAGAAGATCTTGTTTTTACTAAAAATCGTGTTTAGTAATTAAGTTTTTATTAAAGATCTTGTTTTTACTAAAGATCTTTAGTAAACACTTGGTTGAGATTTTCAAATCACAAAATCTAGAGAAAGTTGGAGTCCATAATAAATTTGAACTTTAAATTAAAAGTCAATAATAATAATAATCTATCACAGTTGGGAGTACACCAAGAAAACACTTAGCATATTCGGATACTTGGTTGAGATTTCCAAATCGCAAAATCCAGAAAGTTGGATTCCATATCAGATAAATTTAAACTTTCAAATTGTAAACAAAAAGATTAGACAACTGAAAATCACAAAATATAGACAAAGTTGGAGTCCATATCTTTGTAGATAAATTTGAACTGTTTTTACTAAACAGTTGGGATTTCCAAATCGCAAAATCCAAATAAAAAGTTGGAGTTCGAATAAATTTGAACTTTCAAATTCTAAACAAAAAGATTACAACTGACAACTGAAATTTCAATGTTTTGATCTTGTTTTTACTAAATGTACGTTCATATCTTTGTAGATAAATTTAAACTTTAAAATTAATTAAGTTATATTGATTTTAAAAAATCTGTATCTTCCCTTTGATTTTTCATAAATTTAGGGCACAAAACTACTTTTTCCTTCCCTATAAAAATATATTTCACAATACATTCTCTTACCTTTTTCCTATACCATTAAAATATTATTTATTTACAAAATATAAGTTCTCTATCTACTCTCATTTTTTTCACAAAATTCTCAATTAAAGATAAAATAAAGAAAAAAAAAAGAAGGAATAAATGTTTATATTAAAATAATGTATATTGGTTCCCGGGAATCTAATATTTTTGTAATTTTTTTTTAATTTTTCCTAAACATAAAGAATGAAATGGCATTTATAGGACATTGCTTGTGCTCCTAAATACTTGGTTTGAGAATTCCAAATTGCAAAATCTAAGTGGGAGTAAGAACTGGTGACCTGACAATAAAATTAAATTTGAATGTTTCATTCATATGGAGAAGATTACAAGCCAAACTGGTAAGATAACCCTAATGGAGATTAAAAAAAAAAAAAGAAAAAAGAAAAGAAATTAACCTATTTCAATAAAACCCAAAAAAAAAAAAAAAATTGCAGCCAACATGCATGCTAAAATCTCATCAATCATAAGGGCCGTCGGGATCAAGTTGTTTACAGAGTGCAAGATATGTGCGATAGAGAAGTCTATCCTTGGCACCCGTCCGATGGTTCTTGGCGTGCTTGCAGAAATACTTTAACTGCTCAAGCGTGCAGCAACCAATCAACTGCCCCAGAAGCAAAAACAGCCAGTTGATCGTCTTCTTCTTCTCTGAAATAATCGGCTTCGCGCTATTCTCTTCTCCACAAAAATTGCACCTCGGAAAAGCAGGATTCGACAATACTTTCGGAGCCCTGTCACGCATGGAGCCCCTCTTGTTCGCGATTAAACAACCCACTTCAGCGAACTTCTCTTTCAACGGATACTCCATCTCATACTGGCGCTCGCATTTCTTGCATTGGACTTCGCCGGCAACGGTGACGATTTCATTAGACAGCAAGTAATTCAAGCTGTGGACGGTGGCTCGACGAGTTGTGGCCCACGGGAAAGGAGCAGGCACCGTCTCGCTCTTTCCGTCCTGCAGTGCCGGGCGACACTGAACGCGTCGAGACGTGCCGGCCTCACTCTGGTGCACTGGCGGGGTTGGCGTGGAGGACTCCGGCACCAAAGGCGGCACGTAGAGAGGGTGCGCGGGCGTGAGTGGAAGAGGCTCCGGTTGCGGGGTTGGCGTGGAGGACTCCGGCACCGAAGGCGGGGCGTAGAGAGGGTGCGAGGGCATGAGTGGAAGGGGCTCCGGTTGCGGGGTTGGCGTGGAGGACTCCGGCACCGAAGGCGGCGCGTAGAGAGTGTGCGAGGGCGTGAGTGGAAGGGGCTCCGGTTGCGGGGTTGGCGTGGAGGACTCCGTCACCGAAGGCGGCGCGTAGAGAGGGTGCGAGGGCTTGAGTGGAAGGGGCTCCAGTTGCGGGGTTGGCGTGGAGGACACCCGCACCGAAGGCGGCGCGTAGAGAGGGTGCGAGGGAGTGAATGGAAGGGGCTCCGGTTGCGGGTTTGGCATGGAGGACTCCGGCACCAAAGGCGGCGCATAGAGAGGGTGCGAGGGCGTGAGTGGAAGAGGGTCCGGTTGCGGGGTTGTCGTGGAGGACTCCGGCACCGAAGGCAGGGCGTAGAGAGGGTGCAAGGGCGTGAATGGAAGGGGCTCCGGTTGAGTGGTTGGCATGGAGGACTCCGGCACTGAAGGCGGCTCGTAGAGAGGGTGCAAGGGCATGAGTGGAAGGGGCTCCGGTTGCGGGGTTGGCGTGGAGGACTCCGGCACCGAAGGCAGCGCGTAGAGAGGGTGCAGGGGAAGGGGCTCCGTTTGAGGGGTTTCGGATAAAAGCGTTTGTACTGACAGAGACTGATGATCCATCGGCGGCGATGACGGCTGGTCAACCGACGGGGGTCGCCTAGCCTTTGTGGGTTGGAAAGAAAGAGACAGAGTAAGCTGCAAATCGGGTTCTTCCGCCTCCTCGAGTTCTTGAAACGGATACGTTGTTGTGATTTGGAAATCTTGGCTGCTGTTGTTCTTCTTCATCCTGCTGAGGTCTTGGTCGTTGCTAGGTTTGTCTTCTTCCTTCTTCATGGTGGGAGGAGATAGAAACAGAGAAAGATTGATCGGTTTGTCTTCATTCTTCATGGTGGGAGGAGACAGAAAAAAAGAAAGAAATAAACAGAGGATGCAAGAAGAAGTGAGAATATTGTGGAAAAGAAGAGGTAAAATATAAGAAAGGAGATGAAAAAATGAAGTGGGATTAATAGAATAGAATTCCTTTTGAATTTATAGGAAAAGATTGGCATATATATTCTTCTTCTTCTTCTTGCATTCAACCAGTGCAACTCAACCAGTGCAACCGTTAGGGAGAGACTATCACATGCGTGCGTGTCTACTGTAAAATACCGGACGGACAATCTGGGTGGTTAAAAAGACTATTGCTCCGAGCAAAACGCTGAATTTATTTATTTTTATTTTTTAAAATTAGTTATAGAATTTTGAAAGCAATAAAAAAGGAGCTAATTAACTAACTGCGAGATAATCTTTATAACAATTTCCTTTTGCTTTAACTCTTCAAAAAAATGTGTTAATCAAAGTTGGATAATTGGCGTGGGTGTTAATGAATAATGATAGACACAATTATCTGAATCAACACAGTCTTGGGGTAATGTAGAAATTATTATAAATTAATTAAAACCTTTTTGTCTTTTTTTTACAATTCAATGAATTTATATGAGATTTTGTTTATTAGAAGTTATTGCACTGTTGAAATTTTTTTATTTTTTTGTCTACATGCATTATTAATAAGGATAAAGTTCACTTAACCCTCTTAAACTACCACCCTAATGACAATTTACTCCCAAAACTATTAATTGCGACAATTTACCCCATAAACTACCAAAACAATGACAATATATCCCTACTTTTAACAAAATAACGAAATTAGCCTTATTAAAATAAAAATAAAAATACTAAAATTTTTTTTTTTTCAAGAATTTAAGGGTATTTTTGTTTTATTGAAAATTATATAGGGGTAATTTCGTCACTTTGCTAGTATTGGGAGTACATTGTCATTGTTTTGGTAGTTTTGAGTAAATTGTTGTAATTGATAGTTTGAAGGTTAGATTATTATTGAAGTTATAATTTGAGGGAGTTAAGTGGACTTTACCCTTAATAAAATTAAGGGAGCATGTCATCAATAATGTTTTTTTTTTTTGTTTTTGTTTTTTTAATAACATTTATGACTTTACTTTCATGTAGTTATTTAATTATTTTCACAATTAATATTATTTCTTACTTCTGAGCTTATATCTTCATCAAAAAACTATAAAAACACATCTCATGCATACAAGCAACTAACTTCATTTCTCTTTTTTTCTTGAGTAATTATAAAAATTATATTTTTATTTGATAATTATTGCACAATATTAGCGTATCAGTTTCAACCAACTATTGGACCCGTCAGTGTTAAAAAAAAGTCTCAAGTTGGTTGAAACTACAAAATTAATATGAGAATAACTTATATAGGGAGGTTGTACAAAAGTCACATTTTGTGCCACCAATAAGAAACTGACACATCAGTCAATTTCATTAGACTTATACTTAAAACAAAAACTCAACCACACCAGATTACACTCTAATAAAATAAAAAATTAAATTTTTTTATTTAAAAAAAAACACAGAATTGAAGGGGTGGCCGGATGGCCACCCGTCCCCCAATTTGGGTGGCCGACTGCCACCCCCAGGCCATGGGGTGGCTGCGCGGCCACTCCTATGGCCTGGGGTGGCCCGCCGGCCACCCCATAGGCCATGGGGTGGCGGCCAGCCACCCCAGATCTGGATCTAGGGTCGCTGGCCGCCACCCCCAGCCCATGGGGGTGGCTTACCGGCCACTCCCATGGCCTATGGGGTGGCCTGCGAGCCACCCCCATGGTCTGGGCGTGGCGGCCAGCCACCCCAGATCCGGATCTGGGGTGGCTGGCCACCACCCCTAGGCCTAGGGGTGGCCGCGCGGCCACCCCATGGCCTATGGGGTGGCCGGCGAGCCACCCCCAGGCCATGGGGGTGGCCGGCGAGCCACCCCCAGGCCATGGGGGTGGCCGTGCAGCCACCCCCATGGCCAGGGGGTGGCGGCTGGCAAGTGGGGGAAGGGTGGCTGCCTTCAATTTTTTTTTTTTTTTTAAATTTATAATTAATTTTTATTTATAATCTGGTGTAGTTAAGCTTTTTTAAAAAAATTTGAGTTTGATAAATTTAGCTTAAGTGTCATCTTCTGATTGGTTGCACAAAACTCACATTTTGTGCAACCTCCCTATATAAGTTATTCACAATTAGTATTATATAATAGTCATGAGATAAAAATATAATATATAACATATAATATTTCTCCTTTTTCTTCTTGTATTCGCATAACAGTACTCGTTGATTTCTACAGTTCTACTCTTCTATAAGGATAATTGAGTGTTGTAAAATTGAGTTTGGCTTGCCTTTAGATGTAAAAGTAGACGGTCAAAGTTACTTCAACTGAAAAAACAACTAAAATCATCCAAAGATCTTACAATCTTTACCAACCTGTTGACAAAACAACTAAAATCATCCAAATAGCTTACAATCTTTACCTGTTGAACAAGAAATCTACGATAGTTTGGATAGAGTGTGGCTTGGTCAAAAAATCATTAGAGATTTCTTATATACAAAAATAAATAATAAATAATTACTTTAAAAGTTGTTTCCACATTGTAGGGAATCTGATGTTTTTGTAAATTTTTTCAAACATAAAGAATGAATTGGCATATAGGGCATTGCTCTTAAATACTTGGTTTGAGTTAGAACTGGTGACCTGACAAAAGTAAATTTGAATGTTTCATTCATATGGAGAAGATTACAAGCCAAACTGGTAAGATATAACCCTAATGGAGATTAAAAAGAAAAAGAAATTAACCTAATTAAATAAAAACCAAAAAAAAAAAAAAAAAATTTGCAGCCAACATGCATGCTAAAATCTCATCGATCAAAAGGGCCGTCGGGATCAAGTTGTTTACAGAGTGCAAGATATGTGAGATAGAGAAGTCTATCCTTGGCACCCGTCCGATGGTTCTTGGTGTGCTTGCAGAAATACTTCAACTGCTCAAGCTTGCAGCAACCAATCAACTGCTCCAGAAGCAAAAACAGCCAGTTGATCGTCTTCTTCTTCTTTGAAATAATCGGCTTCGCGCTATTCTCTTCTCCACAAAAATTGCACCTCGGAAAAGGCGGATTCGACAATTCTTTCGGAGC
This sequence comes from Corylus avellana, assembly GCF_965113065.1. NCBI lineage: Eukaryota > Viridiplantae > Streptophyta > Magnoliopsida > Fagales > Betulaceae > Corylus > Corylus avellana. The sequence goes on along the minus strand of NC_142491.1, from coordinate 16,729,556 downwards.
CCTGTCACGCATGGAGTCCCTCTTGCTCGCGATAAAACAACCCACTTCCGTGAACTTCTCTCTCAACGGATACTCCATCTCATACTGGCGCTCGCATTTCTGGCATTGGACTTCGCCGGCGACGGTGACTATTTGATTAGACAGCAAGTAATTCATGCTGTGGACGGTGGCTCGACGAGTTGTGGCCCACGGGAACGGAGCAGGCACCGTCTCGCTCTTTATGTCCGTCAGCGCCGGGCGACGCCGGACGCGTCGAGACGTGCCGGCCTCATTCCGGTGCACCGGCGGGGTTGGTGTGGAGGACTCAGGCACCAAAGGCGGCAAGTAGAGAGGGTGCGCGGGCGTGAGTGGAAGAGGCTCCGGTTGCAGGGTTGGCGTGGAGGACTCCGGCACCGAAGGCGGCGAGTAGAGAGGGTGCGAGGGCGTGAGTGGAAGGGGCTCCGGCTGCGGGGTTGGCGTGGAGGACTCCTGCACCGAAGGCGGCGCGTAGAGAGGGTGCGGGGACATGAGTTGAAGGGGCTCCGTTTGCGGGGATAAAAGCGTTTGTACTGACAGAGACTGATGATCCATCGGCGGCAATGGCTGCTGGTCAACCGACGGGGGTCGCCTAGCCTTTGTGGGTTGGAAAGAAAGAGACAGAGTAAGCTGCAAATCGGGTTCTTCCGCCTCCTCGAGTTCTTGAAACGGATACGTTGTTGTGATTTGGAAATCTTGGCTGCTGTTGTTCTTCCTCTTCATGAAGTCTTGGTCGTCGTTCGGTTTGTCTTCTTCCTTCTTCATGGTGGGAGGAGACAGAAAGAGAGAAAGATTGTTCGGTTTGTCTTCATTCTTCATGGTGGGAGGAGACAGAAACAGAGAAAGAAATAAACAGAGGATGCAAGAAGAAGTGATAATATTGTGGAAAAGAAGAGGTAAAATATAAGAAAGGAGATGAAAAAATGAAGAGGGATTTTGAATTTGTAGGAAAAGACAGGCTTATCTTATATATTCAAATTCTTCTTCTTCTTCTTCTTGCACTCAACCAGTGCACCTCAACCAGTGCAACCGTTAGGGAGAGACTATCACATGCATGCGTGTCTACTGTAAAATACTGGACGGACAATCTGGGTGGTTAGAAAAGACTATTGCTCCTAGCAAAACGCTGAATTTATTTATTTTTATTTTTTAAAATTCGTTATAGAATTTTGAAAGCAATAAAAAAGGAGCTAACTAACTGCGAGATAATCTTTATCACAATTTCCTTTTTTTCAAGAGTGCGTTTGGAATTGCGATTTCGTAAAAATAATTTGCGTTTTAAAAAAATATCGGAAGGTTAGGGAGTGCTTATTTAAATAATTCACGTAACAAATATTTAATAAAAAGTCATTTTTAACACATTTTACTAAATGCCTTTGCGATTTTAAAAAATAATAATTTTAAAAATGCTATTTTAAAAAATGTTATTTTTAAAATTCCACTTATTAAAACCACAATCCCAAACACACCCTAACTCTTCAAAAAATGTGTTAATAAAAGTTGGATAATTGGCGTGGGTGTTAATGAATAATGATAGACACAATTATCTGAATCAACACGGTCTTGGGTAATGTGGAAAGTATTATAAATTAGATGCAAAGCACGCGGCGTGCGTGGCACGCCCACGCACGCCAGTGCAAAAATTTTTTTTTTTTTTTTTTTTTTTTAAAAAAAAATAATAAAATAATAATAAAATAATAAAAAAAAAAAATTTTGTGCCTGGCGTGCATCACTGTTGATGCACGCCAGGCGTGCTTTCCATCATTACTCAAAAGGTTTTAATTAATTTGTCTTTTTTTTTTACAATTCAATGAATTTATATGAGATTTTTTTTATTAGAAGTTATTGCACTGTTGAAACTTTTTTTTTTTTTTGGTCTGCATGACTTATTAATAAAATTAAGGGAACCTGTCATCAATAATTTTTTTTTAAATAACATTTATGTCTTTATTTTCATGTAGTCATTTAATTATTTTCACAATTAATATTATATCTTCGTCAAAAATCTACAAAAACACATCTCATGGAAGCAACTAAATTCATTTTTCTTTTTTCTTGAGTAATTATAAAAATTACATTTTTATTTGATAATTATTGCACAATATTAACGTGTCAGTTTTAATCAACTCTTGAACCAGTCAGTGTTAAAAAAAAACATCTCAAGTTGGTTGAAACTACAAAATTAATATTATAGAATAGTTATTAGATAAAAATATAATGTATAACATATAATATTTCTCCTTTTTCTTCTTGTAGTCGGATAACACTCGCTGATTTCTACTCTTCAATAAGGATAATTGATGAGTTTGGCTTGCCTTTTGATGTAAAAGTAGACGGTCAAAGTTACTTCAACTGAAAAAACAACTAAAATCATCCAAAGATCTTACAATCTTTTTACCAACCTGTTGACAAAACAACTAAAATCATCCAAATATCTTAGAATCTTTACCTGTTGACAAGAAATTTATGATAATTTGGATAGACTGTGGCTTGGTCAAAAAATCATTACAGATTTCTTATATACAAAAATAAATAATAAAAAATTTACTTTAAAAGTGCTTTCGACATTGCGATTTGAAAGGTGCGATTTTAAATTAAATCACAAAAATATAATTCTTTGGAATTACGTTTTTAAAAAATTATGATTTGAAAACATAAAAATTTTGGGTTTTCAAATAGTAAGTAAGGAGGTACTTTTTTGAAAACTCACAATTTTAAAAGGTTAAACTGTGATTTTTAAGGCTAAATTATGATTTTGCCAAAATTTTAACTGTGTTTTAAAAAAATCACGTTTTCATTTTAAAATATATATATTTTTAAATTGTACTTTTTGAAATCGCAAACCTAAACCACCTAAGTAAAAAGTATTTGAAATCCTCTCTCTCTCTCTCATAATTTTTACATTTTATTTTTGGGTTAAATACCATATTCCCCTGTGGTTTAACAACTTTATTTTTTGTGCAAACGTGGCATTCCGTTTGGACAAAATTTAACGAATTACTATCTCCGTTATTATTCAAACCACATGTAAATAAAAATTAAACCTCATGGAGAAAAAATAAAATTGTTGAAGCAGACAATAAGTTATTTAACCCTTTATTTTTCGAACGAAATCTCCACCAAATTTTCGGTCTAAAATCGGTAAAATTAATGCAGCGCTGCCTGGTCGTCTTCAAAGATACTCACCAACTCCTTCCGACAAACAGAGAACCACAACATACCCTTTGGTCACCCACCACCAGCAGGAGCAATCACCGGCCAACATCCGGCGACCGAATACCGGAGAGATCAACGCAGCTGGAAGCTGGTCCCTCTGGGCTCGATACCCATAGAAAAAGTTAAGGTAATTTTCTAAATTTTCTCAATCTAAATGCTTGGTTTATATTTTTACCTGATGGGTAAGGAGTAACTAAGAGAATGGAAGCTGATAATGCGCAAACCCACTTATGTTTTCAGTAATAATAACAGTTTCGGCATGCTCAATTTGTGTTTACCTATTCCCTAGCACATAAATTTGTTCTTATTTTGTTGTTGGTGTGTTGTAAATTCTTTGTATTTTTAGGTTAGTGTATGATTAGATGTCGTTAGGTTAATTGTTTGTTGATTTAGGAGAAGTACATAGGTGGAAGAGAGCGATATTGACGGTTCGCTCCGTGGAGTGACACAATTTTCAGTTTGGAGTCCAATTTCAGTTTTTGGTAGGATTTAGATATTTGGGTTTGTGAATCATCCTAGATTTTTTGATTCAAGTTGAATGGCTTAGGTGGCAGCAAATTTTATGTTTTAACTTTGTTACCCGTAAGAGAGGGTTGTTTGAGGTTAGATCATAATATAATGCCCTAACCCCCATGACAATATCTCCTTTCCTTGGAAGAGTATTTGGCGGAGTAAGGTTCCTTGAAGAGTGGCTTTCTTTGCCTGGTCGGTTGCTTTAGGGAAGATTCTCGCTATGGATAATTTAAGAAAGCAGAATCTCATTGTGGTAGATTGGTCTTGCATGTATAAGAAGAGTGAGGGAATTGTAGATCACCTTTTACGTTATTGTGAGGTTATTAAGGCTTTATGAAATTATTTATTTGGTCTTTTGTAGGTTAGAGTGGGTTATGCCTCGTCAGGTGGTGGATCACTTTCTAGTTAGTGAGGGGTGTTGGGAAGTAACTTGGGTGCAACACTGCTGAAGATGATTCTGCCACGTTTAATGTGGTGTATTTTGAGAGAGAAGAGAGAGAGAGAAATGATTGAAATTTTGAAGATTGTGATAGGACGACGATGGAGTTAAAGGTTTTTTTTTTTCCAAAACTCTTTACCAGTTGACAACTGCCTATAATCGTTTGCATGTTTCTAATTTTCCTGATTTTTTTAATCTTTTAAATTGTTCTAATTAAGTGTTTTTCTTGTATACTTCTTTGTGTACTTGGATTACACCCTTTCGCTTTTAATATATTCGATTACTTATCAACAAATTTATTTGTTTCAAAAGTAACCTTTAGTAGGCTTCCATTCTCATATTCCATCTTTGTAAACAATTTCCTCAATTCCCAGCTATTGCTTGGCGCTTTTGGAAACGTTACTTGACATGAACAACTTGTAAATTTATGTGGTATTGCAATTATTATATCTTATTCCGTGTTAATTTCTTGAGATAACAAACTTCCTGCAGTTGATTGTTTTTGTAGCAGCTAGGAAGCCCCGAAATGGACAACCTGGTAGATTCTCTGAACAGTGCATATCAGGAGTTTGTTGCTGCAGCAGCTAGTGTGCTCGAAGCCAAGGAGATTTCTGGTGCCCAGAAAATAGCTGCCACAGATGCTGCTCTAGAAAATTTTAAGCAGAGATGGGAGTTGTTCAGAGTGGCTTGTGACCAAGCGGAGGAGTTTGTGGAGTCTGTGAAGCAAAGGATAGGATCAGAGTGCCTCGTAGATGAAGCAACTGGCTCACTGGCTGGGAAGTCAGGTCAGGCTGTCACTACTGGTCTTCCACCCATTAGTGCTGTCCGGTTGGAACAGATGAGTAAGGCTGTCAGATGGCTTGTGATTGAACTACAGCATGGTTCTGGAACTGCTGCTGGTTCAGCCCATTCCCACCCTTCTGCTCCTTTTGATGCTAGGTTCTCTGAAGATGCAGCTCAATAGGTATTATATGATGTATGCTGACAAAAAAAGTCATGCTTTTCTTGTTTTTCAATTTGCTTGAAAGTGAATGTAGTTCTTGTTACATCATTGGAGGTGGTTATCTTATCACCAATACGATGAATGTGATTCATTTCTTATCCTGTGCTGATAATATTTGATATGCCTCTTGAAATAACTTAGTGAATTTACTTAACTTAGGGATCCTTTACACTGTATGGTTCCACCGTACTAGTGTTGTCGTCCCTTGGCTTTTTCATAAAATTCCTTTGCCTTTTCATACAAAAAAAAAAAGAAGAATTTAAATGGTTGAGAATTTTGTTTCTTTGATTAACACATAAAACTGCAACTCTTGCACGCACCAGAGTTCTTACAGTAATATCTAAAATATCTCTTTTGTGTCAGTAAAGCAATAGCAACCAATATCAAGTGATGGTGCCACACGCACGCACATACACCGGAGAGATTGTGCCCGATGGTTTAGGCCATTAAGATGATCTAAAAGACTATAACATTAGCTGACAAGTGACTTATATGGATACCAGGATTCCTTCTGTTGTCTATTTGCATTTTTGTTGTGGGCATCTCTTCTTTTTTTACTTATAAATAAAAGCTGAGGTGCTGGATGCCCATTCCGGTATCCTAAATGGTTTAATATATTCAGAATTCCAGTGTTTATTAACAAATGTATTCAGGTCTTTTATTTATTCAAACAGTAATCTCTTAAGTTGATCCGCCCCTTTTTTTTTTTTTTTTTTTTTTTAATTACTTTTTCATACTGTTATTGTTGGTACTGACTCTGTAATATTTTAAATTTTCATTTACTGCTTTTATAATTTGCATATTCATGTCCCATATGGTTATTTATTCTATTAGGGGGCAAATTGTCAATTGAATTATATAAGGAAGAACATTACAATCATAGTGTACATGATTAGAGAGATTCTGCTATGAACATTCAAAATATAAGGAAGAAACATGCCAAGTAAGCCTGCAGCTCGGATCTTCCATTAGCCAGCCAAAATCAATGTCACGCTAAATTCAAAGGCAGATGTTTATTATCTGATAATGTTTGGTATGAAAGTAATAGTAGTTGCACATCTATGTGTTTGTATGCATAGGTAGAGACGAGCTAGGCGTATGTAGAATGCGTGCATATTACATGCAGGCTGCATTGTTCCTCATTGACTAAATGGTTTATGTGGCAGGTATCTCTTCTTCCAGCTATCATCATGAAGACCCTCCTCTTATCCAAAAAAATGCTGAAAGAAGGTTTATTGGTGCCTTGTTCTTGTTTTATGCTATCTGAGTGCGGAAGATCTAAAATATCAAAGCAAAGCATTGTGATACTCTTTTGTGGTGTTCTGTAATGCTAAGACTGAGGATTCAAGAATCAAGGATGCAGGCTTTATCTTTACAGTTTCAGACTAGGCTTAGATGCTGGAAAAAAAATTATAGCACTCGTGTTGTAATTTTTTCAGTGGTTCATTTTCTCTCTCCTTATAAAAAAACTTTAAACTTGATCTTGACTATTGAAAAAACTACAGCACCTATGCTACTTAAGCCAAATTCGCCATTGCTTACGTTTTTATGGGAGAGCTGCAAAGGGTGGGCAAGACTTGCAGTCTTGTGGAAAGGGCTAGTTCACATATAGTTGTAATTTTATGAGATTTTTATTGAGGATGTAATGAATGATATGTACTTTCATGACATTTTTGATATATACATTACCTATCATTCCACATTCCACATTTCAGATACTTTCACACACTAATCAATCATCTATATATCTACTTGCACCTATCTTTCCATAGCCAAACCAATTAGTCCTCACTTCCTTTGCTCTCAAATCCCTTACTTTCTTCACCCTTTTCATTTGTGATCTTCGCCATCTTTCTGAATGATATGTACTTTCATGGTTAGATGATAATTATAATGTAATGATATAACTCTGAGATAGCTAGGTGATTTGTTTTGAATAGTTCAAGTACCTAAAAGCCTAAAACATTAGTGAGTTTTATTTATAGTATTACTTAACAAATGAATATGGGTGATTTTATTCATTTTGTCGTGATATAATAAGGTAAACTGATTTTTTGAATTAAATTATCTTGAATTAGATATAGATACCATAATCATGGTGATATTTTGAAAGAAGTATAATGTTATTTTTTATATTCATATCACACCTATTGACTGAAGTCTTGAAAGAAACACATGAAGATTATTACCATATTTTTGTTACTCTTTCGTTTCCCATTTGGTTTTATTATTTCAAAACAAAAACATTAAAAAACAAACAAATCAAAATACAAAATGTTAACAAAACACTTCAAACTATTTTTACCTTTTATAGTGGTCTGGGGTGGCCGAAGATAGGGGGCGGCTAGCCCCCCTTGTTATTTTTTATTTGATTTTAATTTTATTTTTTTTAAAAAAAATTAATTAATATTTTATTATTTAATTTAAGTGGGCTGTTGGCCAAAATTGAAAATTAGAGAAACTCCAATTCTCCCAATAATGGGAGGGGATCCTGATTCGGGACTACTAGGGTTTGTCGTATGGATTGGGATTCTTGACAATGCTGCCAAAATTGCTCATCAGCTTTTTCTCAAATTCTGGCCATCCAATGTCATCAAACAGTCACAATTTCGCCACGTGTCCTAACTAAAGATAAATAATAAAATATTATTTATATTTAAAAAATATATATATAAAACAAAATATTAAAATATTAAAATTAAAAATTAAAAAAATTGGGGTGGCCGACCACCCCAACCAGCTCCTGGGGCATATTAAAAATTAAAAAAATTGAGGTGGCCGACCACTCCAATTGAGCTCCACCACCCCCAGGGGCCGGTTGGGGTTGGCCGAACCACCCTCAATGGCCAAATTTTAGGTTTTGGTCATGGGAGATGGTTCGGCCACCCCCAACTGGCTCATAGCTTAGTTGGGGTGGCCGGCCACCTAATTTTTTTAATTTTTAATTTTAATATTTTATTTTATAATTTTATTTTTAAAATAAATAATATTTTATTAGTAGCGGAATATGTGAAAAAATTATAACAATTGAATGATATTAGATGACCAAAATGGACAATTTTGGCGTATCGCTCCTGATCCCTGTCGTATAGCAGAACTATTGGAAAACTTGTCCGATCTCCATACGTACAAGTAGAATTGAAGTAGAAGGATACAAATTTGTAGTTAGGTTGCTGAAAAGTAGCGAAACCCAAAACCTAAGTAGTCTGGAGTAGGTTTACAAAAAAACAAAAAGTAGTAGTCTGAACTAGATGTCCAAGGTGCCGGAGCAGGTAGGGTATCCCCACTCCTCTTTCGGCCCGTAGTATGCCCATGGCCCTACAACGGTACTGTTTTAAGGTGGGTACTGTAGTCTTTTTTAGAAATAAATATTTGATTGATTTTAGTGAAAATGTTTTATGAAAAAAAAATAAAAAAATATATTTTATATAAAAAAATATAAAAAATTTATTTTGTAGTGATTTTTTTATTTAAATAATAATAATAAAAATAATTAATGTAATATAAAAAATAGGGATGTTGAAATTAATTTGAAGGTTAAAAAGTTTTTCTTTTTGGATTGAGGGAGGCGTTCCAGGCGCTTTGGCAAACACACCCAAAACTGCTTGGCCTCACACCATGTGGGGGAGACATTTTCACAGAGCTCACCAACCCGAGTGAGATTCTTCGCAGAAGTACTCAAGGTAAGCTTCAAAGCTCCAACCCATTTGGGCTGGGCTTCCCAGGACAAAATCTGTTATGTAACAGGCACAAGTGATTGCAAATTTCCCCAAGTTTTCTGCTCCGTTTCAATCTGTTGTATTTATTTTTCTGGGTTTTTAAGATTCAATGTTTCTGATTATTGTGGATATTTTTCTTTCTACAATTGGCTGGTTTTCGCACATCTGAAAAATACTCTCTTTAAATTTCTTTTGCGTATGCTTCTTTGTTATTCCGAGATAGCTGTGTTTTGTATACGTACGTTCCTTTACTATTTGGGAACTTTAGTTTGATGGGTTTATTTTTATTTTCTTATAGAGTTTTCAGACTGATGGAGTTTGGAGAAGAAATTCGGAAGGCTAAACATTCCATTGCTCAAGTAAGTGGCTAAGAGCATGAACTTCTTGTTTAGTGTTATTTATTTACTGGGTAATTTGTTTTTACTATAATTCGCTTCAGCCACGTGGTTCAGTGAGTTTATCGGGTGTGATGAATTTTCCTTGATATATTTTATGAGGAAACGGACTTAAGCAGTTGATCGGAACCCTTGAAAAAAGCATGTGATTGCAAAAATTTCAAGAGGTGTTAAGGTCCGTTTGATTTAAAAAATAACGTTTTCTAAACTTGCAATTGGAAAAAGAGGAGCATAATAAGCTCTTATTTTGCTCCACAAAGCAAGCTCTTTAAGTTTGATTTATTAACTTTTTATAACTTTTGTGGATCTGAAAATGCGACTTTTTGTGCTTCTTTAAGAGGTTATAAATTGTAATATTGTTGGCCCATCTATGGTGAAGGAAGACTTTGCTGATTGATACTCATGATTCAGGTCATGGGCTTTCCTTTGAACTTAAATATGTTCATTCTGGATTTTTTGGGTGCTGCAGATTGGCAATTTCGGACTTCTACTCTTATGGTGTATTCTTCATTTTCTTGTCAACGTATGGTACTTTCTGCTGGAAATAGTTCATGCGGTTGAAGGTTACTTTATCTCTAGCGGACTACTGAAGAAGTACGAAGCCCTTAATTTAGGAAAGCTCCGGTACCTGGCTATTGTGGTAGGAAGTGAAGAAGCTTACCAAACTTCAGAGATCACTAAACTTTTACAGTGGCTGGAAACTATTGGCGTGAAGCATGTATGCCTTTATGACACGGAAGGTGAGACACATAAGTTTAACAAGGTGGAAGTTCTACAATTGCTGTGTAATAATGTAAAGGCGTGCATGCAACTCTTGTTTTGCAAATGATGCATTTTTAAACATTTTGATGCTATAGGAGTATTAAAGAAATCAAAAGAAGCCATCTTGGAGAAGATGAACAATGCAACAGTATTTCAGGTACTATCTTTCTATCTGTACAATAAAGTTACACTTATGTCCCCAGTTTACCACCATTCATTGATGGAAGTTACTAACCAATGAAGGGGCTGTTCAGCTAATATGTTAATACGATTATAGGTGTAACAAAAACCCATTATTGTACTATACCAGCAAATCGACTTTTCTTGTCATATAAAACTTCATTTAAAAAAGCTTACTACAGGAACAATGTGGGTAACTTGTACAGTCTCATTAGGATAAATTTAACATAATAGTTGATGTAAAAGTCTTTATATGCACGTGTGTACACTCATTTGGTGCTTCTTTCTTTATTCCTTAAACTGTACATGAATTTTATTTGTTCTTTCAAATACATTAGACAAAGAGCCTCCTCGTTTGTGGGTTCCTTTTCTTTAATGATGAATAACTGTGATAGTGATACTTTTAATAAAAAGATACTCAACATTATTTGTATCATCTGCAATGGATTATTGGTATGTTAAGTATTCTATCGGAGCTATCAACACATTTAGGGTTTATTATATGTGCAGGAAGCTGATGAAAATGATAAGCTACTTGACCAAAAACATATGTCATTAGAATTTGCTTCATACTCTGACGGAAAGGGAGCTGTGGCTAAAGCAGCTAACTTACTTTTCACAAAGTATATAACATCAGCTAATTCTGGTGGAGATCAGGAACATAGAATTTTTACAGAAGCTCACATGACCGAGGCACTAAGAGCCGTTGGTTTGTTTTACTTTTCAGATGTTCTTAATAGTTCAGAGAATTGATTATGTTTTCATTTTAATGTATGAACTTTGGGTATTTGTGTTCATATACTATCAGGTAGCGGAGGGCCAGAACCTGACCTTCTATTAGTATATGGACCTACAAGATGTCACCTAGGTTTCCCTGCATGGAGGATTCGATATACCGAGATTATGTGAGTATTCTTTCTTCTCGTGGTGTTTTTCTTCCTAAATACTTCACTTAGTTGCTGTGATATAGGAGAAGTTACCTCTTGTTTTCAAGGGAGGCTAGGGTTTTTTTTTTTTTTTTTTTTTTTTGGGTTTTATTTTACAGGCTTTCTTAGTAATATTGAGATTTCTTATTTTTTTTAGTAACTTTAGGACACTTTTGGGAGTTTTTAATACGAAGCTGTGAGAAATAAAAAACTCATTGATCCATCAAATTACACAACTTCTCCAAAGCTAAAGAAATGTTCAGTATTAAGCCAAATTCTAAGTTTAAAAGACTGTTTCTGTGGGGTTCATTTTGAGATTTAGTATTTATGTTCCAGCTCAGTACTCCTGGTAAGGAAAAAAAAAAAAAAACAAAAAAAGTCAAATAGTCTGTGTAAGCAGCACTCTGGACCTTTTTTAGTGCCAGCCTTTTCTGAAACATGTCCTTTTTCCATTTGGTCAATGGAGGAATGTTGAAGGTTTGTTGCTTAGCATGGGGAGCAGCTATGTGTAACCTGAATTGTTTCAGCTTTCAATAGATTTGTACAATGTTGCTTGCGTAAAGGATGCTTATGTGGCGGATCATTTTGAGTTATTTAGTGACTCTTGTCGGTAGGATGTAATCTTTATCAAAGTGGCACACGATTGAGAGGCAGATGTATTTGCTTCATTTTTCAATTTGCTGTATTCCTTCAAATTGAGATGTGCAAGTAAAGACAAGCTTTGTCAGCCCCCCTTCCAAGAGAGGGTTGTTTTACGTTAGATCTTTCTACAATGTTCTTGTTCTCCATGATAGTACTCCCTTCCCTTGGAAGGGTGTTTGGTGGTGGGATAAGGTTCTCATGGGAGTGGCATTTTTTGCTTGATCAGCCACTTTAAGGAAAGATCCTCACCATTGATAAGTTAAGGAAATGACCTATCTTAGTGGTAGAATGGTGTTGTATATGTAAGAGGAGTGAGAAGTCTGTGGATCATCTTCTACTGTATTGTGAGATTACTAGGTAGGACATTATGGAATGCTATTTTCAGTCATGTCGGGTTATCGTATTTGCTTATCTTGAGTTTCCATTATGATCCATGAGCGAGTTTACAACAGTGTTTGTAGTGAAAACCAAAAACCTAAAAAGGGCTGCTTTCTGAAAATCCCGACAAAAAGAAGGAAAAAACTAAACAAAAAGAAGCACTTGACTTCAATATCTTCATTTTTGTCATGTCTTTTTGAGAAACTTTATGTTGCGCGTATTTGCTTTCTCCATTTTCTGATCAGGGAGTTGTGGTGAGCTTGTGCGATTGAGAAACTTCTCACTATGTCACATTTTCTTTTCTTGGACTGAAAATGCGACCCATTTTTGTTTTGCAGACATATGGGATCATTGAAGTCCATGAGACACGGTTCCCTACTTAAGGCCATTTACAAGTTCACCATTGTGCGCCAGAACTTTGGTAAGTGCCCTATTTGTTTTGTTTTGCAATTGCTATTTCTTCCTAATAACATGAATGAGAACTAATGATCGAACAAAATCCTTAAAAAAGTTGTATGCTAAAACCTCCATGGTTAATTTAAATTTGAATTTCCACCTTGATTTGCAATAGAAATTTTCTTACTATCACAATCTAAGTGGCATTCCCCCCTCCCCCCCCCCCCCCCCCCCCTCTTTTATAACTTCGCAGTGAATTATTTATTTTTCTAAGGTCATACGAAATGGTGACTCTTCTTTCTCACTGATGAACTAGTCTTCATTTCCTATCATCAGTTCACCAGCTCGTTTCTTTCAGATTTGATTTGGTTCACACTGGATTAAATTTGTTTTCATTTATGGCCATAAGGCATTTTCTTCTCTGCACAAATGGTTCTTGGAAGAAACTTATCTACTATTTTGAAGACGCTGTAATCTTTTGTTCCAACAGGCAAGTGAGCCACTCAGATGGGAAGGTCGTCATCTTGGATAAGCGGTGCAGAGCTTCCAACGTTTGTCCAGGGGTTGTAAATTTTTTATCCTTTTACATAAAGGCAGATTGCACTGGCGTATAATCTGCCAAGTTCTTCATAAATGTGAAAGCCTCTCTCTCTCTCTCACATGTGAGGCAACATATTATTGTTATTGAGTTACGAAATGACAAGCAAATGATTTAGTGCTTTTGGGCAGAAATTCCTATATCTGATTTGTTTGTCTTTGACACAGAGTTTTCCTTCTATTTTTCTCCAATTCAGTTTATTAAATTGACACGGACAAATTCCTATATCTGATTTAGTGCATGTGAAAATCATATGATCTATTGCATTTTGGACATGCTACCTTAATACACTGATTTTGAGGAAACTTTATCGACTCAATTTGGAGGAAAAATTTGTTCTTAGACAAAATTATGATGCATTGAGAATGCTTGACAAAATGTGGGCTGTCATTTCCATAAAATGTTGATTTCCTAGTGAGTTTGTAAGGGAATGAAGCAAAAGATACAGTAGTCCATAAAATGCATGTGAGAATTACATGATCTATTAAAAATGGTGCTTGTGAAAATCATATGCAAATGAGTAATGCTTGAAATTATACTTTTATCTTACAATGTTGATGTGTTAGTGCTAATCAATACTTGGGCACCCATGATAAAAAATAAAAGATAAAAAAAAAAAAATCTAATAGTTGATTGGCACCGGCACGTCAGCAAAATAAGATAAAAGTGTGGTTTCATTGATTGAAACTGTCACGTCAGTAAAATAAGATAAAAGTGTAGTTTTTAGCATTACTCTATGCATTCTAGACACATTTTAGTTTAGAGCAATGCTAAAAACTATACTTTTATTTCATCATTATTTTACGCGGTTGACGTACCAATCAATCTTTAGATTTTTTTTTTTGTCAATTATCAATGATTGATTGGTACTACGATGTCAGGATAGAATAGTGATAAGATAAAAGTGTATTTTCTAACGTTATTCTTTAGTTTAGTTTGAAAGAAAACTTTGTTCGATATTCTTACGAAAATTTCAACTTTTTGGGAATGACATGGAATATATGGAGGACAGAGTTGACGGTTGGATTCTTATCAACAAACTGAAAAAAAAACACTCAGTTTGAACTCATAACACAAATGGCAGGCATGTTTCATAACTAACTGCTTAATTAAGAAACAAAGTCAGAGCCTTTTGTACATCTGACTTTCCCCTACAAGACATAGAAACAACAAACTAGAAAGTAGCATCACAAGCAGAACAAGAACTCGGTGATTATTGACCTTTATTCAACATCTACACAACATATATAGAGGCAACTGGCAAGGCAACGGTGCTGCTCAGATAGAGGCTGTTGTTGGCGATGGAACCCAGACAAGATGATATACAGGGAGGAAATGGCATATTGGAGAAGACGAGCTGGGCTTGATTCCAAGTTGTCTAAACAGGATGTTATCAGGGTCCCAATCAGACGTGTCCATGTGGCATACAGCAACAGCTTCCACCTTCTGCCCGTTTTCACCTCCTAGAGAAACCTTGAAAATCTTGCTATTTTCTATGAAGTGACAGTAGAAAACTTTGTAAGAGTAGGGCAATGGGTGGCAGGCAACCCATTTAGGAGCATGAATTTCTTCTGAAATAGTCAAGACACTGTAGTTTTGTGTCAACTCTGGCATTGTGGGGAACTGTTTTGTTGTTAGAACATTCAAGTTGGTCCCCGAGCCCATGATGTTGTTGACAAAATCAAGCATGGATTCTAAAGAGGTAGCACAGAGCTTGATCTCCCCCTTGATGGGTAAAGATTCACACTGCATGAGTGTGTCTTTCATGGCTTTTGCATTGGGAGAATCTGCAGGGATTGAGAAGAGTTGGAGAACGTTTGGGAGTTGGGGCATTGAGAAAGGAATGGAATCAGCTTCTCCTCTAGGCAAGAAATGGGGGAATTCTTGTATGGGAAAGTGGACTGCCATTGTTCTCCCAACATACAGATCATCGAATGTAAAAAAGCCAAATTTGAATGCTTTTGAGTGGTCCATGTGGGATGATGATGATGATGGCTTTGCTGCCATTTGATTTTCATGCGAGTCATCCAACTCTTTCACGTCTTGGGTATTTATGTAACCAGCTATGTAACTGTCTTTCTCATCTCCTCTGCCTCCATAACCAGTTTTGTAATTTGCTTCTCTGTTTTTGTACCCAGCTATGTAGGGTTGCTTCATCTCTTCTTGGTTTGCCACCACTTGTTGGCCACACTACAAACAACAACTCAAATCAAGATCAACTTTAACAAAGAGTTACAAATTCTAGCTGCTCCTAAATAAAGAGTAGTGAGAAAATAAGAAACAAACACTAACATGCTTTTTATTCTCCATCTCAGTGTCTTTCAAGGCTTTTTTAGTACCATACTGAGCTATATAATTGTCTTTCACATCCTCTCTCGTTATGTAATTTGCCCGTCTGTTTGTGTACCCAGCTATGTAGGGTTGGTTCATCTCTTTTTGGCTTTCTATCTCCTCTTGCTGGTGGCCCTGGAAACAAGAATCCAAATTAAGACCAACTTGACAAAATGTAAACCCTTGAATACAGTGTAGCAGGCAAATATATATCACCAAAACAAACACCAACATGCTCTCTATTCTCCATCTCAGTGTCTTTCAGGGCCTTTTTAGTACCACATTGAGCTATGTAATTGTCTTTCACATCTGTTCTAGTTCCATAACTAGTTTTATAACTTGCCTGTCTGTTTGTGTACCTAGCTATGTAGGGTTGGTTCATCTCTTTTTGGTTTTCCATCTCCTCTTGCTGCTGGCCCTGCAAACAAGAATCCAAAATAAGATCAACTTGACAAAATGGAAAACCCTTAAACATAGTGTAATAGGCATATATATCACCAAATCAAACACTAACATGCTCTCTATTCTCCATCTTAGTGTCTTTCATGGCTTTTTTAGTACCATACTGGTCTATGTAATTGTTTTCCATCTCCTCTTGCTGGTGGCCCTGCAAACAAGAATCCAAAATAAGATCAACTTGACAAAATGGAAAACCCTTAAACGTAGTGTAATAGGCATATATATCACCAAATCAAACACTAACATGCTCTTTATTCTCCATCTTAGTGTCTTTCATGGCTTTTTTAGTACCATATTGAGCTATGTAATTGTCTTTCACATTCTCTTTAGTTACGTAACAAGTTATGTAATTTACCTGTTTGTTTGTGTACCCAGCTATGTAGGGTTGGTTCATCTCCTTTTGGTTTTCCACCTCCTCTTGCTGGTGGCCCTGCAAACAAGAATCCAAATTGATCAACTTGACAAAATGGTAAACCCTTAAACGCAGTGTAATATGCATATATATCACCAAATCAAACACTACATGCTCTCTATTCTCCATCTTAGTGTCTTTCATGTCTTTTTTAGTACCATACTGAGCTATGTAATTGTCTTTCACATCCTCTTTAGTTCCGTAACTAGTTATGTAATTACCTGTCTGTTTGTGTACCCAGCTATGTAGGGTTGGTTCATCTCTTTTTGGTTTTCCACCTCCTCTTGCTGGGGCCCCTGCAAACAAGAATCCAAATTAAGATCAACTTGACAAAATGGAAAACCCTTAAATGCAGTGAAATAGGCATATATATCACCAAATCAAACACTAAAATGCTCTCTATTCTCCATCTCAGTGTCTTTCAAGGCTTTCTAGTACCATACTGAGCTATGTAATTGTCTTTCATAGCCTCTTTAGTTCTATAACTAGTTATGTAACTTACCTGTCTGTTTGTGTACCCAGCTATGTAGGGTTGGTTCATCTCTTTTTGGTTTTCCACCTCCTCTTGCTGGTGGCCCTGCAAACAAGAATCCAAATTGATCAAATTGACAAAATGAAAAACCCTTAAATAAAGTGTAATAGGCATATATATCACCAAATCAAATACTAACATGCTCTCTATTCTCCATCTTAGTGTCTTTCAAGGCCTTTTTAGTACCATACTGAGCTATGTAATTGTCTTTCACATCCTCTCTAGTTCCATAACTAGTTATATGTAATTTACCTGTCTATTTCTGTACCCAGCTATGTAGAGTTGGTTCATCTCTTTTTGGCTTTCCATCTCCACTTGCTGGTGGCCCTGCAAACAAGAATCCAAATTAAGACCTACTTAACAAAATGTAAACCCTTAAATTCAGTGTAGCAGGCAAGTATATATCACCAAAACAAACACTAACATGCTCTCTATTCTCCATCTCAGTGTCTTTCAAGGCTTTTTTAGTACCACACTGAGCTATGTAATTGTCTTTCACATCCTCTCTAGTTCCATAACTAGTTATGCAATTTACCTGTCTGTTTGTGTACCCAGCTATGTAGGGTTGGTTCATCTCTTTTTGGTTTTCCACCTCCTCTTGCTGGTGGCCCTGTAAACAAGAATCCAAATTGATCAACTTGACAAAATGGTAAACCCTTAAACGCAGTGTAATATGCATATATATCACCAAATCAAACACTACATGCCCTCCATTCTCCATCTTAATGTCTTTCATGTCTTTTTTAGTACCATACTGAGCTATGTAATTGTCTTTCACATCCTCTTTAGTTCCGTAACTAGTTATGTAATTACCTGTCTGTTTGTGTACCCAGCTATGTAGGGTTGGTTCATCTCTTTTTGGTTTTCCACCTCCTCTTGCTGTGGCCCCTGCAAACAAGAATCCAAATTAAGATCAACTTGACAAAATGGAAAACCCTTAAATGCAGTGAAATAGGCATATATATCACCAAATCAAACACTAAAATGCTCTCTATTCTCCATCTCAGTGTCTTTCAAGGCTTTCTAGTACCATACTGAGCTATGTAATTGTCTTTCATAGCCTCTTTAGTTCTATAACTAGTTATGTAACTTACCTGTCTGTTTGTGTACCCAGCTATGTAGGGTTGGTTCATCTCTTTTTGGTTTTCCACCTCCTCTTGCTGGTTGCCCTGCAAACAAGAATCCAAATTGATCAAATTGACAAAATGAAAAACCCTTAAATAAAGTGTAATAGGCATATATATCACCAAATCAAATACTAACATGCTCTCTATTCTCCATCTTAGTGTCTTTCAAGGCCTTTTTAGTACCATACTGAGCTATGTAATTGTCTTTCACATCCTCTCTAGTTCCATAACTAGTTATGTAATTTACCTGTCTATTTCTGTACCCAGCTATGTAGGGTTGGTTCATCTCTTTTTGGCTTTCCATCTCCACTTGCTGGTGGCCCTGCAAACAAGAATCCAAATTAAGACCTACTTAACAAAATGTAAACCCTTAAATTCAGTGTAGCAGGCAAGTATATATCACCAAAACAAACACTAACATGCTCTCTATTCTCCATCTCAGTGTCTTTCAAGGCTTTTTTAGTACCACACTGAGCTATGTAATTGTCTTTCACATCCTCTCTAGTTCCATAACTAGTTATGCAATTTACCTGTCTGTTTGTGTACCCAGCTATGTAGGGTTGGTTCATCTCTTTTTGGTTTTCCACCTCCTCTTGCTGGTGGTCCTGCAAACAAGAATCCAAATTGATCAACTTGACAAAATGGTAAACCCTTAAACGCAGTGTAATATGCATATATATCACCAAATCAAACACTACATGCTCTCTATTCTCCATCTTAGTGTCTTTCATGTCTTTTTTAGTACCATACTGAGCTATGTAATTGTCTTTCATAGCCTCTTTAGTTCTATAACTAGTTATGTAACTTACCTGTCTGTTTGTGTACCCAGCTATGTAGGGTTGGTTCATCTCTTTTTGGTTTTCCACCTCCTCTTGCTGGTGGCCCTGCAAACAAGAATCCAAATTGATCAAATTGACAAAATGAAAAACCCTTAAATAAAGTGTAATAGGCATATATATCACCAAATCAAATACTAACATGCTCTCTATTCTCCATCTTAGTGTCTTTCAAGGCCTTTTTAGTACCATACTGAGCTATGTAATTGTCTTTCACATCCTCTCTAGTTCCATAACTAGTTATGTAATTTACCTGTCTATTTCTGTACCCAGCTATGTAGGGTTGGTTCATCTCTTTTTGGCTTTCCATCTCCACTTGCTGGTGGCCCTGCAAACAAGAATCCAAATTAAGACCTACTTAACAAAATGTAAACCCTTAAATTCAGTGTAGCAGGCAAGTATATATCACCAAAACAAACACTAACATGCTCTCTATTCTCCATCTCAGTGTCTTTCAAGGCTTTTTTAGTACCACACTGAGCTATGTAATTGTCTTTCACATCCTCTCTAGTTCCATAACTAGTTATGCAATTTACCTGTCTGTTTGTGTACCCAGCTATGTAGGGTTGGTTCATCTCTTTTTGGTTTTCCACCTCCTCTTGCTGGTGGTCCTGCAAACAAGAATCCAAATTGATCAACTTGACAAAATGGTAAACCCTTAAACGCAGTGTAATATGCATATATATCACCAAATCAAACACTACATGCTCTCTATTCTCCATCTTAGTGTCTTTCATGTCTTTTTTAGTACCATACTGAGCTATGTAATTGTCTTTCATAGCCTCTTTAGTTCTATAACTAGTTATGTAACTTACCTGTCTGTTTGTGTACCCAGCTATGTAGGGTTGGTTCATCTCTTTTTGGTTTTCCACCTCCTCTTGCTGGTGGCCCTGCAAACAAGAATCCAAATTGATCAAATTGACAAAATGAAAAACCCTTAAATAAAGTGTAATAGGCATATATATCACCAAATCAAATACTAACATGCTCTCTATTCTCCATCTTAGTGTCTTTCAAGGCCTTTTTAGTACCATACTGAGCTATGTAATTGTCTTTCACATCCTCTCTAGTTCCATAACTAGTTATGTAATTTACCTGTCTATTTCTGTACCCAGCTATGTAGGGTTGGTTCATCTCTTTTTGGCTTTCCATCTCCACTTGCTGGTGGCCCTGCAAACAAGAATCCAAATTAAGACCTACTTAACAAAATGTAAACCCTTAAATTCAGTGTAGCAGGCAAGTATATATCACCAAAACAAACACTAACATGCTCTCTATTCTCCATCTCAGTGTCTTTCAAGGCTTTTTTAGTACCACACTGAGCTATGTAATTGTCTTTCACATCCTCTCTAGTTCCATAACTAGTTATGCAATTTACCTGTCTGTTTGTGTACCCAGCTATGTAGGGTTGGTTCATCTCTTTTTGGTTTTCCACCTCCTCTTGCTGGTGGCCTTGCAAACAGGAATCCAAATTAAGATCAACTTGAAAAAAATGGAAAACCCTTAAATACAGTGTAGCAGACATCTATATATCACCAAAACAAACACTAACATGCTCTTTATTCTTCATGTCAAAGTCTTTCAAGGCCTCTTTAGTACCATACTGAGCTATGTAGCTGTCTTCAACATCTTCTTTGGTTCCAGAACTAGTTATGTAATTTGCCTGTCTGTTTCTGTACCCAGCTGCATAGGGTTGGTTCAAGTGCTGTCTAGCTACGCCCTTCACTCCATTAGCATGGTTCCACTGCATGCAAACAAGAACCTAAATTCAGATAAACTTCAAAGAAGTGAAAGCTTTGAAATAAAATGTAAAGCAGATCATGAAACGAACACTGACATGCTCTGTCGAGTCTTCTTTAGTATTATACGAAGTAATGTAACTGTCTTTCACATCTTGTTTAGTCCTGTAAGCAGCTTTGTAACCTGCTGCATAGCCTGACTCTTCCACGTCCTGTTTAGTTCCATATGCAGCTACATAAACTGAATCTTTTGCATCTTGTTTAGTGCTGTAAGCAGCTGCATATTGTTTCCACTCTTGTTTAGCAACATCCCTTGCTCCACTTCCATGGTCACACTGTGAACAAATAAGCCAAAAATCAAATTTAAGAAATGCTAAACTTTCATGTAAAATGGAGCTAGCTAGAGATGATGGTATACAAACACTAAAAGCTTTAATGAGGAAGCAGGATTTACCATTAAGAGCAAAAGAAAAAAGAAGAGTACTATCCGATATGCAGAATATCGAAGAGCCATGTTTATCACAACTCCTGTTGATGACTAAGGGTGTAAGATTTCAAGAAAACTATGCTAGCTTTTATAACCATCCGATGGATTTCTTAGTTGACTAAAATAATTGTTTCACTCATCTTGTATCATGTTCCATCTACGTGGGCTGTCATCCTTAAAAACTTACGTCACGGTAACATTAATCATTATGTTAATCATTATTAAACAATTAAATTTACATGTAAAATTTTGTTGCTTAATTTTTCTACCCATATTATGCAAATTGTTGAAACGACGTTGTCCATTGTTGAAACGACATTGTCTCAATGGGAGACGTCATTTCAACAGTGAACGAGAGGTGTCTTTCAAACAGTGAACGACGCCTCTTGGTGTCGTTTTCAAAGAATGACACCTTTTAGGGCGTCGTTATTTATTTATTTTTTTTGATAGTGGTTATTAATTTCCTGAGAAGTTGTAGTGAAAGTTATAGGTTCCAATTTTCTCATGCCTGAAAGAGAAAGATTTCATTAATCATCATGCATGTGGGTAGAAAAGCCAATAATTGATAGCTAGAGTTTCCCAAGGAACAATAATATCAAAAGTAGCATGCACGAGAAGGATAATAACATAGTTCAATGAAATCCCATATATACTCTTCTTTTTCGATCTCTCCAACATCCTTCGAACGTCTCACCTTGGTGGAGGAAACATATGCATGCCACCACGGTACGAGGAAGGTTGCTTGAATCGCAAAAGTTTATTACATTAAACATAATCGAAAAAAGTTGACGTCAAAATTAATATATATTTTATTTTATTTATTTATTTATTTTTTATGTTTGTAAGAAAGTTCATGTCCTAAAGAAGTCATTCATGAATTACTAAACTATTTTGAAGAGACTCGTAACAAAATGGGAAAATAAAGATAATAGAGGAATAAGCGAAAATAAAAACAAATAAGAAAGAACTCAAAAAGGCTACATTATGCTCAATCTCCAGCCCAAAGGTGGCCGGTACGAAACCATTTGATGTGTCCCCGTTGACGTACCCCACTGGCTTCTTAGTACGTACACTTGCTTCTACTTGTCTTTTATTGGCAGCTAATTGTTTCGCTCCATTGCTTATGAATGTCACATCAATATTGTTAGACAATTGTTGAATAAAAATATAATATCTAACGATTGTTCGACAATTCAACTTTACTCTCTGATTTTTCTAAATTTACTTTGCCTTCTGAAGTGGAAAGACAGAGCATGGTGTATTTTTGGCATAACCTAAGCAAAACGGATTTGTACATGTCGTTATATAATTTGTACTGATATGTCAAGTTAATGGATTCTAACGGCCATTGTAGCCAATTTGTTTGGTACTAACATGTTCAGTTAACTTATAATTGTTTTATTAATTTGGAACTGGTTAATTACCTCGTAGAGTGATAAATCCCTTTTGAAACCCCATATATATACCTATTTTTCATCAATTAACCTCAAACCACATAAACCATTAAAAAAAAAAAATTGCAATTTTCCCAAAAACATTTTTTCAAACGAAACCCCATTTCTCTCCCTTTTTATTTTTTTAAAATCCCATTTCTCTTATATATTCATGGTATGGTATAGCTAGGTGCAACTAGCCCAAGCATATGCGTAGCTTCAGAGGCTTGCCCCGTACGAAACATCAACCGGTTAATAAACAACTCCTCCGATGCGTGCGGCACCTTTAGTGTATGAAAATTATTAATAGTAGCTTTGCATAATTGCATTAGGTCAAATAATAACAAATTGTTTGTTTGTTTGTTTTTTTTTTTTTTTTACTTGCTTGATAAACACTCATTTATTTCGTGATCTCATTGAAGATCATAAAAATGACATAAACTGTACTTAATATTATCCACTTGATCAAGTAGCTTTTAGGAAGCAACTGCCTCAGCTGGTACTGATTTGGTAATAATTAATTTAATGATTTAATTAATATTTTAATACTTACTTTTATAATTGCACTCAAACTTATCTAAAGATAATAGAGAAAAAAATTAGCCAGAATTAAGGTGGTTCGGTCTTTGACTCATATCTACACGTCAAAGCTTTTTTTTTTTAGCCATAACATATTGGATATTAACAAATAAAATTGTCTAAAACAAATGGCTTTGATTTTGACGTACGAACTGCTGAGAATTTATGATTTTTTGTGAAGAGTTTGAACGTGAATTCTTTTATCGTACTGCCACCTACTTCATAGTTTAAAATTTAAATGCAGACAAATAAATAAATAAATGACATATGCTTTCAAAAATTATAAAAATAAATGAATTAATGACATTTATAAATGAAATGAGAGTACTTCTACAAGTTCTTTACAAACTATTATTATGACATAGCATGTGTCACTCATCATGTAAGCTACTAAACCATTAAATATATTTGTCAAATTTTATTACTTAATATTAATGCTTTTGTTTTTTGTTCTAACAAATAACTCTTTAAAAAAAAAAAAAAAAAAAAAACTCAAAATACAAAACACTCATACTTAGGAAAATACAAACATAATTTTTTTTTTAATTCTAATTATTAAAAGGTAAAGAGAGCGTGTGACCATGGTAAGTACGTGGTAGCACCTGTCCACTAGAAATTGCACAGGAGGGGCTCAAACTGTAGAAACCGCATGCCCTCTCTCAAGTTCAATTGAGTAATAGCTTGACACAGTCCAATAAAGACACTATTGAGACCCATTATGATTTATACTAATCAAAAGATTCTTATGATTTGAACCCATGCCTACATTACTTTGAAAATTTTGTTTTAGGACTAATGAACCACCATCCTAAATACGCGCCTTCGATCATAATTTTTTTGTTGCGTGTTTTAAAAACAGTGCCCAAAAAACCTTTAAAAAGTCAATTTGTGTAAGTATTGTTGGATCCAAAACCCTAATAGATCGGAGATGTGAAACACAACCCATTAAAAAATTAATCAATAAAGAAATGCATTAGGCCGACAGTTAATTTGGATCACTAACCCAATGTTTTGGGATCACTAACCCAATAAAAAACATAAAGGTTGGGTAAAGGGTTTTTTTTCAAGAGTTAAAATAATATATGTTTTCTTAAAACTGGGCGAATGGATATGAATTTTTGCTTCTATGTTGACAAAGTGAATACTGTGCAGTTGCCATCGATCTCTGCATCATGTGAAGAAATCATAGTGACATGATAAGATCATCATTGTACAACAGAGCCCTTTATATATGTGATTAGGCAAATTAAATCATATGTAGAGATTATGACATATATAATAAGTTGCATAAACATCATACTAAAATGTTGAATGATATGAGAATTTGATGTTAGACCATGCATATTGAATGATTCTGTATGAGTACTGGTGACACCATTTACTAGAACCCTCCCATGGGCCTAAGAAGGTTCATTCGCCCTTTGCCTGGGCTACGCTTGACAGGTCAGCCCTCCCTTGAGGGAATCGCCGATCGATAGTCTCCAAACTGATGGGATCACCTATCGGACCAACACTTTGTAAGGGGATTATAGAAGGAAGGATATCTCCCCATCTATGGTTTTGCCTATTTAAACTCAACTCAATAAGGGAATGAGCAGTTGAGGGGACCGTGAAGGTGACGATTCCTATTATGAAGTATGTATATATTTTTCTTCTCACTTTTTTTTTTTTTTTTTTTTTTTTTTTTTTTTTTTTTTCATAGGGTTCTCTCCCAAGCACCCTACTGACTGAGGCATCATAGTGCTTTCCACCACCAGTGCCACTAACGAGTCATTCTTGTATGCTTTCCCCTCCATTGAGGGAATCGCCAATTGATAGTCTCCAAACTGATGGGATCACCTATCGGACCAACACTTTGTAAGGGGACTATAGAAGGAAGGATATCTCCCCATCTATAGTTTTGCCTATTTAAACTCGACTCAATAAGGGAATGAGCGGTTGAAGGGACCATGAAGGTGACGATTCCTATTATGAAGTATGTATATTTTTTCCTTCTCACTTTTTTTTTCATAGGGTTCTCTCTGAAGCACCCTACTGACTTAGGCATCATAGTGCTTTCCATCACCGGTACCACTAACGAGTCATTCTTGTATGTTTTTTGTCTTAGCAAGTCTTTTGGACTAGACTATCAAGATGCGCGTTGTCAAGTACACAAAACACGTAAGATAATGAATGTTTATAATTACTTACTCATTTTCGAGGAGATGATGAAAATTAAAAAGATGGGTAACAAGTAAATAGATTTGGAAGTCTTAATTAATAACCATGCTTAAGAAAGGTAGTTAATTAGCTCGTTGTTTAATTTATAGCATAAGTTGCTTAGACAAATATGCTACCGCTTTTACTTTGAGCAGCCCTTCCTCCTCATGTGAGTTTAAGATATATAAATAAAGTCCATTCAGATACATGCATGTGTGATCCACCAATAATAATAATAAAAAAAAAAAAATTGCTAGTTTTAACCAAACAAAAGCTAAGTAGCTTGATGATTTTTTTGATAATTGAATGACCAACAATAGATTAATAAAAGGTGAGGTCCAATTACAATACTTCTACTTTTAATTTGGTTAGGCAAGAATTGATTACTAATTTATGTCCAAAAATTGAGAAGAAAAATGTAGCCGTTAGTGTGTCACAAGAAGAAAGAGGTTGATATATAATATGTACCTCTTCGTTGGTTTAGAAATTAGAGGCCAAACCGCTGAAAACTCTAGATTAATCTATTGTTAAATCATTTGTCAAATGAATCATCAAGATACTAGCTAGGTACTTCTAGATTTATTTACACTTTTCTACCATTATTGGCACCTTCCCCAAAAAGAAGAATAATAAAAAAAAGATATGGAAATAGAATTACAAACACTTGATTATGCCCCTATATATATATATATATACTATTGTTACCTTTTGGGGTTAGAGTTGATTGGCTAAAACACTTCATTATATCCAAGGGATAAACTTGCAAATTGCAATATGCTTTGATATATTCAATACTGTTCAAAGGTAATAGTCGTAGCATATTTGTGTGACTAGCATCTTATGCTATAAATAAAACACATAGATAGCACTTAATTACCCTTCTTATACAACTTAAACATGGTTAATACTTCCAAATCTTTTCACTTGTTACCCATCCTTTTAGTCTTCATGATCCTCTCCTCCAACATGAGTAAGTAGTTATAAACATTCATAATTATCATATATTCACGGTACTGCAAAATCATTCGACATGTTCTAATTAACATCAAATTCTCATCATATTCTTGTGGAGGAACATGTTTTAATATGAAGTTTATGCACTTAATTAGAGGTTTCTAATATTGTACAATGATCTTATATATTAATTTGCATGATGTAGGGATGACAACTGCATCAGATTTAATTTGTCTGCGTAGAAGCAAAACATGGTCGGAGAGATGTTCAATACTATTTTCGAATAGTGGCTGTGGTCGGCAGTGTATGAATTGGGAATCCGCAATTGGCGGATCATGTTATGGATTAATTCATCGTTCATGCTATTGCTACTACGAGAGGTTGTACTCCAAGGATTGTTGAATACAAACAATTCTAAAAATGTACTCTGTGTTCTACGTTTGTTATATATTAAGAGTATTGTCGTCTAATTTCTTACTACAGTATGTGCTTTTTCTAGCTTTACAGCCAAATTCATGTTACGTGAGTTTTTGTAATTGCAACCTTTTGTTTTTAATAAAAACACCACCTTAATTAATTTATATTGTTTCATTTAGTGAATTTAGATTTTTTATTTTTTAAATTAAAGGCGAAAGCAATACAAAGACAAAGACATTCATACAACTGTATAATCCCAAACGAAAACAAAAACACATAATTTGGATGCAGATTAATTAGGACAATAGCCTTCAAATTAACCAAAAATGGGCATCGATATGTGCAGGAATTGCATTAAACCTTGACCCAAAAATAAATACCAATTAAGGAGGGCATTGCAAAATTTCTCTCTCGTGTTCTTATCTCCTCGGATCGAATAAGTTTTCATGCTTGTGTAAAATCAACTTCAATATATACATTTTTGGATTGTTCGAACTCAATAACACTACTGATCATAATAGCACTTGCATATCAAATTGTAGGATCTTTTGAATATTTTGTAATGGAGGGATTCTCTCATTAGGGCGAAAATCCAAACGGAAAATGAACTGCGAAATGGTAAAAAATTGGATGAAACAAACCACTGCCCCCATAGCTTATTTACAGGCTTTCATGCAACCCTATGACGGGTTGTTTCGGTTTTGAAGGGATGCACCTCCTCAACCTAATAACCTCCATGGAAGTTATTACTATCCATGGAGATTATAGTGTGCAGTAAAACCGTCCTCCCGAAGGACCAAGAACAACGACATATAACTTTCTCTTTGCCTGGTAATATGGACTACAAGCTAAGTTGTCTTAGAATGCATTTGTTCTTGCGATTTTGTAGACAAAAAGTGCGATTTCAGAAAAGTTAGAAGCTTAAAAGCTGCCAATTCTCATTTTCTTGATAATTATGAGAACTGTTTCGAGACCAAGAACTAATGCACTAGTAACTTAAACTCCAATCAAGTGGAATGAACCCAGAACAGGTAGTCTCTCAAAATAAGTATAAGCACTGCTTGACATATATCATTGAAGACAACTCGGGTCTATCAGTTTGTGAACAAATTGCAGCATGATGTGCATAAGATGGTTTGGTAGAAAATCATGAATTCAATATTCCGTTTCTAACACGCCATCGATAAGTCCAAACTCCATAGCCTGCGGTTGGAGGCAGCAAGAGCAAGAAAAGCTTTAGTGGTTTTCAGTGGTGTAATTATGTACTAGAGCAGTAATCAGTTGCCAAGGAAGCTGGGATAAAAAAGAGAGAGAGCAGAAAATGGAAGCTTTTTCATTATAATGAGCTCTGAATTTTGAGTTTGCAGGGTGTATAGTCATCGTGACAACTCAAAAGCAATATTTATGAGGTTCCAGTTAATAGGCCTATAAAATCCTAGCGACGCAGACAGCTTACAAACATTTCCCTTTCCATTATATTAGCCATTTCCATTTCTCATTTAAATATAATGAATAAATAGATGTAAATAGAGAGCACTTACCTCAGAAACAGACAGGAAACGATCCCTTTCAGTGTATTGTTGCACTTTCTCTAGAGGTTGGCCAGTAAAAGCAGCATACATTTTGTCAATTTTCTGCATGATATTACGAGGGAAAGAAGAAAAGCAGAATTAACACAGTATTTTTTTTTTTTTATTTATAAATAATCGAGATATTATAAAAAAACGTAGGGCACCCACAAGTATAGAGAAAGTATACAAGAGAAGCTACATAGCTAGTAAGAGGGGAAAAAACAAGAAAATCATGATAACTAATCACCAAATGAGAGACAAAAGTAGCTGTCAAAAAATACAGGGTGTTGAAAGTAAAGACTTAATCTTTTCCAAAGTCCTCTTATCGTCTACAAAACTTCTGTCATTCATTTCCTTCTAAAGACGCCTCAAAAGGCATAAAAGGCACAGTCTTTCCAACAACAATACAAGTCAACTACTCGTCTAGGCATAGCTTAAGACAAATCAAATCAATTGAAGAAAACATTCCAAATGGCGCAAGCAACCTCACATTGGAGAAGAAGATGGTCCACGGACTCCTAAAGGCTTAATATTGAGGAGTGCTCTCACGCATTCAAAAGAATTTTGACAGAGAAAAGCAAGTTCGTTGGGGAAATTGGTAAATTCAGTCAACATAATATGGAGAGCAATCCAAATCTCAAGTGCTCGGGGAATTGGAAAGTGCAATAATGGTGCATCAATATTTTCTGTCAAAGCCCCAGAAAATACAGCAAGTTTTCAGTTCATTAGGCTTCTAAAAATTGGTAGCTAATGAAAAATTGGAAGAAATTCCTTAATATTCTTGCAGCACAAGAATGTTGGTGCCTTGTTAGCAATCATTCCACACTTCCTCAGATGAGTATCAAGGCACCTGTATTTACTAGTACTACTAAAATGTTGTTTTCCAAGAGATAGGCCAAAACATACCAGTCTAATTCTTTGAGAAAACAGCATGGATTTTTCTAGCAATATGTTGCACACTCTCAATCATCATCTTCACTGCAGTGCAGAATGAAACTAATTTGAACAGACCAGCCCAGCATGTTGCTAGCCCTAAATTTCAGTTTCTCTAATGCTTGAAACTTATACAACCTAAGGAAGGCTTGTTTTTCATTTTTAATTCAAATTAGCAAGAATATAAGACACAATTGAGTCGCTATATTACAGCTTCATCTAAGTCATTTAGGCTGAATTCTAATTGTCAAGAGATCATTTAGAGCATGCAATGGGGGAAGAGAGACTGACATGGCGAGATTGAACTGCTTCGTTCACTTGGCGCCTCACATCTTCCACATGACCCTACAAGCAGATAACACAGTCAAATCTATGGAGATTTTAACAAATGAAACATGCAATATCTCAGATTATTTCAATTTTTTTTTTTTTTTTTTTTTTTTTTTTTACACTTGCTCGTGACAATGGGGGTGTTTGTTAAACACTACGGTACTGTTCATTTTCCACCGCACTGTTCATGGATAAAAATAATAAAAAAAAATAATAATAATTGATATGGGAAAATGAAAAAGTGGTATTGGAAAGTAAAAAATTTTGTTTTGTAGTGATTTTTTTATTGGAATAGTAATAAAAAATAAATGATGTGATATAAAAAGTGAATGATTTGATATAAAAGTAAGAATTTTTTTTTTAAAAAAATGAAGTGAATAGTGTGGTGGGATGATGAATAGTATAGTGGGGTTTAACAAACAAGGCCAATATGTTTATGGTTTGTGTTACCCACACCCAAATCCATTTAACATAGTTTTATTGTAACTTTTTAATCTCAGACCACTGTAGATTAGGAGAAACTAATTTAAACTTCAAGTAAGCCCATGCACCCATACACCGAAGGACAAAAGAAATTAGGCAAACATAAGAGAGGAAATTAAACTTGATTAGAAAGATGCACTTCTAATCTAATTTGTTTGGACAGATTTACCAGAATTTGCGACAGATTTCTAATATAATATAATCTAATCTTCAGATCTTATCTTCTCACACACATCTCCTTTCATATAATGCAGTAAACTAAGCCAAAATGCAATTCATACCCCACATCCACTCTGTGGTTGATGTATCATAATGCGTGCATTTGGCATTGCATAGCGCATTCCCTTTTCTCCACCAGCAAGAAGAAGTGCACCTTGGCTTGCCGCTACTCCAAAAC
Organism: Corylus avellana; assembly: GCF_965113065.1. Lineage (NCBI taxonomy): Eukaryota > Viridiplantae > Streptophyta > Magnoliopsida > Fagales > Betulaceae > Corylus > Corylus avellana. The sequence continues at coordinate 16,699,155 of NC_142491.1, read as the reverse complement.
ATACTGTGCCAACCTTAGGCTTTATCTGAAAACATGAGTCAATAAATGTTCGGAGAGTGAGAGATTGAAGACCATTTTTTTCAAAGATGGATGTATATGAAGTACAATGCACACAATTGGGAGATGCAGTACATGCTTTTGCAAGTACCATATAACTCTAAGGATGAGTACATAATCCAACGATGAATAGGGGAGAAAGGCCTGATGAGCTTGGTTTTCTGGAGAATACAGAAGATGGGCAGGCCTGAATGCCTGACAGGATCACATGAGTACATGGGAAGGAAGACTGTCAACATCCAGCAACAGTCTGGTAACTTGTTCTTAAATTTTAAAGGCAGATGATATTTGTGTTCTAATCTATAATATATAGGCAGCATGACCTCTTTTAAACCCTGAAAGACATCAAATAAATTCATGAAGACAACATTCCAAGCACAGAAACATTATCAGCCAAAAGACATGTCCCATGACACCATCTCAAATGTCCCATTTATAAATAAATAACTCAATCAATAAAGCAAAAATATGAAGTCAGAAAGAGAGAGACAAAGACAGATTATCTATTTGTCTCCTTGGTAATCTTTCTCCTTTAGTTTTCCTTCTCCAAATTTTCATTTTCTTCCATTCAAGTTCATATATTTAAAGTAAAATGGTTAAGCAATCTTTTGGAGCGAACAAGCATGACATTTGTATCTATTTGGCATCTTAGTTACATATGTACTCCTCATATTATCTATCTCCCAATATCACTTTCTTTTCATTTCAGATTCGTTTACTATGAAGTAGAAAATGGTCAGGCCACCTATTGAAAGTAATAGCATCATGTTCAAATATATTCTATACCTAAGCTGTCTGAGTAAATGGATCCTGCAACATTTATATAGGGATCCCTGATATAATATTTTTCAGTCACTCAGACAGAAGGGTAATTCATGATGTTTGCTCATATCAATTAAAATTTAGGCTAGACCACAAAATTAAATCAAAGTTCAATCTAGGATTAATTGAAAAAATAAATACATAACAACCATGTGATTGATTTGGAATTTTCAATTTTAGATTGGGGATAATCTTTCTTCCTGAGACATGAGGTCACAATCATTTCATATAAGGATATCCTCAATACAGTTGACAATTAATCATTATTTCTTGCCTTGTGGAAGGTCATTACCAATACCAGAGTACCAAGAAAAAGTTACCAATGTGCTAAAGGTAGCAAGAATTAACTAAGAAAAAAAAAAAGCAAGAAATGCAGCAATTTTTTTTATCTTACCCAAGACATGCAATCATAAATTGCCAGAACGGAATACGTACTTCCACCAGGGCAGTTCAAATACACCTGACAAGGTACATGACTAAGTCATAAGTTGTAAATAATTATTTTTACACACACACACACACAAAAAGCATTAAAAATTACACTTTAGAATTTTGAATTTACAGCCCGAAGGCATCAATTCCAATAGCAGAAAAAGAAAACAACACTCTCAAAACTTAATCATACCAGAATATCTGCATTCTCATCAATAGTTGCCAGAGTCACAAGCTGTGATATAACTCGCTGAGCCACCTGTGAGTTGATTGGCTGTCCAAGGAAGATTATGCGATTCCTGAATAACACCAATGAGAGATCCAAAGGCCCTCCTGGGGTCATTACAGCTGGCATTACGGGTGGATTCCCACCCTTTCTGGCTTCTATTGCTTCATAACTGAATATCAAACACAGTTCAAATCACTTATTATTCCATTAAAAAGTTTAATCAGAGAAGCAGAAAACATGGAACTAGATCAAGCATCTATAATTGTAGGATCCCGAGGAAAACTGAGTAATAGAACATAGGTATATGTAGCATTTTTCCTATTGAACTTGTGAAGATTATTGAACACAAACATGGCCCAGCTGCAACCACATGCTTTCCAAGAAATTATCACTTGAAAAGGCATGCATAGTCATGAGAGCAAAAGGATTATGGACACGCCAATATAACACACACACACACACACACACACACTCATATATATATATATATATATATATATATATATATATATATATAAAGGATACATTAAACAATTTAAGCAAAAAAGAGAACAAGCAATGACCTTGTACTGGTATCATGAAAGTCTTCTTCACGCTTTCGAGGTAACCCAATAGTTTTACTGGATAAACCTGAATGCAACAATGCGTTTACTTATTAGAACTCACTCTCCATGCAAAAATGCAAGAACTGTATGCTTTAACCATCACTGTAGGAGTTTATGTCCATGACAAGAACAGGGAATAGCCAAAAATATTCAATAGCTCAATAGGATGATTAAAAGCACTAGATAGGATTAACATTCACGGGCATGGTTAGTTAAGAAACCAGAGTGAATTCCCTTGGACCAAAACAGGTTTTGGATCAAATTAAGGGTATGAACTATGATAAATTATCACTTGTCCCAAGAGTTTAAGTTTCTTTTTTTAAAAAATAAAATTGTTGACTTAATCATTTTAAATTAGAGGATGGGAAATACAGAGTGGAAACAAGGCTCAAACTCATATTGGGTTCCAAAAGCCTAAGCTGCAAAAAGTGTAAATTTACTCATTTAATCATTTTTCTAATCAACTGAAATAAACTGCTGATAAGCACAATTAAACTCAAAAAGACAACTGGGTCATTCTAAAATCGAGTTTTAGCTCAAATTTAGGTGTTGAGAATGCAAAAAGTTCATTTATTGTCCTATCCTAACCATAAAAGAAGGAAATTTAAATTGAAAAAGAATTACCAAGTCTTAAGGAATCTCCGTACGGACTTGGCAAGGCAGATACTATCGAACTTGTTGAGTTTCTGTGGATTGGCAGAAGTAATTCGAGAATTGACAACAGCAGTAAAACTCAAATGCTCCGAGCGAATAAAATATATAATTTATACACATATATATACCTGCGAGAACATAATGGAATGGAAGAGGTTCTGTTGCGATAAGCGATTGAGAAGCTTAATTGCACGGAGAGAGCTGAAGCCACCATTTTTGCACCCAGTGAGAGAGAGAGAGAGAGAGAGAGAGAGAGGGAGTAGTGAACCAGCACTCCTTCGTATCTCGGGGACGGCGTCGTTGAAGTGTAAATTTTGTTTTGGTTGCAAAAAGTAAAAAGAAAAGAAAAGAAAAGAAAAAACGTTTCTCGAACGCTAAATTACACACTTAACACTTGCCGTTAAAGTATACGAAGTTCGTTACACGTAGGGAGCACGTGACGCAGAGTCAGATGGAAATGACAAACTTGCCCCCCTGCTAAAGTAAAACGAACCGTTTTTAAGCTAACAAGAAACAAAATCACAAAAAAGGGCATCGATCATGAACAATCCATTCCAACCCTGAATCTCTAATCTTCTTGTTTTATTTCTAAGTGATGATTATAAGATAAACAAATGTTTGGTTTGTTTAATGTCACGTTTTTTTTCGGTTAACTTTTCTTCACGGGTAGGCTTAAAGGCTCAACACATGTAATATTTAATTGAAATTAAAGGTAAATAATTAAAATAAGATTGACCCTAATACTAAGTTAAATCACTATTTTTCTTAAAAACTTAAGCTAATAGGAATAAATGAATTTAATTAATATTCTAAGGAAGAACAACCGAACTATTCCTCCCTTTTATACTTTGAAGGGTTGGGCAAAAAGATATAATAGTAGCGGCTCCTTTAAGTGTACTGGACATATTAGGTTAGTGGGCTAAAGCCCTTTGGTAAGTAAGGCCCAAATAGTTAGGCTTGAGTTTAGGGGCTAACTCTATATAAGATTCTTAGGAGAATTGTATAAGGCATAAAAATGATTATTCAGTGAAAGGTTACTTGGAGATTAGCTGTTTTCAAATCAGCGTTGGAAATTCTTGGGCTTTACGATTCCCAATTACCATCCAATCTTTCGTATTCAGTCATTCCATTATCCATTCAAATATCTCAAATTACATATAGGAACTAAAAAATATGTCACACATAGATGCAACCAGAATTAAGCTGAAAAAGGCACCCAAACCAAGTTATCTGCAGGAAAGAAATCGCACACGGGAGAGGTTCTGGGTTGAATTTTGAGGACTTGAAATGACACGTGATCACGATCCCACTGAGAGGTATCCATGTGGCAAACAGCAGCAGCTTGCAGTGTCTCTCCATTCTCACCACCTAGTGAAACCTCAAATATCCTGTTCTCACTCTCTTGGCAATGGCAGTAGAAAACTGCATAGGGATAAGGCATTGTATGACATGCTATCATTTTTGGAGCTGAAATCTCTTTCACTCCCAAAAATGTATAGTTCTGCAGAACTGTAGTTGGGTCTGTGAGATGGGTAGTGGTTAAAACTTTGAGTTGGGTGTCCAATCCAAAGATGCCACGTGCAGAATCAAGCAGGGACTCTAAGGTGGTAGCACAGAACTTGGTCTCTCCTTTTATGGGTTCAAGTTCACATTGTCCTAGTGTGTATTCCATAGCCTTGGCTTGGGGGGAGTCTATGGAGAAGGAGAAGAATTCAAGAAGATATGGAAGCTGTCTTGATGAGAAAGGAATGGTATCAGCTTCTTCTCAAGACAGCAATCTAGGAGACTTTGAAGGGTCCTTCTCTGGAAAATATATGGGCTTTATTTTCCCAACTTTTAGATCATCAATTGTGAAGAAAACATTTAGTGAAGGGTCCATGTGCTGCATGTGGATTGGTGGATGATCATGCACATGCTTACTACTGATCTCCTCTGCACTCTGTTATAAAATCACAAGCATAATGTTAAAAGATTATGATAAGGATTCATAAATGAGAATTTGATTATATTTTGATGAGGATTGAATTAACCTAAATGATTGGATTGGATTTGATTTGAATAAACTCAAATCATTTATAAGCTCTATAAAATAGAGCTTGTTGTATTCGATCATATCAAGAAATAAGAGGAAGTTTAGCCATTTGGGCTCTTTTATTAAATGTGGACGTATGTGTTTAACACCGAACCAGTTGTAGCAAATACAGAAGAAAACTAGAGTACTTTGAAATCAAAGTTGAAGTAGATCTAGACAATCTTGTAGTTTTTGCTGAAATAGAAACTGTTAATTACCAAGTATATAATTGGCTCTTTCATGAATTGACAAAGATGCCAAGAATATAGTAAGGTTAGGAGGATTTTAACATGTAAATTAAAGTAGAAAATAGGAGAAAGAGAGCTTACCAATAAAACAAGCAGAGTGTAAACAATGAGGCTCCAAGAAGCAATCCGAAGTTGCATTTCCTCTTCTTTTCTTAGGAAGTCTACTTTTATTTTCTCCTCTGCTTCTCAAGTAAGCTATTTATTAATCAGTTATAGCAACTTCAGATATTGCAAGAAGTTTTACTTATTATATTGATTCTACTTGATTAAGATTTTATAATATTATCAAGTAGCTGAAAAAAAAAAAGAGAAGAAAAAAAATGTTTTTTTCTGCAGCAGGACTTGGTCGAAATGGTGTCATTTGATTCTCATTAGCTGTGCCGGTTGAACTTTTCCTTGGCAATGGCCACTGCCCTTTGTCAAAAGTTGTTTCTTAGCTTTTTATTTTTTATTTATTTTTATTAAAAAAAAAAGAAAAAGAAAGAAATTAAATATGATTTGTAAATTGGTTCTAGGTTAATTCCTTAAGAAATTGGGCCCAAACAAACTGGCCTTAAACCAAATTGCCTGTGCCACTACTCACATACCTTATTTTATGAATGATTTAGTCAATCTCCTCTATCACTCTCATCTTTGTTAGATAGAAAGGGCAACTGACAAACCCTGATATATATATATATATATATATATATATATATATATATATATATATATGAAAGGAACTTCATTATATTTATATAGAGTTGAGTGTTTTTCATTTTTTTTTTTTGTTTTTTTCTGTTTCCCATTTCTTTGGAGAGGTGGACCCTTAATTAGGATTAAAAAAAAAAAGCTTAAGCATAGTAGCATCATTATAAACGCTTTGATCAGTGAACCATCTTTAGTACTAGATAAGGCAAAGCTATTAATTAAGCTAACATTTGTTTTTAGATCGTACGATTTTTTAAACCTAATCTTAATAGGATTGACATAACATTTGATTCTCATTGGATTTTAAACATGTTTTATGGGTAGATTTCAATTTAATAGATTGACGAGTTGGAAAAAATTCCCCTATTTTAGTTTGAAAGAAAACTTTGTTTGAAAATTTACGTGTGGGCATGGGCATGTTGAAGTATTGTAATGCCACTTTTTCTTAGTATAGATAGAAAGAAGGAAAAGAAATTAAAGAAGACAAGTTTCTAGATGGAGGTGAAAATGCTGCACTAGCTTGCTAGAACATGGAAAATATAAACACGAAAGTTGAAAAACTCTCAAGAAATGCTTCCAGCAAAATCTTAAGAAAGTTGTGAGTAGAGCTGACAATTCTAATTCATGTATTAGGTTCGAGTCATATCTAAGCTTGCATATATATAAAATTGCATAGGTCAATCCCTTCAATCCTATTCTGCTAATTTTATGTTGAGTTTATGTCGGATTTGCACATCGTGTCAAAAATTGAGGCGTGTGTCGGGTTCGAATTGTGTCAAAATATGTGTATTAAACTATATAAGTCAACTCTAATCCAACACATTTAATCAATCAAATAAGTCAAATCCTTCGACTCCAACTAATTAATTTCATGTTAAATTCATACCAAATTTGCAGGTAGCGTAAAAAGTTATCCAACGTCATGATAATGGCAAACAGTATGGTCTAATATGTGTGTTTGCAATCGCACCTATCCCACTTAGCTTATTGCAAAAGTCCAACTAGTACAGCTAAAACTCATCTGTTTTGTCTATTCTAACAACCCACTAAAAAAAAGATAAATCTTCTGCAGATTAAAGATATGAAATGGACATCATAGAGCCATTAAAGACAGCAAACCATGACAAAGAGTTGCACATATATGGTCCATTCAAAAAGGGTCACATCTAGGCACAAGTCAACGAGAAGGATTATAATTGTTATCTCAAATCTATAAAGAGATAACAATATTATATATCACTTCCCCCCCACAAAATCTCAACAGCAGGAACTTCCGTCTCCCTGGCAATCATATCATCCTCACCACAATATTATTGCAGCAAATTTGTCACTAGATAACCCTTAACAGTACCAGATAAGACCAACCCAGTAAATCGTCTACTTTCGGCTAAATGTATATATGTCACTAGCATCTATAATCATCATCAACTTCTAGAATCCCTTTTCTTGCCAAAAGCTTAAATCCTTTTTTATCTTTCTCTCAAGATTTAAGAAAGGGTAAATGTGAGAGGAATAAACACTTGAAGTATGTGTAATATTTACTAAGGCAACTTGACAATATATATATATATATATTTTAAAAAAAATCAAAGAAGGGAAGGCCATTAATTTTAAATCTTACTATTAAGGTACAAATATAAATATTCTTGTCTTCTGATCTGTTCAATATATATAACAGAAGCGAGAACTTTAATGAAATATACTTAAACCAACCTCTAACGGACCTCATGGTTGACTTTTGCAGACAAGGCCAACCTAGCTAGCTTGTGCCTAAATCTACAACTTCGTTTTCATGGGTATGTAAACCTAAAACTCAAAAAAGAAAGATATTCTAGGTAAGGATTACATTTAAACAAAAGGTACTATACGAGTTTTAGGTAGAACTTTTCATTCGAAAATGAGATAGGAAGGGAAGGGTGTGGCGCCTACATCGCCTAGAGATGTGGATGTGTTTATTTATATATTCACACCCTTCTTGATAACAACGTTTTTTAAAGTTGTGATGGTCATGAATCTGTCAGAACTCTGCAGTTAAACGTGATTATGCGAGAGTAGTACCAGGATTGATAACCTCCTGGAAGTCTGGTTCGGGAGAGCCAAAAGCAAATAATATTGTGTCATTGGGGTGGGACCTTACAAATGGTATCTAATAACTTATATACACATAGTTAAAATTGTACTTTAATATTCTAAAACACTTAGAATTGTAACATACTACTATGCTTCCAAATCCAATATTTACAACGGCCCACTTTATCTTATAGATCGTTCACTCCGTGGCTTAAACTCATGACTTGATCCTTGACTTTGATACCTAATAATACAAATCTAAGATATAACTCATATTTAAAAATCGATTTGCAGTGAAAGGGTACCGAAAAATTTTGTATACACATAATTAAAATTGTGCTTAAGTCATCTAGAATACTTAAAGATCTAGCATATGTATATATAATTTGATGCACATTTCAAGTTGACTTTGGCCAAAATAACCAAATTAGAGTTCTTGTGGTCTCCTGAACCTAATCTTGCCTCACAGTCTCGATTTGAGTTTAGCAATTGTCCTTTAGTGTATAATTTTGTCTCAATGTCTCAACCACTCCCATTGAGCTTGAATTTTCCTATATTTTTTTGCAAGTCAGCTGATGATCAATGATGGCATGCAAGGGGTTCAACGTACATTAAACCCCAGATGTGTTGTTACAATTGATAATATTATTCCGTACACATGTTGAAGTGACCATTTTAGTTATTTTGTTAATTAGTGCATGTACAATATCTTTTATTTGGGCCGTTTATTTAAAATAAATAATTTAAATTATGAATTGTTAAAGTGTGTGGTTTATACAGCCACAATCGAAGATCATTTTAAGGTAACTGAATCATTTAATAAGTAAAGAGATTAGTTTAACCACCTGCAATAGCTAATTTAAGGGTGGTCACTTGCAAAGGTTGGCTTGGTGGCGGTACCATGGTAACCTTGTGACTCACACACCACTCATTGGCTTGCAAGCCTTTATTTTATTTTATTTTATTTTTTTTATGCATTTGCAATCTAAAATAAATGGCTCAAATCATAGATATTGTACTCGGTGCAATATATCGGATCCAAATCCCTTCTTAACAAACAAATATAACGAATAGGGATGATGTAATCTATGTAGTTTAAGATAAGTTTGACATGTTTATGAAAATAATATAATTGACATATGCATCTTAAAAATGAAGAAATGAAGCTTTTGACCAAATTGCTTGACGTGAGATGAGATATAAGAAAACTTCTCCCCGGAAAACAGAAAATAGAAAACTAAAAATAATTTTTGATATTCCTAAAAAAATTATTTTCAGTACACATTTACGTATCCTAAACCTCACAGTAGGGAATAAATACCCTTTAAGTTTTGACATTTTACATTCTTTTTAATATATTTTTCCCTAGCTTTTAGCTATTAGGAAGTTGTTGGGATCGGATGCAAGATCTACTCAAATTGAAAGTGATTATAAAATGCCCCAAGTTGTTTTCTTTAAGACAATATTTGTTCTTGTAAATTTTATTATGATGAAAAAAGGGTAGAATTGGTAAAACAATTTTTGAGCATCTCCTCTTATTAGTCATCGTGAAGCAAAATGATCCTTGCTGTGTCCTTTCTAGACATATGAATGCAGTCATTTTAGTAAAACCCCAAAATAAAAAATAAAAATAAAAATAAAAAATAAAAATTGAATTGTTAAGGATATAAATCCATTTTGCGTTCCCTAAATCAAGGATTTAGATAATATTTATTAATCCGATTTAAGGAATATGTTTATATTTTAAATATTTTAAATCACATATAAAGCTTTATAAATAGAACCATGTAATCATAAATCAAGAAAATACGTAACTTATTAAGGATGTGTGGCTGTAAGCTATGCCAAATTACCTTCATCTTTATGCTTTCCTTTATTTTATATTATTTCGCTTTATATTTATCTTATTATAATGCATGTTTCATATACACATGCACATGTTTAATTAACACATGATCTGTTCTGACTGTTCAAGGCATTTTTTGTGGTCAACCTCGACAACATGTGATTAATTTTGGGTTTGTTTATTTAAATATTAACAATAAAAATTAGGCTAAACCGCCTCGAACAATTCTCCCTTCGATACCGCCTGATCATCCTCATTGACATCAGGAAGACACCCTAATTTTGCCTTGGTTGTGTTATGCTACCAGATTGGGTTGTTTAATATATATATATATAAAGACAATAAAAAAAGGGTAAAAGGGTAAAAGGTGACCAGAGCATGACGGGAGCTCTCTCTGTATAAAATTTATTTATGGGCGTCGTGCGTTCATACCACTTCTGATAAGAATAAGATCCTTATTAATTATCCTACAAAATTAAAAAAATTACATTGACGAATTAAGGCTAACTCTAGAATAGATCCCCACGTAGCTAGTTGCCTACTAAAAACATTAAAATAATTGTTACAATATCAATATTAATGGGAATTAATGAGCAGTAGTTGCACGCACTTTCCCTTTGAAATTAGTTAAGATTGATTTTAAAAATGAATTATGCCAACAAACAATATATAAGACAATTGTTTTTCCTTTATTTTTTTATTTTTTTATTTAAAAAAAATCACTACTTATATTAAAAGTTTAAGACGCTAATAAAAAATAGTTAATTTAATTAATTATTTAATTGATATTCTAGCACCCATCTTTCATAAACTCAAATTCTTCTTCAATAAGTGATACCCAACACATAAAATATTTAACTAAAATTTAGAGTAAATTATAGAGTCGGGTTCAAATTTGTCACCTATTGTTCACATATTATGTAAACAGTAAAATCATTATTTATCATAAAAATTTAAACTAATTTTTTTTTTTACCTCTATGCATTATATTCTCCCTGCTGGCAAGGCTTGAGCCTATGATTAATAAGTCCCCAAAAGAAATTAACTAGCAAACGAAATCCCAGCAAGCTATCATCTTTAATTAGCTCAAATACACTTCTAGATTTCGAGCTGCCCATTTCTCCAATCGTGGACCATCTCACCGTCCATGACATCATCCATGTGAATATGTTCAAGCTCTAAAATATATGTATTTATCTGCGTGTGTTTTAAGCGATTTTTCATATATTATGAGTTAAGAAAAAAAAAAAACTTAAAACACGTAAATTATGTTAGCAAATATACACGAAATGAAACATGATAAATAGGTGCGAAGAGTAGCGTTACTCAAAAGCAACCTAACCCGTGACTTTATTGAGACGAATTTTCTTTGTTAGAAATTGGGTGTATTAAAATATTACAATTTGGAGACGTTTCTTTCTTGAAAATCAGCCTATAAAGGTATCTGTCTGAGGCTGATGAGCAGAGGCTGCAGAGCATTCAAAAGTAACAAATCTAAGCATCTGCCAAAAAGAGACCCAAGATATGAAATCTATCTTGGCTTCCTGCATTCTCCTTTATCTTTTCTTGGTGAGCTTTCCATAACTAGCACCACCATGCAACTTTAATCTCATCTTTTACCACTGTTTATATTATTTTAATTGCAATTTGTCTTCACCCTTAACAGTTATATTCAAATTGCAAGTTAATTAGAACACATCCAACCAAATAATGAATTGGATTATTGAGTTTCTCATAAACATATAGCTAGAATTCTTCTTTTCTTCTGCTATAATTTTTTTTGTGAGTGCATTCTTCTTCTTTTCTTCTGCTAACTTTGTCTTCTTCACTCCAGTTTGTGAACCTCAACGATGCCAGAAAAGACCAAGGAGACTACTGGAAAATCATAATGAAAGACCAACCAATACCAGAAGCAATCAAAGGCCTTTTTCATGGAGATCCACTATATCCGGCTGATGCAAGGCAAAAGGACCGTTTTGTTAAAGATTTTGATGTTACCCCTAATGCTATTATATATCATTCCCATATGAAGCCTAAAGAAGAGAAGCCTCATGCCAAGTACTTTGAACAAAAGCAAGATATAGAGCTGCTGGGCTGAAGATTTGCCAAAAGTGTGAAGCAGAAGAAGGCTGATGTTTGTACAATTTCATGCAGTGTGTGATGATCAGTGGTTGAAGTTTTGTTTTAGAGGAGAATGATTGGTACTGTACGAATCTTAATATTGATAATAGTATCTATTTTGGCTTTTCCAAATCTGTAGAAAAGCTGTATGAATCCTGAATATAGCTTAATGAAATATTATAAGCATGTTTCCAGTTAAAACTTTTGCTCGTAAGTCTTTGTGCTTAGAAATTTGCAGACATAATTTGGATGACCCCTATATTGTATATACCATACAAATAACTAGAACAGAATTTTCAGGCTTCAGTTTCTTTCTAAGCATATGGAAATTTGGAGAAAATTGAGAAGTTTTGCAGTCTAGATTAGCAAATTGATAATCATGAAACCAAGCGGACCACTTGATGCGGCACAGCTAGGCTTTGGTACCAACGGATGCAGCGTGGCGTAATGAGAAGTTGAATCCGCACACACTAGACTTCACAACTTTTCTATAAATTTTAAAAAAGCTCTTAAGAATTGTAGGAAATAAGACAAAAACTCAAACGAGAATAATTTTTATTGATAAAACTGAAAAACTCAAACTACTCTTTACTGAAATAATCGCAAATTTATCGAGCGAAGTCCGAGCGAGAGTCGAGTGAAGTTTATGTCCCACGATTGAAAATTCTGATACAATTTCGCTCTAGCAAGAGTCAAGCGAGATTTTTGCACCAATTCTTTTAAATTCTATTGACATTGTAATTGAAAATTTTTCGTGAAATATAAAATTGTAGTCAAACTCCACCTTGATATCGAAGTTTTCCTTCATCTGATATCACGTGGGGCAGAAACTTCGCAGAAGTTCCCTTAAGATACAAACACACGGCTCTGTTTTTTTATATTAACCAAAACTGCTCTGTTTTTGATATGAACCAAAACGGCTCTGTTTGAATTTCCTTGGTGTCCAATCGTGATGATACACTCTTACACAACAAACGTTACAAAACCTGCAAACTTCAACACATCAAACGTGTTCTCTTGCAAACGTGTTCTGTTGCAACAGAAATGAACAGCATTGCCTCTTAATGATCAGCACGTAATCATGGAACAGCCTTCACTTGATTAATGTTGTCAAGTTTTGTAACGTTTGTTGGCTTAGGTGCCACTATTCCTTTTACTCTTGGATTGGTTTTATGTGAAATAGTGGATGCCAGGATGAAAATGCCAAGAAAAACCTAGAAAGACTTATGGTTCTTGCATGTTACATACTTTATATGATTACTTGGCAAAAAATTTGTTGTGAACAGGGCACCCATTTTCATTTGTTGGATAAGGTTTACAAAGATTATTATTGATTAATACCAAATTCAAACTCAGATATGTGCTTTTTTTAGGCCCCAAGTATATATAAGAGCCTACTAGTTTGCCCCTTTTTGTAGTGATCCCTATTTGCATTTAGAAAATTCCTCAAACTTAATTTAAAGAAAAACTGTCACAAAAAATGTTAAACTACCAATTATCCTAAAAGTTTAATGGTAGTTTTATATGGTATCAGAGTCACGAGTCCTGGATCGAACCCTAGCTCTATCAATTCACTTTCATTTAAATTAAATATTCCAATTGTTGGACCTTACCTATTAAAAGGGAGTTTGAACCCATACGTGAATGAGAGTGTTAAAGTAATGATTAGGTGATTAAATTTACCTTTTCCTATCAACTTAAACTTTTGGGATAAATGGTAGTTTAACAAAAAAAAAAACGGAAAACAAAGAAGCATAAACAATCCTATCATATTGATATCCAGCAACACCACATTCTTCATTGATACACTGCAAACTACAAAAATATTTACATAAATTTCATGAAACGACATTTATTAGAACAGAAACTTCAACGATTACATTGCAATACATAATTACTAAATGGACAGAGTTGTTGGAACCCACACAAGGTTATCTGCTGGGAAGAAATGGCACACGCTGGAGGTCCCTGGCAGAACCCCAAGCACACGAAAGGAGACATGATCAGGGCTCCACTGAGAGGTATCCGTGTGGCAAACAGCAATGGCTTCCACCCTATCTCCATTCTCACCGCCAAGAGTAACCTTAAACACCTTGTTCTGACTTTCTTGGCTGTGACAGTAGAAAATTGCATAAGGGTAGGGCATGGTATGACATGATACCATCTTGGGAGCTGAAATCTCCCCAGGAATTTTCAGGATGGTGTAGTTCTGGAAAAGGGTGGTTGATTTTGTGAGGTGGGAAGTGGTTAGAACTTGGAAATCATGGTGCTCATGAAATCTCCCCAGTACTGCAGCAGCAAAATCAAGCATGGATTCCATGGAGGTGGCACATAATTTTGTCTCCCCTTTGATGGGTTCACTCTCACAATGTCTTAGTGTATCTTCTATGGCTTTGGCTTGGGGAGAGTCTGGGGAGAAAGAGAAGAATTCAAGAAGGTGTGGGAGTTGTTTTAGTGAGAAGGGAATTGAGTCAGCTTCTTCTCTAGGCAAAAAGTGAGGAGAAGTTGCAGGATCTCTCTTTGGGAAATAGATGGGCATTGTTTTTCCTACCTTTAGATCCTCCATGGTGAAGAAGATCATTGAGGAAGGGTCCATGTGGTCCATGTGATCCATGTGGGATGAAGGATGACCATGAACATGGCCTTGCTTAGCAGGATCATCATATAATCTTATATGATCTAGAAGCTGATCTTCATGGTGTTTGTTGGTCAATTCCCTGGCTCCATGACTTCCATGAGCAAACTGCAGAAAGTTTAGAAACATAAACTGGGAACTGATGACAAAATCCTAAGAAAAAACTTTAAAAAGTCTGAAAATTTCTTCACAAGTTTGATGAATTTCTGATCATTCTTTCCTTTGTTTAAGAATTTAAAAGGCCAAAAAGAAATTTGAAGTGCTTTAATATATACACACACAATAACCTGGATGACATGCAGATTGCAAGCGATTAAAATATGAAGGAAGAGGCTCCAAGATGAGAGTCCAAAACCCATCTTTCTTCTTTGGTAGAAAATCTCCAATTTTGTTTCTTTCCTATTGACAGAGAACAGAGGCATCAAATAAAAAGTAAGAACAAATAGCATATATCATGAAAATAGAAGGGCAAATTCGTAAAACTCCTTAAACTATATCCAACCTTCCTCAAAACCAACAAAAGAGAAAAAGAAAGGAGGAGATAGGTGTCCTTGCTAGGCTGAAACCAAGTTAAAGGTCATAGAGGCGTTACTCAATTTTTACTGATGAAGTATATATCTAATCAAATGTCAGCCAGAGTATAATATTTATTTCAATTAACATGTGCTCTTAACGCATGCGATTCTTATATACATTTCTAATAAAGTATGTTGATATACCCAACCACCAGGCAAAGAATTCATAAGACTCGTCCACAACGACACGACAGCTGAACCACCAATTGCTGAAGGGCTCTTTAGGCCCGCTATGACAGCTAAACTACCAATTGCCGAAGGGCCCTTGAGGCTCGCCTATCAAAGAGTTTGCCATCTTATCAAGGACATCAGGGCCAGCGGGTCAAGAAGAAGCCCATCGACCAGGCCCGAAGACCTATCCTTGCTAGATTGAAACCAAGTTCGGAAACCTCCCCCAATATTTTCAGAGGAAATCATCAACAAAATTTGAGTGGAAGTTCCCAATGCCCTACCAAATAAAGGTGGAGCAATGAGCCTATATAAGGAGATGAGGACCTTTCACTATGTACGCATTTCTATTCTCTTACTTAGACTTTGTCAATGCACTTCATCTTCTACCTTCGCTAACTTAAGCATCAAAGGTGGTTCCGCCAAACATTCGATGGACCTCTCTAACGTTATGTCTTCTTTTTATCCTTCCCTTTTGGTACTTTTAGCGTGTGGTTACTAAACAAACATATGTAATTTGGAACACATTATTTATTATTATTATTATTTTGAATAGAAAAAATTGCCAAAAGGGACAGTTTTAGCATAGAAATCTTTAAGACCCAAAAAAAAAAAAAAAAAAAAAAAAAAAAACAGAGCTGAAGGAAGGCCCACTAAAGCTTTGGATTGCCAAAGAATGGCCTCGTACAGTGCAGCCCATGATTTGTTCTAACCTCAAGAAATTTGATTCTTTATTATTATTATTAGTTTTTACATGAATTTGATTCTTGATTAATCTTGCTTAATTACAACAACAACAAACAAAATCTTGTTTGATCTATATGGATTGGCACGTGTCAGCAACTCAGCCTGCCACATGAGAGCATTCCATGAGTTTAATTTATACGCTAGAAAACACAACAATTATTGTATGGTTTTTCCAGCCAATCATCCTAAGCAAAAATACTTTCTAGCAAATTTTATAAGCCAAGGTGGTGGCCTGTCCTAATACGTCTTTGAAGAAGGGTCCCCAATTGTCAATTTTGGGATCTCCAAGATCCACTTTTGCTTTATTAATTGTCCACCTTTGTCTGTTTGTCATATGATTCTTGATTGTCTAGTGTCTACCTTTGTCATACGATTCTTGATTGCCTTCACAAAATGCCACTTTCTGATTCTTGATTGTCTTCACAAAATACCACTTTCTTTTTCTTTTTTTTATTTTAACCCTAAAATCAAAAGATATCAAACATATTAAGTTGTCAGATTAATTTATTTTATGATCAAGATTTTGTTTGATTGCATCTAACGTTACACATAATATCACGTTATTTAGAATTTTAAATGACATCACGTGATATATAAAATTAAATCAAACTTATTTCAAATTATGAAATGAAATCATCTTCGTCCCCTTCAAAAGCGTGTGGATCAAGTCTTCGATGACGAGGGACATCACTCATTTAGACTAGGGCTAGACCCAACTTTGATTATACCAACACTATATATGAACTTAACATATTGCATAATTCATTTAAAAAAAAAAAAAAAAAAATCATTGTGTTTGGTCTCTATCGATTGGCATCATGTCACCATCTCTCTAGAAGACATATTGTGAGTTTTACTTTTATATGCTAGAAAACAAAGTATTTACTGCATGGCTTTTCTAGGCACCCCACATGGGAAAATCCTCTAGCTAATTTTATAAGTCATCAGGAGGGTGGCCAGTCGTAATTTGGGCCCCAATCACCGAAATTTGGAATTTAAAACATTAACTTTTGCATTATTAATTGTCCACATGAATCATATGGTTCTTGGTTGTCTAATTTTTCTTCACTAAATGCCACTTCTGTGTTTTTTAATTCTAAAAGAGCCCCTTTACGAAGTAGCCTTACTTAATGTTACCGTTAATAACTATAATTAGTATCACTAAGAAGTATTATAGTGTCACTAAAACTATTGAACTTGATTGTAGCATGGATGAAAGATGTACGGGAGATGATAAAATAGCATGTCTTTATAGCTTATCTCAGTTGTTCATTTTAAATGCACGATTTAGGTTATAACAATAAATAAATAAATAAAAAGTTGTACGTTGAGGGTAGTTTAGGGTGGCTAAATGAACCCCTTAGCCAAAAGAAATGGCCGATGGCCAACTTGAGAGTGGTTCGACTTGCCTCCTACGGATGATTTGAGAGTGGCAGAACTACTCTCTAACATAACATTTTTTTTTTTTTGTCACGATCGATCTAGACCGTTCAAGCAATATCCTAAGTATTGCACCGGATTTTAATCCTGTACAAAAAATTGCCATAACCCTCTCTCTCGATAGCGGAATCTTGTTCTTCTATTTCTAATTATTAATATTCTTTTTTTTATTATATTTTGGCAAAGGTGAGCCGATCTTGTTTGATTCTCGGTCTCTGTCGATCATCATGCTGCTAACCACTGACAATAATAATACACCTCTCCCACCCCCCCAAAAAAAAGTAGCACTTAGTGGAACTTTTGTGTAATATATATTACTCAATAATTTAGTATAAAATTTTATTATATATATATATATATATATATATATATATATATGTCATGCATGTTAAATTTCACATTAATATATAGGATATCGTTTTCTATCTCATCCAAAACCCATATGCTTGATAGATTTCTTAATATTATAAAAAGTTACTTTTCAAATTTTTTTGGATGAGATAGTTTTTACGCGTCTTGATATTCATTTAGTATACTGTAAGGTTTTGTGTTGAGTAATGCTCCTAAAGTTTATGTGTTTTTTAAAATCACCATTAAATTTTAGATGAATCATACTTGAATTTTGATCCAATGATGATTTTAAAAGCCACATCAACTTTAGGAGGATAAAAAGATGGTTCCTAATATTACTTTTTTGTATTAGTGTTGGCAAATCCCAATTATCAAAACATGGGGTTATTTGGGTTATAATTGATACTAGTTAAGTTAGAGTTGAGTTTGGTTCAAGAATTGCACTTTATAAAGCCTCGCTTGAGCGTGCAAGTTTAATGCAAAACCCGAAACTTCGTTAGAACTTTGCAAAATACTCGCTCGAGCAAACCCAACAAAAGCCTCGACCTTCTCTCAAAAGTCACTTGAACGAGTTTGGGTGGATTTTGATTCTATTTTAGTTCATATTCCTTGTTTAAGCCTAA
This sequence comes from Corylus avellana, assembly GCF_965113065.1. Classification (NCBI taxonomy): domain Eukaryota; kingdom Viridiplantae; phylum Streptophyta; class Magnoliopsida; order Fagales; family Betulaceae; genus Corylus; species Corylus avellana. The sequence goes on along the minus strand of NC_142491.1, from coordinate 16,680,771 downwards.
CTGTGCCTGACCCATAAGTATTTGTCTCACACAACTTTTATGGTAAGAGAAAGGAATCGTACAAACCCTAGAAAGATAAAGGTTTTGAGCTTAAACTTTGTTGCTTTTCTCCTTATATTTAATCCACAGTAAAATCATTAATCATCTTTTGAGTGTTGGGGTTTGGCTAGAGTTATGGAGATCGAACAAGTTTGTTAGTTTGGCATTCTATATATTTGTAGTTTAGCAAATAATGTGTTGAACCCATCATTAGGTTAGTCATCATATATATATACATATATCAAAGCGATCCAACACACTTATAGAGTATTCAAAACCATAGTTTTTGATATTCTTAATCATAATAAATAATTAATTTTATTGGTCTGTGACTCTGTAGTAAATAACAGTTAATCAATTTAAAATTTAGTTTACACTATAGGTCGTCTATAGAGTACATCTATTGCCACGGTGGATTCAATAAACTATTGATTTATTATACAATTATCGAGCTATATATATCCATTAATGCAACTATTACAAGTAATGAGAGTGGCCCTATATATCAATATTCTACATTTTAATTAAAGAAATTTGTGTCCTTAATGAGGTAGATATTTGTATCCTTAATGAAGTTTATGAGCTATATTATATGACTGCATTATACAAGGAGACTATTTGATATTGAGTAAAATTTAGGGCTGGCTCAAGCCCTAGGCGAGTTAGGTCCTCGCCTAGGGCCCCCAATTTAATGAGGCCCAAAAAAAAAAAAAAAATTGGACAAAAAAACTTAATGCCCAAATTTTATTTTTTATTTTTTTCATAAAAACTTAAGGCCTTTGATAAGTAAGTAATATAAATAAGGCTTCAATTTAAAAATGCCCAAAAAAAAAATTCAAAAAAATTTAAGGCCCAATTTTTTTTTTTTTTAATAAGACCAAAAAAAAAATTTCATCAAAATTTAAGGCTTCAATTTAGTAAGGCCCCAATTAATAAGCCCAATATAAATTCTAGAAATAATTCAAGAAAAAAAAGAAGAAAAAAAAACTGATTTATTAATTATTATAAATGATGAGAATTTGGTGAGAATTCTCATCATTATTGTCCCCCAGAGGTAGCTCAATCGGCTAGAACCACACTTAATAAAGTGGAGGTCACTAGTTCGAATCCCCCTCCCCCCTCTTGTGCGGACATATCAAAAAAAATAAAAAAAAATAAAAAAAATATTATTGATTTATTTCCTATTTTATTATATAGGGATAGGCAACGGCCAAAAACATATACTCTATAGAATATAATGCTGGCTACCAGGGGCATTTTAAATACCACTCTCTGTCAGTCTGCCTCTCTACTTTCTAATCATAGAAAGTGCTCCAATCGACATATTAAATTATATATATATAAAAAAAAAAACTTGATTCTTTTCCAAATGCATGTATCGCTTATAGAATTTTATTGACAATACCTGTTACAGTTGCTTCTGCAGAAAGAAGTTTTTCAAAATTAAAATTGATAAAATCCTACCTAAGATCAACAATGTCACGAGAGATTAAATGAATTAACCATATTATCAATTGAAAAAAAGATGTTAGAAAATCTTGAATATGAAAACTTAATTAGTAATTTTGCATCTCAAAAAGCGAGAAGAATGATTTTTAAATAAAAATATAACATTAATATTAATTTTTTTTTTTTTTTTTACTTAAAAAAAAAAGGCCAAATTTCAAAGTTTCGCCTAAGGCCCCAAAATACACTGAGCCGACCCTATGAGTAATGATGCATATTATACTTCCATCCCGCCTCTATTTCACTAGATTGAGTGACAGTGCCCATCAGCTCTTAAACCAGCTCTTGTTAAAAAAAAAAATTAAGGACTGGTAAACACTACTACATCAGTCCAATTGAATAGAATGAGATGGTATAGTATTAAGCATTACTCATATTTGGACTACCAATTTGGACAACAAATGTGAAAGAACCACTAAAAGACCCATTTGTCCAAACCTGTAGGAAGACCGCAGTTCACACAAGTGAGTCTTATAAGTCCCATTTTCCCCCTCTCCCGCTTTGATTTTTTTTAAAAAAAGGTGAGTCTCATAACAGTTCTCTTACATTTACTCTCTGAATTGTTATAATTCAAGCAATAAAATTACAAGAAATCTCTATCCCTTCAACAGGGTCTGAATTTTAGAAAACAAAAACGATGACTCCACCATTAGCTATAAGTTATTAATAGACGAATAGTAGATAATTACTATAATAATTGAGTAGATTTCGTTCGATCCTGTGTTCCCCCAAAGTGAATGTTTAGGACACAATTCTCTTCGTATGTTATCTATAAATAGCAAGGGCCTATAGATCCTCCATGCACATAGAAAATTAAAGAAGTAAGAGTTTCGCAAATATGGCTATTAAAGATATGAATCCTCGTACTGCTTGGCTCACTCTTCTGTCACTTCTCCTGGTAAGACTATAAACATGTTGCTTTTATTGACTTTGAATTATGATTATTAGATTAGATAGTCTTGAAAGGCACTACAAGAAAAATGGATTGTTAATTAATGTCGGAAAAAATTCCCGCGTTGCTATTCGCGACGACGCATCAACAACGACCTTAATTTTTTTGGTTTTATTAGTTATGTCGTTATTAAAGACCAAAATTCTTGTAGCGAGGCCTCGTAATTTCTTACATTTCTTCTCTATTCTTGGAACAGCTTGCTATTTCCATAGAGTCAAGGAAAGATCCAGGAGAATATTGGACAAGTGTCATGAAAGATCAGCCAATGCCAGAAGCAATCCAAGGCCTTGTTCATAGGGATTCAACGCCATCTCAACCTACAAAGAATGTCAATTGTGATGACCCATCTATGGAGACAAGGAACAAGAACCAGCCTTTTGCTGAGGATTTTGAGCCAAGACCCAGTGTCACAGCCTATAACGATGATGATGTTGGCCAGGAAGAGAAGAAATTTGTTAAGGATTTCGAGCCAAGACCCAGTGTCACAGCCTATAACGATGATGATGTTGGCCAGGAAGAGAAGAAATTTGTTAAGGATTTTGAGCCAAGACCCAGTGTCACAGCCTATAACGATGATGATGTTGGCCAGGAAGAGAAGAAATTTGTTAAGGATTTTGAGCCAAGACCTAGTGTCACAGCCTATAACAATGATGATGTTGGCCAGGAAGAGAAGAAATTTGTTAAGGATTTTGAACCCAGACCAGATGCTACTGTTTATCGTGAGTAAAGGAGGAGGGTAAAATAAATATGCAATTTAAGGATTTTATGTAATTATGATATCATGCCAACTAAATAAGTAAAATAAGGGGCAAAAAAAAAAAAAAAAAAAAAAGAAGGAAGGAAGCTATGTAAAATTTGGGTGCAATGTAAAATTGCACAACTTTGGGTGCAATGTAAAATTTCTAAGTGTGTGATTATGACTAGGAAAAGTGTAGTGTGTGATGATGACTAAATAAAGGTTTTGTGATGGGTGTTTATCCTTTTCTGTTCCAATGTCTCTTCTGCAGCATCCTTTCTTTCTTTTTTACTTGTTCATATATTTGACCATATATGCATATTCTCTTTTGGGTTCGGCTTAAGGTCAGTATCAATTGGAACTGGATTTGTTGGGATTGAAATACTTGTCTTACAACAGAATACGAGAGGGGTCTAATTCTAACTAGAATTAGACTCAAGCCGAATCTATTTGTGCTAAGTTCATTACACTTAGTTCCTCATTTTCTTCACCATTACTATTTTATTATTATTTTTTAATTGCATTGTCATATACCTTTGTCCTATCCGTTTTATGGTTGCCCACATTTTTTAAATTGTTAGTACCATTTGAAAGAGAAAGATGAAAATAGTATTAGAGAAAAAAAGAAAACAAGTTTGCTTGCTCTTGTATAGAGCCTAGGTCATGTTTGGGTTTGTTAATGACAAAACCCTTTTCTAATACATCAGACTGGATAAGTTTGACAAATCCAGATTGAGAACTTGATTATCAATATGGTGAATGATCTCCCTAACAAAAGAGCAAAGCAAAGCAAAGTTGTGGCAAATTTTGATCAAATCACAATACTTAGACCAATATATGAATTCTTTAGATGGAAAAGAAATCTCTAGAAATTTTGCTATTCGAATTGCTGTGAGAGAGTTTCTACGGGGCAGGTAAATTCTATAAAGACTCTTTCACATTTACAACCTGAATTATATTATTGGGAATCCGGACTCGGTAATCTCCTATGGTGCAATCCTCCAAAAATTCATGTGGTGCTGATAATGGTGATACTGGATATAATTATATAAACCTAATGTCTCTTTTACAATGGCATGGAGGAAGACCAAATTGCCAATATCCGACTCGTTTACGGTTCTTTCCTTGCCCACTTGGAAATCAAGCTCATCTTGGGCCTTTTTTATAGCACATGACAGTTGTTCAACAAGAGAGATATTGCCCAAGTTAGGGTAACTGTGCTGGTGTCACTTCCTGCTGCAATGATACTCTACAAAGTGTAGTTTTTGTTAGAATAACATACTCTGATCCTAGTTTTTTTAGAGCTTAAGTCATGAGATCATAAGGCACATCAGGGAATGCAAACTTAAATGTTCTTTGATGTAAGAGAGATGGTGAAGAACAATGACGGAACTAGCAATCATAGTTTGGGGGGGCAAAAGTACAAAATAAAAAAATTTGTAGGGCATATTCTAATTTTGGGGAATCATGGGGGTTTGGGGGGCTGAAGCCCCAAGCCCCCATGTAGTTTCGCCCTTGGTGAAGAAGAGCTACGAATGAAGAGAGTGTATGATAATAAAAGACTTTTAAGGGTGGAATTGAGATTCAGTCTATCTATATTACTGACAATTTGGACAATCAATTTTTGAAAAGACCCTTATAGTACTCACTTACTCGAAAAGATGTTCGAGCAGCTCAAAACCTGTTAAGCAAGTAAGCTTCATCAGAAACCTAGCTTTCTTATATTAGCCTGCCTGGAGGTGTAAAAGAGCATAAGAAAATAGTTTACACAGATGGGTGGCGTAAATCATTTTATATCTTATGAAAGTTATTTTTGTTGGTAAATTTGGCTTGAGTGCCATAAAAAAATATTTAGATTTTATTTCTTTCCATTTCCCATTAAAAAGACTAGACATCATATAATGAGTTTTTTTATCAGCATGGAAGCCAAATCCAACCCTTTCTTGGTCAATGGAACAGGACCACTGAAGCAAAGCTCCAATGGCAGAATTGTTACCCAAGAAGTGAAAAAGGAGGAATGCGTACCAGAGATGTGGCTTTGTTGATGGTATCAGCATCGTAGCCTGAAAGGTGATTGCAATCAAGGACAGAAAGTCCGGCTTGTATGCCATTGTCTGCTGTACGGCCCTGAAAAAAGTTCGGCTTGTATGCCATTGTCTACTGTTTGGTCCTTTTAGACTCCGATCCAGAATTTGTTTTTTAATTTGTACTGCATTTACTTTTTGGCCTTGTTGGGGTGCTCACCCCTTTTGTGGTTAATTAGTCCGGTAACCTACTTTCCCTAATTTGATTGAAAAAAAAAAAAAAAAAAATCCAAGCAATATTTCAAGGCCTTGTTCATTTGGATTCATCGCCATCTCAACGTAAAATGAATGCCAATTGTCACACATATTATGGGGGCAAGGAACAAGATCCAGATTGTGGAGAATTTAGAGCAAAAAATTTAAGAAGCCTTTTGTTAAGGATTTTGAACCGAGACCGTATTTCTATTGTCTCACACACATATTTTATATTGACGATGATGTTGACTGCAATTTCAACGTCAAATTTATTGTGTTTTCCTTTATTCCGCCGCCAACACGCTGCCCCTCCATTCTCACCGGCCTCCTATACCACGAGCCGCCGCCTCCGCCACTCTTTGATGTCTCATGCAACGTATTTATGACTTCGTCTCTATCTACCTATAAAGACTTCCAAATCCAAATGTGGTATTCACCAAGTAATGTACCAATTTTTTTACATACTTCTCTTCTTGGTTCTCAAGTTTGCTTGATGTTAGAATATGTGCTGTTTCAAAAGATCCACCTCTCTTGATCAAATGAACAACCTCTTTCTTGATTAGAAGACCAAAAATCCAATTAGTCAGCTCATTCAAATGGTCAATTTTCAATATAATTTTTGTTGAATTGTTCCACCCAATTCTTTGTGCTTTCACTTTCCTTTTTTTTCCTTTTAGTACTTTCTTAGAAAAAATAAATAAATAATTATTTAGAGGATTTCGAACTCAGCTTACAATGATGAAGGTCCTAAAGAAGAAAAGGTCGAAATTGGTCAAGTCCATTAAGAAAATAACTCCCTTTCACATCAAGAAATCACATCCTTCTCTTGACAATTTTTCATTTTCGTAGTGATTAGTTATTTTTATCCAATCATAACTATGACAATTTTTGTAACTTTGAGGACCATCACTACTCGGTACTCACTAGTGTATGTTAGTAATTCTTTTTATTTTAATTCTTATATGCATTCCAGTTTATTTTTCAGTTGACAACTGTCGTAATTAACCGTTGTTTCGTAAATATCGATTGTTATTTGTTGTACACGTGTGATATTCAGTATCGCAATATATGTAACATCGATATTTGATCCCCAAAAATGAACGGTATAGATTAACGCTCCATCACTCAACATCCACCTAATCCCTGAAGCCGCAACAACTATCCTGCACCGCCGCTGCACACAAGCACAAAAGCTTTTTTCCTAGAATCATATTTGCTTTTTCCACCACAACGACCCCGCGATTACCAAATCAAATTCTTTCACTTTCCGTGGAAGAAGTAAAAACAATCCGGGCAGTGACTATCCACAGAAAAATGGTGTATATCGGACACTCGCACTGAAACCCATACCATACCCTCCAATCACAAACAGTAAGAACGACCCCTCGTAATGGAAGAGAAGCGCGGCGAAGCCGGGACTGCACCGGCAGTTGGCGCCGAATCTCCGGCTTCGGAGCCGTCCTCGTCCCGGCGCCGATCCGGGGCCCTTAAGAGAAAGAACAACAGCAACCTCGGGGCGTCGAACTCTTCATCCGCGCCGTCGAAACGACTCACGCGCGAGAAGGCCTCGCTCTCCCACCCTCCGATCCACAACGGGCCGTTGACCAGGGCTCGCCAGGGCCCCAACAACCTCGCCGCGTCAGCTCTAGCGCTGCAGGGGGGAGCCTCGGCCCCGGCGAAGAAGCTTAATGAGCAGGCGGCAGCGGCTGCGGCGGAGGAGCTGAGCAAGAAGAGCGAGATGGTAGCTTTGGAGGCTGCGATGGAAGCTGAGCTTGAGGCTATCAGATCTCGTGGCGCTAATGCTCACGTGGTTCCCAGTCATTGCGGTGAGTTTTGGTGTTCGAAACCCCAATTTGTTTACGTTTTCGGCAGGAATTTGTTGTTTGGATGCTGAGAAAAGTGAGGAAAAAGAAAAGAAAATGTAATTTCGAATTCAATTGTTAGTTTGGTTTTTCGAAATTGAAGAACGATAGCTTAAGTTAGTTACGAAGTTCCGGTTTGTCACACTTAGTTAAGTTGGGATTCGAATTATTCGGGTTCCAAATTAGGTCAAGCTTGTTGCCCTCTGTTTACTTTTTGATGCTTTTGTTTTCAATTGTTCTGAATTCTGAAAAGGAGAAGAATTTCACTTTAGCTGAGTCACACTGGTCTGCATTAGGCCAATTTGATTTCGGGTTTCTGTTTTCTTGGTTATCCAATAGTTTCAATTTCTTGGAAAGTTAAGAGAGCCTTAATGTTGGGAATTTGTTATGAAAATGCTTATGCAGGGTTCCTATTAGATAGTTTTGTAAACAGTTCCTTACACTCTGGTTGGCTGCCTAGAAATGTGGGGAAAGGAATGGAAAATGAAGTTCAGAATCTCATGTCTTCGTCTATGGTTTGGAGTCTCTGGATTTTGAAACAACTAAGTGTAGTTACTTTCTTTCTCTAGCGTGTATAGTTGTTCCTTTTTTCTTTCATTCTTCATCCAAGGATCTAAATGAAGGGTAAGTTTGCATATATGTTGAGATTTTGTTTTTTTAAAGCAGATTTAAGTTTTGATCATTTGAGGCAAAACAATTTTGTTTTTAATTATAGTATATTTCCTCCTTTTGTCTTTTTTTTTTTTTTTTTGAACAATCCTCCTTTTGTCTTTCAGGTTGGTTTTCATGGACAAAAGTTCATCCTCTTGAGGAGCGCACATTGCCTTCTTTCTTTAATGGGAAGTCTGAGGCCCGGACTCCTGATGTGTATATGGAGATACGAAATTGGATTACGAAGAAATTCCATTCAGATCCAAACACACAAATTGAATTGAAAGACATATCAGAGCTTGAAGTTGGAGACTTGGAAGCAAGGCAAGAGGTGATGGAATTTTTGGATCACTGGGGTTTGATTAATTTCCACCCTTTCCCACTAACAGATTCCGTTGTGCCCTGTGCTGACAATGATGGGGCAGCTAAAAGGGATTCCTTGGTTGAAAAACTCTTTCGCTTTGAAACGCCAGAATTGTGTCTGCCTGTTGTTCTGAAGACCAATCTGACAACTCCAGCTGTGCCATCTGGGTTTTTTCCAGAGTCTGCGATTGCTGAAGAGTTGGCAAGGGCTGAGGGGCCAGCAGTTGAGTACCACTGCAACTCTTGTTCAGCTGATTGCTCTCGCAAGCGCTACCATTGCCAGAAGCAGGTTCGTTGTTCCATAAAAGTTGTGTCTTTGAAAAATTATATCATGTGGTATGTTAATCATGGTGGAAACAATTTGCTGTACTCAATCTTCATTTGTTTTTGAGTTCCCATTCTGCGCAATGCTGCCTTAACTTGCTATCTACTTGAGTTGAGATGTATTTTCGAATGTCCAGAATCTCTCTATATTTGCTTTGCTTGAGTTGGATTGATGCTTTGAATACATCTTCCATCATTTTCAATAGTTTTTAAAATATAATTCTACTTCTTAAGGAGTTGAATTATAAACAAAAGTCAATTTATCCTACTCTCTTGTAAATCCAAGAGATCCCCAACAATTTTGACTATCCCAACTTTTAGGAGGCGTAGAATTAAAAAGGCCTGGGTAATAAGAACTGGATAAGGTCTTGCACCATCTGTGAATTCATTTATACCTGATGTAATCCTGTGCATCTGCTACTTTAGCAATGTTAGAACAGTTAGGTTTGAGTCATTAGGGTTTTGGGGGTACCATGTTAAGATTTGTAGGAGGGGAGTTTGAGAGGGAGAAGAGGATGAAGGAGGTTAGTGCCTCTTGTTCATTCAACCTTTTTGACCTAATACAAACAACCAAATATATAGGCTAAACCCTACTGACACAAAGACCAAACTACCCTTGAAACCCTAATGACTCAAACCCTAATATCTCTTCTAACACTCCCCCTCAAGCTGGAGCATATACATCATATGAATCCAGCTTGGAAGATACAAGCAAATGAAAAAACAACTAAAACTACTAGAAAAACATACTCTAACAAGCAATAAAGCAGTGGACAATGTAATTCCATATATAATGAGTTTCATGTAATGGTAAAACAAAAAAAAAATTATTCCTCTGTTTGATGAAGAAAGATTCGATGACTTCTCATGTATTTATTTATTTCCACTAATCATAGTTTCCATATGATGTCAACTCTACTTATTGATCACATTCATCCTTGACAGGCAGATTTCGATCTATGTACTGAATGCTTTAATAATGGAAAATTCGGTTCTGGTATGAAATCATTGGATTTTATTCTCATGGAACCTGCTGAAGCTCCTGGGTTAAGCAGTGGGAAATGGACAGATCAGGAGACACTCCTTCTCCTTGAAGCACTGGAACTTTATAAAGAAAACTGGAATGAGATAGCAGAACATGTTGCCACAAAGACAAAAGCGCAATGTATATTGCATTTTCTTCAAATGCCAATTGAGGATACATTCCTTGATTCTGATGTTGATATTGATGCCAGTTCCAAAGAAAATGCAGACCCAGCTTTCACCAATAATGATTCATCTGTCCCTAAAGATGCCCCCGAATCAAAGGAAATTAAGACTGGTGCTAGCGAGGGTCAGCCTCTGACTTCCCCAATGGAAACTTCAAATACAGAAGATACAAGTGAAGTGAAGGTTGGTGAGGAATCAAGGCCGCAAGATGCAAGTGAAGTAAAAGTTGATCAGGAAACTTTGGGACCAGAAGAGACCAGTGAAGTGAAAGGTGATCAGGATGTGGGTGAAAACTGGGCACTAAAGGCTCTTAGAGAAGCATTTGAAGCTGTTGGTTATCCTCCAGCACCTGATAACCAACTTTCGTTTGCTGAAGTGGGAAACCCTGCCATGGCATTGGTAAGTTGAATGGTTATCTGGAAAAAGTTAAAGCCAATCTCTTAGGGTGTATTTGGAGGGCATTGCAGTGATTTATAAGTAATCTATCGGGTCTACAACTCATGGAAATGATCTCATCGTACTACCCAAATTTTGATATTAACACATTTAAGTACTTTTTAGAACATAATTAAATGAAATAATTCCAATATGATGTCCAAAATTATACATATAGAATTATATGTGTATGTACTGAATGTTTTGATGCCTGGAGGCTTTATGTCTCACATCTCAATGAGTAAAACATACCAGTCATGCTTTAGCCTTCCGGAACTCTTGTTATAGTACGCTCGTTGCTCTCTTTTACAGGCAGTTTTCCTGGCACGACTGGTAGGACCTGATGTTGCGTTTGCTTCAGCTCACAGTTCATTAAAATCCATATCTGGCAGTTCTCCTGGCATTCAGCTGGCTGCTAGACACTGTGTTCTTTTGGAAGATCCACCAGAAGACAAGAAAGAAGCGATTGGTTCTGAGAGGTATTTTACTTTATGTGAAACTTATATTTCTTTGGAAGTTTCCGAGTATGTTCTGATGTCATTGAGATATTTGCTGTGTTGCTTGAAATTGTTCACAGGGATGCTCAGGAAGATCAAAACCTGGAAGGCAGAAATGAGAAAGGGGATAATTCTCCGTCAGTGTTGGATGACGGAGATTTATCTAATGGCCACAATAAGGAGAAAATTAAAGATTGTGCTCCTGAAGAAACTGAGAATGGTGAATCCACAGGGATACCACATGCTGCAAAGGAACAAGATGTTAAAGCTTCTTGTGAGGAAGTTGGACGACATAATTTGGATGATACAAGCAATTCAGATTTTCCAAAAGACCACCCACAAAGTACTATGAAGGAATCAGACAACTTAACATCCAAGGTGGAGCTTCCACCAAGTTCTGGGGAGGAGCCACGAGAGAGAACTTCAGTAGGAGAGCCTTCTCAACCTGCAGAGGTACTAAAAGATGTACATACAGTTTCTGATGCTCCATCAGCCGAAAAGAATGAGCTTCAGGAACCAGTTCCATCAGATTCAGTGAAAGAGCCACCACAACCTACAGAGGCACCAAGGGACGCAGATATGTTGTCTGATTCTCTGCCCTTAGAAAAGAATGGGCCAGATCAACCATTGACAACCAGTTCAGTTGGAAAGCCAACCCAACCTACTGAGGCATCAACGGATGTAGATATGGTGTCAGATTCTCTGCCATCCGAAAAGAATGAGCCTCAGCAACCAGTTACAAAAAAATCAGTGGAAGAGCCCTCTCAAACTACAGAGGCACCAAAGGACGTAGTTATGGTGTCTGATTCTCTGCCATCCGAAAAGAGTGAGTCTCAGCAACCAGTTACAACAATTTCAGTGGTCGACAATGGAGCAAGTAAAGGTCTCCCTCTCTCTCTCTCTCTCTCTCTCTCTCTGTGGTATTATTGTCAATGACACAAGTTAGTTTTGAGTGGGATGAAATGGTAGGATGGAGAAAATGTATGCAAGATAATGGTGTGAGCGTAACATGATTTTTGGAAGTTCATCAGGAATTTTTTTGAAATTTTGCAAATATATTCAAATGCATGATAGTTTATAATTGAGTTGTTGGATATGTGTTATTAAATTGACTTGCAAGATAAAAGGTCTCCTGTATTAAATATTGAAGGATTTTATCACCCAGGCAAGCTTTGACTGCACGATGATGAATTAGTATTTCTGTCAGTTTGCAAAACAAATTATGGTTGCATATGTGATATTATGACTTTATATCCTAATTTGTTGTTTTCTTTTCAGGTGAGGACCAAATTGAAGATGGTAAAATAGTCAAACCTGACATTATAGAGAGGAAAACTGAGAACAAATTTGATAAAGTAAAGCGTGCTGCAATTACTGCACTTTCAGCAGCAGCAGTAAAGGCAAAAGTTCTTGCAGACCAGGAAGAAGACCAAATCCGACAACTTGCTGCATTTTTGATAGAAAAGCAGGTAATCTCACAGCCAAACAAGCTCTCATTTGTGCAGTGTATTGTTGATTTTCGGAGTTTGACTTTATGGTGTTTTCCATTTGTTGCAGTTGCATAAGTTGGAAACCAAGTTAGCTTTCTTTAACGAGATGGAACATGTAGTGATGAGGGTAAGGGAGCAATTGGACAGGTCAAGGCAGAGGCTTTACCATGAGCGGGCGCAGATAATTGCTGCCCGACTTGGTGCACCAGCTTCCTCATCTAGAGCAATGCCGCCTTCATTGCCAACCAACAGAATTGCCACAAATTTTGCAAACTCAGTTGGAAGGATCCCAATGAGTATGACTTCCCAAAGGCCACCAATTTTAAGACCCATGGGGACAGTGACTTCTAGTCCTTCAAACCCATTTGCATCCAATACAGCGGCCGGAAGTTCAGTTCGGCCACCCAGCCAGGACAATCTTTCTTCAGTTGGGACAAAGTAGACTTTGAGGACATATGATAGATTTTTCATTCATTCTTATCCCCTTCTAATGCATTAGCAGCTTTACCAAGTGAGTACACATTTTTGTTATTGCTATTAAACTTGGTGAAGATATGGTTAGCTGAATACAACTTGAGAAGATTGTAGCTGGTTCACATGAGTTAAGGGCTTGGTGTTCTGAGAGTTTTTCACTGAGCCAATTTGCTCTGATTAGTGATAAGAAATGAAAGGATAGAGAAAACGCCATGAGCGCATGGGACTTTTAGAGTAAGATTTGTAGGGTTGTGCTTGCAGAAGCAGTTTACGCAATTTGGAAGGAGAGAAATAGAAATGTTTTTATTGTTCTACATGACATCATGTATTGGATCTGAGTTAGGTTGTGATATCCTTTATGATCTTCTGCCTTCTCTTCTCACTGGAGTAGTAGGTGTGTAAATCCGGCTGGTTATACCGGCCAACTGCTTTTAAAAGCTGTTGGAAATAATTGGTAACTGGCGCACACCCAGTTTTAACGAGTATATATATATATAGCCCCTACGGTCCATAACTTCTGCAAACCACCCATTTATCAGCACCCAATCAGCATATGACACATCATCATTTTAAGAAAAGTGCAAAAAACAAAAATGAGAACAAAATAGCAAATTAAAGTGAAGTAAAAGACCAAAAAGACCCCTGGCCGCTAGACCCAACCATGGGTCTGGAGAGACCCCTGGCCGCAAGACCCATGAATGGGTCTGGCCGGACCCACGATCCATTTTGGTACTCTTTTTCTTCTTGCATCAGATCCATGGAGGTGATTTCTGATCTTTTCGATTATGGGGTTTTGGGCTTTGGATTTCTCTCTTTGTTTTTGAGTGTATTTTGGGTTGTTTTTTCGTGTTGCTGTGAGAATATCTGAGATGGGTTTTTGGGCTGGGTCTTTGCATTATGCTGATGTTTATGGTTTGAATTTTGATGGGTTGCTAGTAGATTTCACCAGCAATGGTATTTCAACAGTGGGTCTGGCGTGACCCCTGGCCCCACGACCCACGGCATGGGTCTGGCCAGACCCATGTCGTGGGTCGTGGGTCTGGTGTGACCTGCCTGAAAATCATGACCCGCCTCAAAACCATTGCGACCCACCTGAAATCTATTTTTAATGCCTCAAAACTTGATTTTGGATTCAAAACTAAAACTTAAAGGTGAAAGATTAACCCTTTAAAAATTTTATCACCCTAAATACCAGAAAAGATGACTGTCAACGCTGGAGATGGTAATTAATGGCGCCAGAGATGGTGACCCAGAGATGGTGGCCGTGGATTTGGCCAGTCGTGGGTCACGGCCAGACCCACGGCTAGCAGCGCCATTTCTTCTTTCTTTCTCTCCACGGCCACCGCCGTTTCTTCTTTCTTTATCCTAGACCCTCTTTTATTCTCTTCTTTCTCTTTTCTTCATCCACTGTATTTGGTTGTAGATTAATTTTGTGCAATCATTGTGCTTTAGCTTATGTGGCAGTTTATGAGTGGATGCCGTAAAGGAGGGTTTTTACGCCTCATCTTGATTAAAGTTTAACTCTATATATATTTTTTAAAAATGTAAAATGACGTCATTTACTTTAGGGTCTTTTTTTTTTTTCCTTTTTTTTTTTGGGAACAACCACAACAAAGCCTAGCTTATTGAGCCAAAAAAATTCCTAATTGTTTTTTAAAAATGGCTAAATTAAGCCTAAAAAATAGGCCTAAAAATACCTAATTTTTTAAAGACTTGCTTACCGGTTTTGGTTTTTAAAATTGACCAACCGGTTTCGATTAACAGTTTTAGCTAATAATTGCTAACAGGAACTGGGTTGACACCCCTACGGAATAAAGATGGCTTCGGAGATCGTGAGACATGCAGAGAAATAAATCCTAGGAAGAATGTTGAATTCTATAACGTTTTATGATAATTTTACACGATAAGAAATTGAAAATAGATAAATTTGAGAAGGTGGTTAAAAAAAGAAAAGAAAAAAGTAACGGAAAATAGAAATAAATCCAGTCGAGGCCGCCAAAAAGCGTACAAAATCTAACTTTTCAATTTAGTTTCTGGGTATGTAGCAGTCTCATTAATTCAATATGAGTACGTTTTATAATTTTTACTAAAAAGTGCCTTACCAATCCATACGGCGGTTCACATGTTGCTTACTATGTCAACCATTAAAATGTGAACTGCCACATGCCAATCTACATAGTACTTTTTTCCTTTTTTTTTTTTTTGGAAGTAGTCCACATAGTACTTAATCACTTACTACATTTACAAAAGAGGTATGCTACAGTGCAATATAATGCCCACATTTGGCCCATATTTAGTGAGGGAGAGAGGACTCAAATTCAAATTCCAAATTTCAATCCTCTCTTTTATGTGATTGTTCATTTGCCACATCACTAAAAATGGGCCAAATGTGAGCATTATATTGCATTAAAGCATTTCTCTTTACAAAAAGAGATATGTTACAGTACAATATAGTGCCCACATTTGGCCCATATTTAGTGAGGGAGAGAGGATTGAAATTCAAATTTCAAATTTCGGTCCTCCCTTTTATGTGATTATCCATTTACCACGTCACTAAAAATGGGCCAAATGTAAGCATTATATTGCACTGAAGCATTTCTCTTTACAAAAAGAGGTATACTATAGTGCAATATAATGCCCAAATTTAACCCATATTTAGTGAGGGAGAAATGATTGAAATTCAAATTTCAAATTTCAGTCCTCCCTTTTATGTGATTATCCATCTACCATGTCACTAAAAATGGGCCAAATGTAAGCATTATATTGCACTGAAGCATTTCTCTTTTAAAAAAGAGGTATACTACAGTGCAATATAATGCCCAAATTTGACCCATATTTAGTGATGGAGAGATGATTGAAATTCAAATTTCAAATTTCAGTCCTCCCTTTCATGTGATTGTCCATCTACCACGTCACTAAAAATGGGCCAAATGTGAGTATTATATTGCATTGAAGTATTTCTCTTTACAAAAAGAAGTATGCTACAGTGCAATATAATGTCCACATTTAGCCCATATTTAGTGAGGGAGAGAGGATTGAAATTCAAATTTATACTTACTACATCCGTCAATAAAATGTAGGTTGCTATGTTTCAGTTTATGTTACACTCATTTCATAAAATATAAATTTTCACATGTATTTATAAGAAAATTATAGTACCCCAAGCATTTTCCGTCCAACATTGCCAATTTGTTATGTTTATCCTTCAAATTTTATTTAAGTCTATTAAACTGGCATGCATTTTTCACATGCTCTATTAAAAATAAGTAATATTACTCTTCACACTTGTTTATTACACACATGTCACATTGACTGATATGACATATTTTAAATAGCTTTTTATTTCTACCACTTAAAAAATTAAAAGTATCAAAATACAAAACGGTCTCCGCTTCATTTTGAAGCTCTTTAGGTAAATACAAATTGCTTCTATGTCTCTCTCTCAACTTGTACTTTTTGTCTTGTTTTTCTATCCTGTGATTTTTTTTCTAAGCCTATTTCCTTGGAAGATTTGTTTTCTGATATTAGTTTGGCTATGTTTTTTAAGATGTAGGGGATTGATGACACCATAATAGGTATGGTCATCCCCACACCTAATCATCCTCATGGTCATGGAAGAGTTGAAACAATGCAACTCTTCATGAAGAGTTGCATTGCACTCTATACATAGAGTGGGGATCAGAACAGTTTAATAACATTATTGCATTCTTGCATTTCTGATTCTTCTTTTTCTTTGGTCCTCCATCAGATTTCCACCCTACGGAAGTAAATCCTTCCATCAATAGATCATTCAATAATATTCTTACATTTTTTCCTCCATACTACTTCCTTTTTGCTACTCTCTCTCTCTGTTTTGGGTGGTTGAAGTAGAATGTGAATGATTAATTAGCAATGTAATTCCTTTAAGTTTATCTTGATGAGTGGTTTGTTTTTGAATTGTTTGTTTTGAGAAGAGAAAACAATAACATAGATAAAACTTTTCCTTCGAACTAATTATCAGGAACTTCTGGTTTCTCTTAATATTTCAGATTTTTTAATTCTTTTCATAAAGTCGATCGACAAATAGATGCACCAACTTTAATTAATTTGTGGATCGAGGCTCAAAATGATGGGGTCTTTTCTTGCAAGAGCCCTTGTGTAAGTAAATAACCAAATAATTAGATTTTGAGTATTTTTCATTTTTCACTACGTACTCCAAGTGATTGTTTTCTTACGTACGTACACGGGACTGGAAATCTGAAAAATTCTGATATGAAAATTTGCAGGCTGGTTTTTGGTTATGCTTATCCGGCATATGAGTGCTTCAAATCTTTGGAGAAGAATAAACCAGAGATTGAGCAACTTCTCTTTTGGTGCCGCTACTGGTACATTATACTCTCTCTCTCTCTCTCTCCATATATATATATTAATATATATAAATTAACGATGCATCTTCTAATTTTGTAGGATTATTGTTGCTTTGCTTACAGTCTGTGAGAGAGTTGGAGATGCCTTTGTTTCATGGTACGCATGCATGCGGTGTTCGATTAATATACCACAAATAATAGTTTATTTTCGTATTAGAGACGGAAATATACATTCAGCCCCCAAGCCACAATGTCTTCTTCAATTTTATTTTTTTTAAATATCCTGATAATCCTTTTAAAATCAAATTTTTACTACCCCACTCCCCCAAATTTTTTTATTTTCCTGGTTTTAACCCTCCAAACCTAAACATTAATTGCAATGTCTCATAAGCTTTAAAAAATTGTGATTAACCCCCAAACTATTAACTCCTTTTAGAATTCCCCTAATTTTTTTTTTTTTTTTTTCAAAGATATACCCTTAAGATATTTTTTCTTACCCCCCAAGAAATTTTTTCTTTTAATTTTGCCCACCCAAGCCTAAAATCCTAGTTCCACCCCTGCCTCTTCTGTTACTCACATCAATTTTTGGTTTTTTTTATCTTGCTTCGTGAAGGTTACCAATGTACAGCGAAGCAAAGTTGGCATTCTTTATATATCTCTGGTATCCTAAAACAAAGGTATATATATGGAATTTCCAAAATTATTTAGGTTAATTTATATTATACCTTCGTACTAGTTAATTCTAACAATAATTCTTTTTAACTGTTTTAGGGAACAACATATGTCTATAACTCCTTCAGGCCCTATGTGGCAAAACATGAACCGGAAATTGATCGTATCCTCTTGGAGTTGAGGGTGAAGGCTGCGGATATTGCAGTTGTTTATTGGCAAAAGGCTCTGATTTATGGGCAGACAAAGTTTTTCGAGACTTTGCAGTATGTTTCTTCTCAGTCAGCAGCACAGCCTCAATCTAACCAAGAACTCAAGCATAAGGAAAAATAGCTCATGATGTTTAGATCTTGAAGTTGTTTGTTAATGAAATCAGGATAATTATGTTTATTCTGCTCATTCATGTAGAAAACTGTCTATACCTGTTCTTATATATCAATGTTTTGTTTAGTAAAGAATTGGTGTTTTCTTGTATATGCTTTAATGATGGGCTTAAAGTAGTTGGAATTACAATTTTTTTATGTTATGTTATGTAAACTCAATTTATTTAGACATGGTGTTAATTAAGATTACCTTTAGCTAAATTTTTAAGTAATAATTGGAAGAGAAAAAAATATTTTATTCGAGTTATGTTCAAACTCGAGATTTTTAATTTGAAATTATAGTAAATCAACACATACTCCAAAAGTTTAAACTAACAAGAAATGATGAATTTATTCATTTTAATTAATATTCTAACAATTCAAGTTAGGACAATATATTGGATTAATTGAAGGCCTTCTGCTCTATGTAAAAGAACTGAAATTTAAAAAGCATTCTTGTTCGAGAGCAGTTAAAAACTTCTAGTGCATTTTTAGTGCTGTAGTTAAAATTTTACTACACGAATTCAAGTCAAGGGTGGTTGCACCTTGGTTCAAGGAGGCAAGCATGGTGGCAAGGGGAATGCTGCCTGCGCCCGAATTTCTTGAGGGTGGTGTTTAACACCGGCAGGCTGAGGGTGAGGTTTAACACGGCAGGCCACGACAACAACACAAATGGACTGGTAAATGATGATGCACTCGAACATGTTGTCGATTGTCTGTGGTGGTGATGTTGAGGAACTGGGATCCCCTGCAATTCCTGTAATTGTGAGGTTCACCTACTCGAACAAGTGTTCGGATAGTTCAAACAAATAGTCCAATCAGAAGCCTCTCACAATTGTAATGAACAGGCAAGGAGATTGCAGAGAATTCCAATCCAATGTCGAGCATGTTGATGGCATGTAGAAGAAGTTCATGAGGTGACATATATACCACGCAGTAGCGACTCTACACATGTACGATAACTCTTATACTTTCCGATTCCAGATCTAAAAAATCTCTATTGAACATTCTGTTGGAAGAATTCAATATCTTCATAATTGAATATATTTAGTTAAAACATGGAAATAATCTTTCGGTATTTTGACCGTCAACAACAACATCCATAATCAATGTAACTTGATCAAATAAAGCAGCACTTACACAAAGGCAACAATAACCAAAACCAACCAAGATTAATAGACCAATTTGTTTCACACACTAATGTACAGCATAGCCTGGTACATACCAATGAAAATGGTTTAATGGTCCAAATCGTTTCCAGTACTTTCTAAAGATGATTTATTTAACTGGAAAAAAAAAAATCAGGCAATATTATTTAGCATTCGCAACCAGTTGATCGCTGCTGACTGCTGCTTGCAACATCAATGGTGTCCGGCAAGTATCTTCGTTATGCAAAAAATCCCAACCAGAAGAACAAGGATCAAAAGTGAAATTAGTATCACATTTAATTGTCCATAAACATATTGTGATCTAATAGCAATTCTGGAATAATACTGTTAACGTGTTCAACTTTGTCAAATCATACATCCTTAGAACAAATTCAATCCGCAAAGGTACTCTTTTCTGATTTCAGCTAATCGTATAATGAGATGGTGAAATTTTGACAGCCGAGCAAAAAACACTATTCGGAACATAGCTATTGTTTGTCTCTGTAGAGTGCCTTTTTGTATTTCTGATAAGTCTGATTGTGCTAGTTTAGATAGTCGTGCTTATTTGAAGCTAGTTTCAGTAGTGTTACTGTTACTATGTATTTGCAGATCTCATGTACTTCTACTTTGGTTTAATGAAATTCTTACTCATCAAAAAAGAACGAAAAAAAAGTACTTCCAATTGCTGAGCAACTAATATGCAGATTCAAATCAAAATAAGTACATTATGCAGAACCAAATTTGACTATCTAAGAGGTTCTTGAAGTCATGAGTTGAAATTTTATTACGGTAAAGGAACGAATTTAAGTTTTTAAGTAAAATATTTTAAGCTAGAGCAACTGATAGAAGGATGGATCTACAAATGCCCACCATTAATCATAAATGACCAGGCTACAAAATAACTGTTATTACATCTCATCATGGAAGCACATGAAACATTGAAAGGGATGTTTTCTGCAGACCACAAAATCAATATGCAGCCAATATTTTAACCCCCAAAATATGTAGCCAATAGATGTTTCAACTAATCTTTCATCAATTAATTTGGTGAGCATTCTATACTAAAAGGAAACAATTATGCCGGTGATATGATAAATCTACATTCCTAAACAGTACGAAGAACAAAAATCAAAGCACATGCATGTGACAATAGAGAGTTTGGTTTTTCAGCTTACATTTCTTCCTCTTCACCACTCTTCAGGGCATTCTTAGCTATGCACTGGAAGGCTTCTTCCACATTAATACCCTCCTTGGCAGAGGTCTCGAAGTATGGAATATTTCCTTTTGATGCACACCAAGCTCGAGCCTTTTTCTCCGAAACCTGGAAAATTAATAAAAGGATACATGTATTTGAATACAAAAGGTATCAACATCATGTGAGCAAGCGAGTGAGAGGGAAAAAGAGAGAAGGCGACAATTTAAAGGAAATACATACCACTCTACTATTTCCACCATCTATATCAACCTTGTTTCCTAGAACAACAAATGGGAAATTTTCTGGATCTGAAGGACTTGCCTGCAGAAGGTTTCTCATATCATCACCACAATTTCAAATGTTTCCTTTCATTTAAGAAGCCATAGGAGGATTCGTACAGGATGTAACATCAAAAAATTTAACAAAAACAACTGGCAAAAACCTGAATAAGGAATTCTTCTCTCCAGTTGTTAAGGTTGTCAAATGATTTCATGGAATTAACATCATATACAAGAACACAGCAATCAGCCCCCCGGTAGAAAGCAACACCTAGGCTTTGGAATCTTTCCTGGCCAGCTGTATCCCAGATCTGCCAAAAATAAAAGAATGCATGATGAATCTCCACTACAGAAGAACATAAAAGTTACCCACAGGACATCAAATGATACAATGGCAAGCCAAAATAAAGACATAACTTGCACTCCAAAGAAAGTATATAACTTAATGCGATATGCAAATGGTAAGAAATGAAAGAAGACAAAGGTAAGCCACTTCTAAACAAGCAAGAATACAATTTAAAAAATGCAGTTTCATTACAGGTGGCACCTTCTAATCCTCAGGAAAGAGCAACTCTTCAACTACTATGAGCTGCTGTGCATAGTGACATCATGGAAGAGAGTAACTTTAAAAAAAAAAAGAAAAAAACATAGGAATACAAATCTCCAAACATGTAATATTACCAGTTATATCATTACAGCCCTAATAGATATCACTTTGCAAGTCATTGGGGACAAAACGCTGTCAGGCTTATTATGTCTTATGCATAGTGTCCATGTAGAGGCATCATTACTAGTATCTGACTCTCCCAAACCTAAAAATGGCAGTAAAGCACCAGGACCCCAACATAGGACCAACCAACAGATACCCGTACCCTTGCATATTGACAAAGCTAAAATAAATTAAGTCTAACAAAACGACTCTGGAGACTGAAACATGCAACCCTGATATTGTCACTATTTACTCTCAAAGAGACTTTCAATTAAAAACGACAACATGAAATGGTCCAAAATCATCTGGTCATCTTGACCTTTCACCATATAAATACTTCATTTTGTAAAGAACCATCTATAAATTGTTGAATCCCTACCCTTCATTTGCAAGGATGAATTATGCAATCCTCATATCCAACATGCTCTGAAAGAAATTTAGAAGACATGATCAGGATCTTGCCAATCCTCATAGTAATATGCCACTCCAGCCCCCCCTCCTTCTATCAGTCACCAAGAACATGATAAACTAGGTTTCTTTTCTCTTATCTATCATATATATATATATATATATATATATATATATATATATATATATATATGAGGAAGTGTCCACTTTTTCATAATACAAGTAGAAATCATAGATACATAACCAATGGGTGTTCAGCTTTACTTTCTCCTATTTATTTTGGAGTTTAATCACCCATATGGGAACCAAAAAGAGAACAAATAACAAAGCAAGGCCATGCAGACATAAAACACTATATTTAAACATATAGATCTTCGGCTTGAAATTGTGATATGATTCCTGAAAACTCAAGCACACTCAATATCAAAACACACATGATTCAATTATGAACATAATCAGCACATCTGTAACCTGTAAGGTGAATAGCCTATCTTCGAACTGCACTTCTTTCGTCAAAAAGTCGGCTCCAATTGTCGCCTTGTATTGATTGCTAAACTTCCTATTTACATATCTGTTAGAAATATGTCAAGGGAAAACGCACCGAACCTTTTCTTGAGCCATCATAACACATTATTTAAAAGAAATGAGAAATGCAATCAAAAGATTAAATATCTAACTCAATAATCAAGCGCCCAAGGATACTGATTCATCAAGGAGGTCTTCCCCACCCTGTAAAACACAAATTAAGTCAATTGTAGACTAAATAAGCGTATTAGAAATATAAGACCAAACTAAAAACTCTTCCATGATTAAAGAAGTAAGAAAAAATTAGATTTGCAAATAGCATAAATTAGATCAAACTCAACTAAAGCAAGCAATCGAATTCGTCAGCAGAGAAACAAAAAATTTCTACTGTTTCAGATCAATCAGTGTAAAATAAGCAAGATCTCGAAAGATCAGTCAAATTTCTGCAACTAAAACCCTAGAATTCAACAATCAAAGCTCACACACACACACACACACACACACAGATATACAGAGAGAGATAGATACCCGCTGTCGCCAAGGATGATGACCTTCAAGAGGGTTCTTCTGCGGGAAGGCATCGTACGGATATGGAATTGGATTCGATCACAGAGAGAGAGAGAGAGAGAGAGAGAGAGACAGAGAGGGGGGGTGACTGAGTTTTGGCCTTTGGGGGCTTTCTGGTCTAACTGTTTTTTGTTTCTTTAATTTTTTCCTCTTTTTTTTTTTTCCTAACTGACCAGACTCGAAACTCTAATGGTCGGGGCAGTGGGCTGACCAGTAGTTCGCAAGTGTTCGCTTTAAATAATTTTTCTTTTTTTTTTCAAGGAAAATTCTCGGGATAATATTTTATTACAATTTTTTTTACATATTAATGTGACTGTTGATAATTAAAAATATAATTCAGCCACTAATTAATTAAAGGATTAAATAATTTTTTACAAATTGTGATTTCACACGAAATCAAATAGTTTCCACATATAAAACTGATGAATTTTACAGAAATAGTGAAGAAGAGACCTACGATCATCTAAACTACTACCTCAAGGTTTAAGGAATTTTGATTCAATTTTAGTTAGACCATGTGTGTTGTTACCAAAATAAAAAATAAGAATAATTATTCAATTTCACTATTCTCTATTCCTAATAATAAATATTTCATTTCCTAATCAATTGATCGAATACGTATTTCACAAACAAAATGAGGCCTTAAGGTTTTAGCTAGCTTTTGAGGTAGCAAGCCTAGACTTTTGTGGAAAATCATTCAAGTTTGGGACGGGGCTTCACTATAACTATTAAAAAAAAAATCGCATGTTCATGATATGGTTTAAGTTTATATATATATGTCAATTAGTCCTGAATTTTTATTTTTTATTTTTAACAATTAACTAATTCAAAGATTAAATGGGATAAAAGTATAATTTATAACATTTTCTCTTTCTGTTAGACTATGATCATCACTAATATTGATCTCTTGGTCTAGTATATAGGAACCGATCGAGAGACCTCAAATGAAAAAAGTTTTAAACTCGAAATTTCCCATGTCGTGTAGGAAATCAATTTGCAACGTCAATAATATTCACAGACAGTCAAACTTTTTTTTACCAGTAAAGGACTAAAAGTCTAAAAGGCCCTAAGTTATAGCTGTAAATTAATCAACATATATATATATATATATATATATATATATATATATATATATATAAAAGATATATTCAGCACGAGAAATAGCAAAAACCAAGAGTCATTTGCTTAAAAATAGAATTCCATACAGAAGAATCCCAAGTTTATAGGAGATGATTAGGGAAAGAAACACGGTTTCACGGTTTCTTTCATGAAACTATTACCATGCGGCATTGTTTTTGTCTCCTCCCTTCGAGAACCCCACCTGCCCCTCTCCAAAAGGTACACCCTTATTCTTATTCTCTTACTCTCTCTCTCTATAGATCTCTCTGGAAAAAAACCAAGTTGATCGATGGAAAAGTAAATTATGATTACCAATGACTTCGATCAAATTATACATCGTTGTTTTTTTCAAGGCTAGGATGATGCTATTTAAAGTTATTCATGGTACTTTAACTTAAACGTAATATTCCTGATTATCTCTTTTATTGGCTTCTTTTCTTTTCTTTTTTTTTTTATTGCTGAAAGTTGTTATTCATTTACCTTGTATGCATGTTTGCATGATTTAGAGGTCACTCTTCTTCTGGAGGAGAGGTGGGGCCTGGCCGGCACCTTTAATCGATCATAATCTTGGTCAGAACTCCTCAAATGGCGTCTGATTCGTCGCCACAGCCTTCCGATTCTCTACCTTCCCCACCTGCATCACCTTCACCACCAGCACCAACTACTCCTCCTCCATCGGCACAACCAGTACCATCATCACCTCCACCGCCAAAAACATCGCCGCCACCGTCATCATCACCGCCTCCACCGGCCTCATCGCCACCACCTAAGGACTCACCTTTGCCACCGCCACCACCATCAACACCAAAGCCGCCAGCAGCGTCTCCGCCACCTCCACCAGGCTCATCCCAACCACCTAAGAACTCACCTTCGTTGTCACCTCCACCTCCACAGAAAAACTCTTCTCCTCCCCCTCCTGGCCTCCCCCCTTCCTCTCCCAAAACCCCTTCACCTCCACCCCCGCCTTCTGATGACAACGATGATTCACCAACTTCACCGCCACCACCACCTTCATCCCCACCACCGCCTTCAACACCCAATTCACCCAATCAAGCGCAGCCACCTCCTCCGCCGCCACCACGACAACTCTCACCACCAAACGGGTCGTCATCTGATTCTGTTACGCCGTCATCCGATGATGGTTCCACCTCTTCATCAAACTTGCCTATCATTATAGGGGTTGCGGTAGGGGGAGGGCTGTTGCTTCTAATAATTATCATGATTTTGCTCTACTTGTCATGTGTCAGAAAGAAGAAGCAAGATCAGCGGCAGTACTACTCTTCTCATCCAACCAATGGTATTTAATATTATTCTCAAATTAATATCATTTATTAGGATGGAATTACAAATTTAATTAAGGCGTTAGTTAGATGGGACAAAATTACTCAAGTTGAAATGAAATGGTGAGGATCCTAATTCTAAGACAATTGAATATCAAAGAGTCCAATTAATTAATCCTCAAGAATAGAACTTGTGGTCATATGCAGGAGGATGGAACAACGGCTCCAACACTAACCGCGGCCTCATGCTCAACATACCTCCTCCTCCTGGCAGGAGACTGCCGCCGGCCGTGAACGTTAGCAGTGACCATAGCTCGAACTTCTCTGGCCCTCACAGTACCCCATTGCCACCCCCACACCCTTCCCAGCTGGCTCTTGGGTTCAGCAAGAGCACCTTCAGCTATGATGACCTAGAGGCTGCAACCGGGGGGTTCTCTCAGGCTAACCTGTTGGGTCAGGGAGGGTTCGGGTACGTGCATAAAGGGGTGTTGCCAAACGGCAAGGAAATTGCGGTGAAGAGTCTCAAATCCGGTAGCGGGCAAGGACAGCGCGAGTTCCAGGCAGAGGTCGAAATTATTAGCCGTGTCCATCATCGCCACCTTGTGTCACTTGTTGGGTATTGCATTGCAGGAGGCATAAGGATGTTGGTTTACGAATTTCTTCCCAATAAAACCCTTGAATACCACCTTCATGGTATGTTTTATACGCCTTTGCTTTACATATAATTAAATTAATGAATTTAATTATTTAATTAATATTCTAGCTCTCTCTCGCACGTGTAAGGAATAAAAAAAGTATATCACATTATGTTAAATTACCAATTATACTAAAAACTTAAGCGGATAGGAATATGTAAATTTAGGCTCCGCTTGATTTGTGGAATAGACATTGAAACCATGAGAATGGACTAATTAATCCTAGATATAGCTATTTTTAACATGGTTGGCTATCCATTTTATTTTAGGTTTTTTTTTTTTATCTAATATGAGTTTAATATATATATATATATATATATATATATATTGGTTTTTTTGTAATTTTGATTCAATTCTAATTTTTACATGTATGTTATTATCGAACTCTCTTCTATTTCTGTAGTAGCTATTCATTTTTCAATGGATATGATTAAACATTTTGCGAACTAAACAACGCCCTAATTACTTAAACATATTACTTTAACACATTAAATATTTAATTAAAATGAAAATAAACCGACAAATATAATCATTTGAATTCTAATATAAATATCACTCATTTTGTTCATATTAACGTACGCAGGAAAGGGTCGCCCAACCATGAACTGGGCTACCAGGCTCAAAATCGCATTGGGATCAGCCAAAGGGCTTGCTTACCTGCACGAAGATTGTTAGTAATTTTTTACATGAATCACTCTCTCTCTCTCTCTCTGTGTCTTTGTCTCTTTCTCTCTCTCATAATTAATCTGTTTGATACGTGTAGGTCACCCTCGCATCATTCACCGGGACATTAAAGGTGCCAATATTCTACTTGACGACAGTTTTGAAACCAAGGTGTGAGCAATATTGTTACATATATGTTATTGCCTTAATTAATTATTCCATGCATGCATGTAACAACAGACAAAGAAAAGGAAAAAGGTGTATATATAATATAATGTTTATATTTGTTAAATGTTTTCTGCTGATTGATGTGAGTTGATTATCATGACTTATATATTCAGGTGGCGGATTTTGGGTTGGCAAAGCTAAATCAGGACAACTTCACTCACGTTTCTACTCGGGTCATGGGAACATTTGGGTAATTAATAAGAAATTATGTTAAATTATATATCATTTATCTTTAAAAAATTAAGCTAAAATAAAATTAATGCAGATACTTGGCTCCTGAATATGCATCAAGCGGCAAGCTAACTGAGAAATCTGATGTTTTCTCGTATGGTGTAATGCTTTTGGAACTGATAACGGGAAGGCGGCCTGTGGATCTCAGCGGCGAATCGGAGGACAGCTTGGTTGACTGGGTTTGGACGCTAGCTTTCCCCCCTTCACAAATTAACAAGCTTTTTTTTTTTTTTTGTTGCTAAATTTTCACTTCTCTTATCCATGTAATTGTGATGGAATGGAATGGAAAATCCATATCAAACAGGCTAGACCTCTTTGTGCGCGCGCAATGGACGACGGGAACTTTAGTGAGCTGGCCGATCCACGTTTGGAGAACAATTATCCCCCACATGAGATGGCACTCATGGTGGCATGTGCTGCTGCAAGCGTTAGGCATTCTGCAAGAAGGCGACCTAAAATGAGCCAGGTAGGGAATAAAGAGTTTTTTCTATATATATTTAGAGAGAAATGAGATTGATGAAATAGTTGTATATATATGGAACAGATTGTACGTGCCTTGGAAGGTGATGTGTCACTAGAAGACTTGAAGGAGGGGGTAAAAGCAGGGCAAAGTTTGAACATGAGCTCTAGTGCTAGTTCTGAGTATGATGCGGCCACCTACAGCGCCAACATGAAGAAGTTTAGAAAGATGGCACTCGAAGGCAATGCATGCGGAAGCAGCGAATATGAGGCCACGAGCGAGTATGGGCTCAACCCTTCCTCCTCAAGCAGCAGTGACCACTCGCAGGAGATCATGGGCAGGAAAGCCAGCAGCAGCAATAAGCATGGCCAGTGATCTGATCAGCAAACTCTTAACTAACTTCCGGGATAACTGGATAAGAGCATCGATGATGATGAAGACATATATCGATTCAGCTTTTCGAGTCTAGATTCTCTAAAATTAGGTTTACCACCATACGTGTACACCTGATATTATCAGTGTTCACGCACATAGCGCGCAATATTGATTGCCATTGTCTCTGGCCGTGAACTTGTATAAAAAATGATGGTGTGATTTACGTTGTTATGTGTTGTTAACATGAACATTGATGGATTGTTTTGTTTCTTTTTGGGATTTTGGTCGATCGGTATCTGCTTGCTGTCATGCCTATGGGGGCTTTATATATGTGAAACACTATACCCACTTTGTTTGTTTGTTAATGCCTTTTTTTTTTTCTTTTTTTTTTAATGATATGATACGATATAAATATAAAATAGTTTTGATTTTGGCTATTTTGTGTTTCTGAGAAGAAGTTATAAGGAATATATATGGCATGTCGATTGTTATCTATTAATTGTCACTACGATTGTTGTGATTTTTTCTATTGAACGGATAATTTAGTGATTAATAAAATTAATCTCAAAACTTGTGTTTATAAAAAGGTTTAATTTTTCTTATGAATCTAAAAGATCTAAGTTCTCTTTGAGTATATTTGTAAGGTCTAGGTTCCCAAATAAACTATTCCAAATATTATCAAAAAAAGTCGCAAGATGTTTAGATCGAGGTTGCTTATTTATATGAAACAATAAAAGTGAGCGTGGTGGAAACACTAAATACATCCCTTATTTACAAAATTCAAAAAAACCATGAAATAAATAAATTTTAAAAAAAATTAAAAGATTAAGATAAAGATTTGATATTTTCACAAACACTTATTTTTGTTATTTGATATTGATGTGTGACATGTGTCATCATTTTAATAGAAAGCGCGCACAAGACTTAATTTGTGCCAAGTACTCGATCCCTATATATATAAGAATTATTTTTCAATCATATGATGATGTTTTGACACGTTTCTTTCTCTCATGAATGTTGAAATAATAATTACTAATTTTAATTAGTAACAACCATTCAAAAAAAATTGTTCTTTTTATCTCAAATGAGAGACATTTTTCGGAATGTATTTAGTAGATTTTTGTACTAATAGTATGTTTGAGATTGTGTTTGAGAAATAGAATTTTTAAGTAAAAAAACTCTTTTTGGCAAAAAACTCCAGTTTTAAGCTTTTGTCAAAAGTGAATTTTGATTATTTTTAAGCTTTTTGGATCCTTAAAAGCGTTTTTAAATTTTTTATCAAACAATTACTTTTTTCTTTAAACGAATTGTTTTAGTACTAAACGCACTTTTAAGCTCATCAAATGCATTCCAAACAGGCCCTAAGATGATGTGATATTGAAAATTAGCCTTTTATAGCAACGAGCATTTGTAATAGAAAAAAATCAATGGCTGATTTCTCATGCCAAATCACCGTAATTATATTTCAGTTGTAAGAAAATCTATTAAATATCATATCTCAAAAGGATTCTGCACCGAGCAGTAGTCATTCGACGGTGGATTTATCGCACTCCCTTACCGAGCGGTTGGATCTTGGAAGGATTTTCATTTCTCACGTCATTTTCTAAAAATTTTAGGGGTATTTCAGGAATTCCATTTTTGTTCTTGACGTGGCGCACTCAATTGGGTGAGTACCTTTGTACTGCAAGTACATCAAATAGTTTCGCCCGCACCAGATCAACGCCATTTCGAGCCCACCTTCCTTGGCCCTGTGGGTTGCGCAGCATCGTCGTCTTAATTCGCATCCGAGCCCTCTTCAAAAACCTAGGCCAGTGCTCTCACATAACGAGAGAGAGAGAGAGAGAGTGTAGAGCTCTGGGCGTTCCTTCTAGATCTCGAAGATTCATCAAATTCAGCGATGGCTCAGCCACTAGTGAAGAAGGACGATGATCGTGACGACGAAGGTATTTCTTGCACCGCTTCAAATCCGTGTTCTTCCCCAATTGACTATCACTTTTGTATTTGCTATCCTTACATTCGAAAACGATTTCAATTTGAATTCTCAATTTTGTATATTACACTGTTAGATCAGTCGTTCAGGTTCCAGATCTGTTTACGCATTGCTATTTTGTTTCAATCATGAATGCGTTTGGTGATAATAGGAATCAAAAATTGAAAGGATTAGTGACTTGGTCCGTAATATTCGTTGATCTGGTTTAGTCTTGGTTGATCTGATTGCTTTCATTTTGTTTATGATTTTCGGAGTTAGGTTGCAATTATCCCCGCGCTTGAAATCACGGTATAAATCGTGGAAATGTACAAATCTGATTATGTCGTTCACTCTGATACTGACGATTTAGGAATTTAGATCTTGTAGCTTCCCCTTCCATTTGGTGCAATGCAATCTTAACCGTGTGAATTGTTGTAGATTACAAGTTCAAATAGGAACAGTTGATCCTAATTTTGTATTGCATTGCTTTACAGCGGAGTACTCTCCATTTCTGGGGATCGAGAAGGGTGCCGTTCTACAGGAAGCTAGAGTTTTCAATGACCCTCAACTAGATCCTAGGAGATGCTCTCAGGTTTTTGCTTAGCACAGATGGATTCTCTGTCCGCATTTTGTTTAATTACTTCTTTGTTGCTGCTCAGGAAATGATTCTTAATGTGCTTCATGTCTTATCATTTTCAGGTTATTACAAAGCTTTTGTACCTACTGAATCAAGGGGAGACATTCACAAAGGTCATTTTATTTCCTTACCATTCTTTCTGGATTTTTATTCCCGTAGAAGATCCATGCTTCTTTGACGTGTTATTAGCAATTCTTGTATTTTTTTGATGAATTTTTGTGTGCGTTAAATTTATATATCGAACTTGCAGAATTATGTTACTGTGTGGTCAATCCTTTTCTGAAGTTGTGTTTTTGGATAAAATTTATAGGTCGAAGCCACAGAAGTTTTCTTTGCTGTGACTAAACTTTTCCAGTCAAGAGATATAGGGTTGAGGAGAATGGTTTATCTGATGATAAAGGAGCTCTCTCCTTCTGCAGATGAGGTTTACTTTCCCTAGTCGGTTTATTTATTTTGTTTTAAATGCTATTTTTATTCAGTAAAAAATTTATTTTGTTTTATATGCCCCTCATTTGTTCAAAGATAGGTACTGAATGGGTTAATTTATTTTCTATAAAAAGGTTATTATTGTGACAAGCTCCCTCATGAAGGACATGAATAGCAAGACGGACATGTATCGGGCAAATGCTATTCGTGTCCTTTGTCGGATAACGGATGGAACCCTTTTGACCCAAATTGAGCGATACTTGAAACAAGCAATTGTTGACAAGAATCCAGTTGTTGCAAGTGCAGCCTTAGTTAGTGGGATTCATTTGCTCCAGGTATAATCCAATTGTTCATAGCAGTAAGTTTTATATGCATATTTCTCTTGTCCTACATTGTCCTCTCAATTTTATTTTGGCCACAGACAAACCCAGAGATTGTGAAGAGGTGGAGTAATGAGGTTCAGGAAGCTGTTCAATCAAGGGCAGCCCTTGTACAGTTTCATGCACTGGGTTTACTTCATCAGGTATGCTGGATTATTGCTTTGATTTATATTCGGGGTTTTTTTTTTTTTTTTTTGAGATTGTGGAGTAGGTTAGTAGATTAAGAGCGTGTTTGAGATTGCATTAGAAAGTAGAGATTTTTAAGCCAAAAAGAGTTCTTTAGAAAAAAGAAGAAGAAGAAAGCTTCAATTTAAGCTTTTTAAGAAAGTGCGTTCTTGCTATTTTTAGAGTAAAAAGGTCAAAAAAGTACTTTTGAAGTTTTTTTACCAAACATATCAGCTTTTTGTTTGGCACAACTTTTTAGGTACTAAAAATACTTTTTAGGATGCCTAACGGAATCCCAATCAGACTCTAAAACCAAATGTGTAGTGATTTGATCACATGATTATCAAAGTAAATACTTGCTTTATTAGGTAAATGGTTGGTTGTAAGAGACATCTATTTAAGGCTGCCTATTTACTAGGATCTTTGCTTGTTTCTGTAAATTTGTTCTCTATAAACATTAGGATTGGATAGCTAAATCACTCTACATTATGAATTCGTTAGGTTGTGCACAGGTGTAAAGTGATTTTTCACAGTTGTTTTTGGACTATATAGATATGGTGTTATTCATGATTATAATTTTTGAACTTCAAGGGCCAACAGTCATCATTGATTAATATTTTAAATATTTCATTTAGAATTAAAAGGTTCTGATAACCATTTCAAACTTGCAGATAAGGCAGAATGATCGGCTAGCTGTAAGCAAGTTGGTTACCAGCTTGACAAGGGGAACGGTGCGCTCTCCTTTGGCCCAATGCCTCTTGATTCGTTACACCAGTCAGGTGTGTATCTGCTCTATCATATTGTTCACTAGGGGAGTTACTTCTTTTTGTCATCTTTACAAGTATTCTCTGTGCAGGTTATTCGTGAATCAGCCACCAGCACACAAACAGGAGACCGCCCTTTTTATGATTTTCTCGAGGGTTGTTTACGTCACAAGGCTGAAATGGTCATTTTTGAGGCTGCCAGAGCAATCACAGAGCTCAATGGTGTTACAAGTAGAGAATTGACTCCAGCAATTACTGTTCTTCAGCTCTTCTTAAGCTCATCCAAGCCAGTGTTGAGATTTGCTGCTGTCCGCACTTTGAACAAGGTTAACTATTTCTCTGTGCTACTACAAGTTTTTCTCAGCACTTTTCAAATGTTATGCTGCTTCACTACTTTATCTTTGTTGGGGAAGTGAATGCAAAAACAAAATGACTCGCAGCTTTGGGAGGGGGTGGTGCCTTCTTTTGTTATTTTTTTGGCATAAATTATATACTATATATCAAAGATGCTTGAAGTTCCGGAGCAATATTAATCAACTTGAAGACATTGGATCATGTTATCTGAAACTTGCTTGTCTTGCTTATCGCATCATGTTTACTCATTTATATGTTGTTAAACCTGATGGATTCCTTTCCAGATTCATTAAATAATTTTGTAAATTTTGTAGGTGGCAATGACACATCCAATGGCTGTCACTAACTGCAATATTGATATGGAGAGTCTAATTTCTGATCAGAACAGAAGCATTGCCACACTTGCCATCACAACACTTTTGAAGACAGGAAATGAATCAAGTGTGGAGCGCCTGATGAAGCAGATAACAAATTTCATGTCTGATATTGCTGATGAGTTCAAAATTGTTGTAGTGGAAGCCATAAGATCGTTGTGTTTGAAGTTCCCATTGAAATACAGATCTCTGTGAGTGATATGTTGCATGCTTTATGTCACATTTGGGAATTATGGGTTTTGGTTTGATTCATATCTTCACTGGACATGATGTTCGAAGAACTTTTTTCTCTAGTAACACAGATTTTTTTTTTTTTAATCTTTTTAAAGGATGAACTTCCTAAGCAATATTCTTAGAGAAGAAGGTGGATTTGAGTACAAAAAAGCAATTGTAGATTCAATTGTGATCCTCATAAGAGATATCCCTGATGCAAAAGAGAGTGGGTTGCTTCATCTGTGCGAGTTCATTGAAGATTGTGAATTCACCTATCTTTCCACACAGGTTGCATTGTACTCCATTATCATTTGCTGAACAATGAGCTCTTGGCTTTTCATTTTTCATAATTAAACATCATTTCACCCTTAATTTTATTAGATTCTCCACTTCCTGGGGATTGAAGGGCCAAAAACCTCAGATCCCAGCAAATATATACGGTACATTTACAATCGAGTGCATCTTGAGAATGCAACTGTTCGGGCCAGTGCTGTGAGCACATTGGCAAAGTTTGGCGCCATGGTTGATTCATTGAAGGTATTATTTGCCTCTCCTGCTCATAACATGTATTGGTGGTGCTGTTAATGATGTATGTTTGAAATATTCATTTTGATCTCTATTTCAGCCTCGCATATTCGTTCTGTTGAGACGATGTCTTTTTGACAGTGATGATGAGGTGAGTTCCCCATTATACTTTGATTGTGAGGTTTTGCTATATTGTGGTCATCTCCAACATATTATATATGAATGTATATAGGTGGTCTTTCTGCCGTGCTTTCTAGTTTTTCGTGTTTGGAAAATATTTTTGTTGTAATGTCAATGTATTCTTGTCCTTTTTCACCTTTCTGAAAGGAAAAATGTTTCAAAATTTTTTTTTTGTCTTTTATAATTTTTTTTTTCCTTTTTAAAACTTTTGTATCCTTAAGATTATGTCAAGTGGCTGTGGATGCTGATTTTTCCACAGGTTCGTGATAGGGCGACACTTTATCTGAATACACTTGGAGGTGATGGTTCAGTTGTTGAAACTGACAAAGATGTGAAGGACTTCCTATTTGGATCACTGGATCTCCCACTTGTCAACTTTGAGACAAGTTTGAAGAATTATGTATGTATTGATCAAGTTGTTTTTTGCTTTTGTGCTCGAAAGGCAATCACCTAATGTGTTTAATATGGATACAGGAGCCTTCAGAAGAACCTTTTGACATTAACTCTGTACCCAAGGAGATTAAGTCTCAGCCACTTGCAGAGAAGAAAGCCCCAGGTAAAAAGCCAACAGGGCTGGGTGCTCCACCAACTGCTCCGGCATCAACTGTTGATGCTTATGAAAAGTTGCTTTCTGCTATTCCTGAATTTGCAGACTTTGGGAAGCTTTTCAAGGTACTATGACTGGATTTTTTTTTATCAATTCTTTATGATGTACGTTATACAGAGTTTCTGATTGGGAATTGTGTTATTTTTCACCAGTCTTCAGCACCTGTGGAACTGACTGAAGCAGAAACAGAATACTCGGTGAATGTTGTTAAGCATATTTTTGATGGGCATGTTGTGTTCCAGTACAACTGCACCAATACAATTCCAGAACAATTACTAGAACAAGTAATGACTATCTTATTGAAAGCAGAACTTCATGTTACCAACCCTACTTGGGAATCCCTTTATAATTCTTTCTGCTTCCTGCCAGGTCACTGTTGTCGTGGATGCTTCAGAAGCAGAGGAATTCTCTCAAGTAGTAACAAAGCCTCTCAGAGCTCTCCCTTATGACACACCTGGACAGATCTTTGTGGCATTTGAGAAACCAGAAGGAGTCCCAGCTGTGGGAAAATTTTCAAACATGTTGAGGTTCACTGTTAAAGAGGTACAAGTGCTCCCATTAACCTCATGAAGAATTTATGGCTTGCTCTCAAATGAAGTCTGATCAGTTTTATCTAGTAACAACATC
Organism: Corylus avellana; assembly: GCF_965113065.1. Taxonomy (NCBI): domain Eukaryota; kingdom Viridiplantae; phylum Streptophyta; class Magnoliopsida; order Fagales; family Betulaceae; genus Corylus; species Corylus avellana. The sequence continues at coordinate 16,645,475 of NC_142491.1, read as the reverse complement.
ATATTCAGTTTAAATTTGTTTTCCGTGTAGAATTTATACAGTATAAATTATTTAGGGGCTCCACTTGGTATTTCATTCAGTCAAAAACATAGAAAACAATCTCATTGTTTTTTCTTTGAGAAGCTTTCATTTCTACTGGCTGATTAAACCATTACTGCTTGTAAATTATCTGAAGTTATTTTTATCCATAGATTCTTTAATTAGCATCTATAGAAGGATAAAGACAAAATTCATAGCATGTTTGAAAGAAGGGATTCGAGAAGTTAATGTCGATCATCAACATATGCTACTTGGTTTTCATATCTTGCATATTTGGTGATTCTCCCAGGTTGATACAACCACTGGTGAGGCAGAGGAGGATGGTGTTGAAGATGAATACCAGTTAGAGGACCTGGAGGTTGTAGCAGCTGATTACATGTTGAGAGTGGGGGTCTCGAATTTCAGAAATGCATGGGAAAACATGGGCGCAGATTGCGAGCGAGTAGATGAATATGGCCTTGGCCCAAGGGAGAGCTTGACTGAAGCTGTAAATGCTGTGATCAACCTTCTTGGCATGCAGCCCTGTGAGGTACGTAAATCATTAAGATTTTGTGCTTGCATAATCATCTGCTTATGATGCAATTGTTTGGAAGTATGCAGATATTATCCTTATGCAATTACTTGATAATACGAGCTTTTCTATAGTGCACCTAAAATACTAGACTGACTAAAGGGCTGAAACTTCTGTTTTGTTGGAGCTTACTAGAGGACCAATATGCCCTGCTAATGGTCTGGGTGATCACTTCATACGCATTTGAATGCTATGTAAAATAACATCTGGTTTGTTATACAGCATATGTGGAAGTTGGTTATTTTATACGTACGGTGGGTTTTCTGTTCCACACCTACAGAATACAGATATGCAAAGAATAAAATTTAAGTAGCCGTCCAGCTTTAACTAGTGTCTTAAGTTATTGGAGTACCCCTACAATTGGGGATCCATGTTATTACCTCTGTGCCCTATTATTTGGGCAAGGGTATGTGAGGGGATCCCCTACCTGAGCAGGGAGCCCACCCAAGGGGCCCTCCTGCTCGGGCAGGGCACCCCCTTATAGCACCCCTACAATTTCCCGGGCCCCCTCCTCTCCTCTTTGGGCAGGGGATTGTAGGGGATCTGTATCCATACTGGCCACACCATGATAAGCAAGGGCTTTAGTTCCACCTCCTCCCTTTATTTTTCCCCTAAAGTCCTTTTGGGGTGTAAGTCTGTTCCTTAAGAAGGAAAAAGTTGTATACTAGGCTTAAAATTTGTTGACTGCAATATCTCTGTAGAAGCTGATATAATTAACCTTCCATTTATTTATGGTGTTGTTCAGGGCACAGAGGTTGTTCCAAGCAATTCGAGATCACACACTAGTCTATTATCTGGTGTATACATAGGCAATGTGAGGGTTCTTGTGCGCATAGCTTTTGGAATTGATGGTCCAAAGGAAGTTGCAATGAAACTGGCTGTCAGATCTGAGGACGAAGCTGTCAGTGATGCCATTCACGAGATTGTGGCAAGCGGCTAGAATTGTGTTGAGGAATGCTTCACTCGCCACTAATTCGGAATTTTCTTTCTTAAGAAATGAGAGCAGAGGTGGATGGCTACAAACAAATATACTTGTAGAGTAGGTTTTGGATTTAAGCTTTCTGTGGTATTCATTTACATTATTTTGAGCTTATTAGCTTATTTGCCTGTTCATCTGTTTACATAATGTACTCGAGTATACCATGTCAGGCTCATTGGATAATTATTCTCATGTATGTGATATGAATTTTGAGGCACTTTCTTTCATTAATCTTGGCATGTAATACTAAATTGTTTGCAAATTGTTGTAATCAATCTAAATGCTTGGAAATTGGATGACATTATCTTTCCACCTCTAGCAAGAAAAATTGCAAAGCAGGTCATCAAAATGTATAATGTTAAAAAAAAAAAAAAAATACCAGCTAAACGGTTATAGAACTAGGTGTCATTTAATGGTTAAAAAATTAGATTACGTTGATTTAATGGTGTATATGTTATCATGTTGTTTAGAAGCTTTAAATGATATGACATGATGTAGACAGCTAGATGCAACAAAACAAAACAAAATTTTTATAATGAAATGGTTTTCATTTGGAATAGAGAATATCGTGCTCCAATGGTGATCTTCCTAACAAAGTAGATCCAAGCTTGTATTGGATTCCACATTGTAAGAAATTGGAGGAAAATGTTTTCACCTCTTGTTCTCTCTTATAAATTTATGGAGGTTGCGTTAACCTAAACGACTTAAGAATTTTTGTTAAAGGTTGCGTTAACCTAAACAACTTGTGCATTTTTGTTAACTCATCTCAATATAAGATGTCATGACTTTAATTACTTGAATGTAAAATGTGAATGATGTGATATAAAAAATGAGAATGTTTTTATATTGATTTTTTTGAAAAAAAAGAGAAAAATAGTATTTAGGGGTGGAAAACACCCTCATATTTTGACTATAAAGTTGTCACTCAAGTTGGGTTAAGGGTCCGTTTGATAAAGGATTTTGGCAAGGCAAAGGCAACCCCCACTTTTTTCATTTTTTCAACATTTTCTTACTTTTTACATCACATCAATAACTTTTTATTACTTTTCAAATAAAAAAAAATCACTACAAAATAATTTTTTTTCATTTTTTCATACTAGACATTCTTACTTTTTTTTTTTTTTTTTTTTAATTTTTATTTTTCTTTTTTTCACATCAATCAATTTTTGCTGCAATGCAAAACCAATGCCATAAAAATCGTTTGTCACACACCTTTATGTGTTAACTCACCAAACCTAGAATTGTAAAACGTTCCTACTAGGTATGCTAGATTAGGTAGATTGGGTCCAGTACGGTTGGTGACGCTGGTGTCAATTTAATGAGGGCGTCTAGGGATTTGGATGAGGTGCAATTATGCAACATATGCAGCAAATGAGAAAGGGTTTCGACGTTTCGTAGTGCTCACCTACCCAGCAAGTACTTGGGCAGCCTAAGATGCAAGACCCAGCTGCCTCGGGCTGATGAGCGAGCCTCTTAGAACTCTTTCATTAGCGGCTCATATTGCATAATTGCACTCGATTCCCCCATGTCTCATTAGCCGTGTCTCTCATGCCTGATGATTTTCAGCACGGTTGCTGTTACGTTGGCAATTCCTGCTTTTGTAAACCAAATGTAAAGGCAGATCTTGGCAAAGAAGTAGTTATATTATCACTCTGTGCTAGCCAAATACCATTGCGATTCTTGGGAAAGGGAGCGAAGCACCTATTATATGATCAGTTACGCAAGCCAACCTATCCCCACCCACATGGCTGATCAATATCAAAATGAGGGAGAAAAGAGGAAAAATAATAATAATAATAATAATAATAATAATAAAGGATTGAATGTACATGGTGAAACATTGACCAGTGAAAATGGGGGAAAAGGAAAACAATAGGCAGCATGCGGATAGAAACAAACGGAAATAACTTTTCTTTTCTCCAATATTCGGACTGTCAGTATTCTAAATTACAACAAACAACATTACAGGATTATGGTTTCTCATACCCTAGTAACATAGTAGGGATACAAAACATTTTACCAAGGGGATGTAATGCCATGAGAAGGCAATGAGAACCATGGGCCTGAGGAAAGAGAAACTCAAGAAGTTAGCCTTTTCTGCTGGAAAGGATCAGATTACCCTCCTATGCCCTCCAAAAGCCCATATCTACATAGAACAAGGAAACAGAGCTCAGATTTTATTTGCTTGCAATCAAGAACATCTATCTATATCTTTTCTTTTGAAAAATGAATAGAAGTAAATAAAAAACATGCTTGATAAGTTTCTGTAAATAAAAACTATGCTTGTTAAGTTAACTCATCGCAAGTACTCCCTAATGAAAGAACGGATATCGTATGTCAATATAAGAGAATTAGTTGTATAGTGCTAAATCATGACTACCAACGAGGAACTGGGGGTAGCTGACATACACAATGAATGCCAAGTCATTGATATTCAGTATTATGGTTCAATGCTAAGTCGAGCTGCAACTACATCTTCTAGTATACCTAGGAAATTGACATTGTTCTGAAGAGAAGTTGACCAAGTGCCAACATAAAACCAGATACAACATAGTAAGGTTCAATTGCCAATTTGCCACCTCCTAAGAAGAAAAAATTATGTAACCATGGTAGGAAGTTTATGCTTTGAAAACACAGATTTAACAGTAGATATAAATTAGCATTTATTTTTTAATTCAAATTATTAATTTAAATAATAAACAAAACATTCATGAAAGTTACTAATAGACTTTCTTTAGATTCATGTACCATAGAGCTAGTGTACACACACGTGTATGGAATTTTCTTGACTTGTCCAAAATCTCTACCATTGTCATTCTCCAAATTCCTCTAATTTTTATACTTGTTCTGAATTTGTTCATGGATGCAAAATTTAACTACATAAATCACAAAAAGAAGCATGGACCCATCTGTTGCAATTGGAAATTTTGAGGATATATAAAACTTTAGTAGACAGGAAACCATTTTTATTTTATTCACAATTATGGCACTTGAACTACATCTAGGAAGTCTATAGTCCAACATGTAAATAATTCCACTTTTCATCACACAGTGTCATCCAGAGGGCAACAAAATGTAGCATTGGAGTACAGACTGCGCAGAGAAACTTCAAATCAGATTGCCTCATTCTTTTTTACCCATTTAATTTGCATCTATTTATGTAGTGCTAGCCAGGTCAAGGTGCAGACTAACCTTTAGGTTTGTATCCCAACTTCCTGTACATAATGCACTTCCATCAGCTGACAAACCCAAGCAGCTAATCCGGCCCTCATGTGAGTTTTGGAGAGATCCCAAGTTCAAAACCATCTACCACAAAACATGTGAGGGGTTAGATCCAAGTCAATAATTAGCATGCCCTGCCACAAGATCCACTTAATTTCACATTCTCATAAACACATGCAAATCTATTGGATTTTTTTTTTTTTGGGGGGGGGGGGGGTTTGGAGAGATAATATGAATGCATGGTCAAGAAGATCTACTTGCGACTTAAGCACCACTACAAGAACTTACATTTTTTTTCCCTTCCCTTAATGCAAAGATGATAAATTTACAGAATTGGACACTTACATTCTTAGCAATTCTGAACACATCAAAAGTAGCCTGAGGAGTAATAGCGAGCACTCTAATGTACAAAGTACCACCTTTTAATCAAAAAAAAATTGCAACGTACCTTTGCCAATAATGTGTCCCACACATAGCAATCGCCATTTGCGTATCCAGCAAAGAGAAGTCTTCCTGATATGGAGAATGCAATGGAGGTCACATGTGGGACATCATTATCACCATGCTGCTGATTGTATACTTGGAGTTGGTGCCCAGTTCTGATATCAAATAACCTGCAACTTCCATCATCCGAACCAGTTCCAAATCTATTGCCATCTGGAAAGAACTTCACAGAATTAACATCTCCCTCATGTCCATGAAATGTCCTCGTTGCTCGACTTGCAACACGAGTATCCCACAAACGGGCAGTACCATCACACGAACCAGATACAAACACTCTTGAATTTGATCCGTTGATCGAGACACTGAGAAAGCAACAAAATAAAAATAAAAATAATGCGTTGAACAGGAAAATATTTGGGTAGGCAAATACAACCTAGCATGCACACACTCATGATGGATTGAACCCACCCTCCACCTTTCGTGTATGGAGGGAGGAGATTCCTTTTGTACCAAAGTCCATCGACAAGCCTTGAACAAACATGTTTGAGTCCAGTTCACTAAACTCAAACATCTTTTTTTTTTTTTTTTTTAATGAATACTCTAAACTCAAACATCACTCGAACAAAACACAAATATGGATGCAGTGTGGTAGTTTCATGAACAAAAGAACAAAGGAAAATTCTCCAGGGCAATTAGCGTTCAAGAGGTCACAGAATTCATCACATAATTAACTACATGAATATCCACTAATAATTGATTTTGTATGAAAGCATTTAAAGAGTGATTAAGACTTGAATTTTTAGTTCAAATTCATATATATATATATGAATTTGAACATTACCAATATGTGGATTTGAAACAATTAGTTGTAACATGGTATTTCAAATTCATGAAGCAAGTGATTTGTTGAAACAAACCTCTAATTTTTCTCTTATAACTAAAAAAAAATGTGCAAAAATTAGCTTGTACACAAATCAGCTTTACCAATGTTTAAAAGTCACCTATACCTTAGTACATCTGCAGTGTGTCCAGACTGAAATTCACCTCCAAAAACAGAAGTCCTGAGGCCTGTAGTAATATCCCACAAAACACATGTTTGATCGCCAGAACTGGTGATTAGGTGAGTGTCCTCATCTGGAACATATTGACAGGAGGAAACATAACCCTTATGCCCACTAAGCATTCTTGAAACTGGTAAAGTTCCGTCCTTGTCTGTTGGGGAATTCAGGTTAAAGATAGAGCAGACACTATCAAGACCACCACAGGCAACAGACTGACCAGTCGGTGAGAAAGCACAAGTCATAACCCATGCACAAGGCAGCTTTATGGCATGAGTTTTCTGGCTTGTTAAAGCATTCCACACAATCAACCGACCATCTTGAGATGCACTGACAATTCGATTCTTTTCAGAAGTCCAATCCAATGAATACACCTGCAAAATTCTTAATGATTAAAACTTCTATTTAACCCCATCTTCTTGAAGTGGCATAACAATGATAGCAATCTAATAGGTGAAACATGTATTTCTTAGCTTAACACTCACTCAGAAAGGCCAAAAGTAAAACAACTGGAAATTAGGTACTAGTTTCTAGTAATAAACATTACAAAAACTACCAGCCAATATCATAACATTAACTTATCATTTTTTTTTTTTTTTTTGATAAGTAGACTTATCATAAAAAGAAAAGGAATAATTAAAATTGCCCAAGAATAAAGTTACTTTCTATTCTGCAGCCACAAGGTTTACCATTTCTGTTATCTCTATTGCAAGGGCATCATATCTTCCATATAAAAATATTAAAATGCCTCAGTTCCCATACTCTTGCACCTATCAACCCTGCTCTTAAGAAACCAACTAATAAGAGGGAAAAAACAAATTGAGCCTAGGCTCTGGGGCTTTCTAGCTTCTTTGTCTTTCCCAGGGATACTCTGAAGATCCCAATTTCCCTGGTTACCTAATCCAAGAAGTATATGAGAATAAATAAATACGCATCAAACTAGTGTTTCTTATCTTTGTTGTTTTGATTAGAAAAAAGAATCAAACTAATGAGAGTGGCACAACAAAGCACCATCTTCCAGTCAATTCAATCACATTTTCACAAATTCCCAAATTAACAATAAATATAGGGATATTCGGACATTCTCTTATCTGTCTCTTACCACAAATAAGAAAAACACGATTCAACAAGACTATCCTAGTTCACATAATCGTGACCACCAATGCTGGGCACTTGTTAGGGAAATGTTGTTTATGAGAGAGAAGAGAGAGGAAATAAATACATATGATGATTTTACTTTCTAATTTCTTACTATAGAAATAGATGCTGAAAGGTATGTATCTGTATGATCTTATAAATTTTCAAAGGAATTCATAAGTTATTGTGTCCTTGCATCTAGATCCTTGGAAGTTACATACCTGGGTGGCCCATAACCATGTCGAAATCTAACAATGTGTCCTTGCCAACTTCAAGATTTCTTTCCAAATTGGAATTCTCAAATCTTGAGAAGAGTTGAAGGTGTAGCCACAAAATTCATTGAACTAGATTCCAGAACTGGAACTGGATGTCTAACTTACCCTATATTAAGAAATATAACTACGAAGTACCTACTTTCCCTCTATGACCTAGCTCTATCCCCATTTTGACCGCTTCTTTTATTTCTCATAACACTTACGAAACTACAACTTCTGCTGAAGAGTTTGTAGCAATTTCCAGTATCGTCCATAAACTCAGGATTAGGATCCTCTATCTTTCCAAGATAAGTCCACGGTAAGTTCTTAAAATCGTTCACTTAAACGGTTTACATTTCTCCACCATAATATTCTATGATCTTAATCGCTAAGAACCCCATCGTAGAGTTACCCTAATATCAATACCTTTCCATAACACATTCTTCCAGTTTCCAGATAGTGACTCACAACTTCCATACCTTCCTATGGTCCTACCCAATTCCCTAACTAGAAAATCCCGAAATACAAACACAATTCAAAACTTCTTCTGGTAATACAAATTATACAATCACAATTGCGCAAACGATAGAAAGCCTACCAAAACAATCAAAAAAGAAAATACATTCACATTACGTATATCAAGTACCTTGCCTGTATGACCCTGCAGTGTTCTACAGCAGACCAGATCCGTGGGTCCGAAGCTCACCGGTGTCCGGCCCTGCGACCTCGCGTACCCCGCCACTGCAATACTCACCACCACACAAACCAAACAGATCTGAGCAACACGAAACACCAAAACACACAAAACACAAACGCATCGAAAAGAAAACCCTAAAAATTCCAAAAATTCCGCACCGTCCGTGTCAAGCAGCGAGAGCCGCTTCTGCTTGAGTCGCTCCCTGAGCTCGCTCACCGTCTCCGTGGCCGCCGCGTGGCGCTCCTTGAGCTCCGCTACGGACATTATTCCTTGAGAAAAAATGGTCGACTAACTAGAATCGGCCATTTTCAGATTCCACTATTTGAGCCCTAGCGTTGGTTCGTGGTCGCCCTTGGACCTAATTGGTAGCGTTCAGAGTGTTGAAGGGGGTTTGTGTAGGCTCGGTGCTGACAGGAAGAGGAGGAGGAGTCCGAGCTGACTGAGTTTAACGCCGCCGGGCCCACCTGGGTTCCACGTCTCGCACGATGTAGACTTGTTGGGCCCCACTTGGCATTAGGCGGTAGTTAACGATCGCAAGCGTTGCACTTACAAAGGATGTCTATGACTGACTTAGTCCTCTGCTTTTCCCGCGGGAAATTATATTAATACAAAATTAATCCTTAAAAATTATATTTTTATTTTATCATTATTTTATAAAGAATAATTCAATCGGGTGTAGACCGAGTATAAAAAATTTATTTTCTCTTTCAAACTACACACTCCTCAATTCATTTAATCAAAACTTCAATTTAGCTTTTCGATCTTCATATATCATTATAGATGATTGTTTTGATTCTATAGCCCTAACAATTTCGTTACTTTCTATTTATCAGACGGCAACCCTTTCGAAAGTTCGAAGATATGCCAAACCTCTCCATAGATAAAAACTCGTGAGAGTTTATCAGCCTGGTGGCTTTTGGGCCATGATATTATGCTTAAAAGATCCGAGTCAATCCATTATATATAAGAACTAGTCTGCAGTAGGTAGAGGTCAAGTTTGTGTAATATCTAGTCTAAGGTTACCTAACCAACCATCTGTCTCATGTATACTCCTTGTTCTAGAAGATCTTGTCTCAAGTATACGTACTTATTTATCAAAAGTAACAAAAACAAAAGGATTAACAAACTATTATCCATCGAAAACATGTGCTCCTACGTTAGAAGAAAGATAAAAAGTTTCATTGTTCTTAGGCAGGAGCGGTCTACACAAACAAGCGTATTCTGTAAAGACGGTCAGGCAAAGCTAAAAGAATACGTTAGAAAAAATCTCAAAATTTAATTAGAGGGTGATTAATCATGGGGATCTGGATCCGGCTTAGGTGAGGTAGTTCAAAACTACCGCACCATGCAGTAGCCCAAAACGACCCAGTTTGGGTCGTTTAGGGTAATAAAAGAATAATTTTTTAAAAGAAATAATATAAAATTCACTTAATATTAAAAAAAAATCAATAATTTAAAAAATAAAAATATTAAAAAACTAAAAAACTCCACACTGCACATCATCTTCATCTTCTTGTTGCTCCTCTTCTTCTTCTCCGGCTCGTTCATTTCTTTTCTTCTTTTCTTCTTCTTCTTCATCTCCCCCAGCTTGCACACCGTTTTTTTTTTTTTTCACTACCATTGACCCTTTTTTTAAGGCAAGGATAATTTTCCATGCTTCATCCATGGAAAATGATAAAAGCATATAAAATTCATTTTTATATAAACCAGCCATGGATGGACCATTTTTTCTTTTTAATCCTCAAAGGAAATAGTGTGAGAGTTGGGGGAGATGAAGAAGAAGAAGAGGAGGTGAAGATTGAAAAGTGTTTTCTCTTATACGAAGCTTTAGGGAAAGTTTTTTACTCTGATACAAAAACATATAAAACTAACCAGGCCAATTACCCATAAATCAAACAAGAGTAGGACCCAATAAAACTCACAATCTTTCCAAAACCAACATTTTCTTTCCATTCCCCAACATTTTCTCATTAACTAAATAGAATATCCACAAACTTAAGCTAAATCCAGAAAATCAATAAAAAAGAAACCCCCAAATTCAATACCCATATGAAATAGGACCTAGAATTTATACCAATTGAAATAGAGTTTTGAGTTTAGAGGCCTCTGAGCTCCGGCGATGGTTCATCAGAGTACGTCTGCCTCTGATGAACTTTGAATTTTTTAATTTTAATGAATTTTATATTATTTGTATTTTAAACCTAATTTTTTTAAGTGGAAAACGGTACCCGCAGGCATGCGGAAGCCGGATCCTGGGGATCTAAGGTGGTGTTTGGCAAAAGGCATGGCACAACCTAGATACTGTTTAAGTCCTTCCCCTAATGTGAAATTACAGTATTACCCTTTATTTCTTTTTTCCTTTTTGTTTGACATTGTCGTTGAATCGTTCTCTTACTTGAATTGTTCGGAGCTATGGTGCGGGAGGGCTCTACCAACTTCCTCTTCAGTAGCTACAGTCGAAGGTTTGGTCTGCCAGTTCCTCAGTGCAGCAACAAACACACGACCAATTCTCACAAATGGGCTTTTCCCCTTCCCTTCGACACTATACCGATATGTCCCAGTACCAAGCAAAAAGACACCCAAAGCAAAGACAATCACAATACAGGGGATTCCAAATCCTAGACCCCAGATAAGGTTTTCTTGTATATAGCTCATCATCATTATTGTTACTGTGCTGCCCGCAACAACACCAAAGTTCCACCAATTAAAGAATGAGCTTTTGGATCTGCACTCGTCTGGATCTTGCCCATCAAACTGATCCGCCCCAAAAGCCTTAACACAAGGCTTGTGTTCGCCCTGCCCAACAGCAACTATATACAGAGATACAAAGAATAAGATTTCTTGGACCTGATTTGAAGAACCCAGTACGATTTTGGTGTCTAAGTAGTCAGAAGAAGTGCTTAGAGACGAAAGCATAGCCGACAGAGTCAACAAGAATAGTCCCTGTTTTTCAATTCAAAGATAGATTAGCAGAGGAATTCTCAATTTTTCTGTGTAGCAGCAACGTGAGAGAGAGAGAGAGAGAGGTGAACCAGAATGTAGATAAGAGAAGCAATGACAATAGTGCGGTAGCGGCCCAGAAAAGAATTGGCCACGAATGCACCCAAAAGCGGAAGCAACGACGCCGTTTCGGACCACACGTTCACGTTCTCAGCGGCTGTGGCTGTGGACTGTCCCAGCGGCCCAGGGGCTAGCGCAGGGGGGGTTGGGGAGAAAATCTGTGTTTAGGCAGGGGGGACGCGTGTGTGTGGGGGGGGGGGGGGAGGGGTTGGGGAGACGCTGAGCAAAAATTTCAGAAAGAGGGACAATATGGTAAAAAAATATAACAAATGTTGAGGGGAAAACTGGTCAATGGGTCATACACTAAACAGTGTCTGGCCAAAGGCTGTTACCAAACGAAGCCTAATTCAAAACACAATCTTGAAAATAATGCACCCAAAAGCATTTTAACGTTTCTCTTATTTATTATTTAGTAGCTCTTTATATTAAATGAAAAGATAAAAAGTTCCGTTGCCGGGAATCGAACCCGGGTCTCCTGGGTGAAAGCCAGATATCCTAACCGCTGGACGACAACGGAAGGTTGAAACTATTACTCTAATATTTATAAATAACCATACTTTGTGCGATGACTTGATCCACCCAAGAACATTGGAAGATCGAACAAATCTTCTAGTGGATTTCTTTTTTCATGCAACTGGGTCCCCCAAATAAGCAAAGTGACAAGAACTCGACTAGACGAACAAGGCCCAATCCAAAGCATAATGAGACGAGCGTCAAGAAAATTGCTTCCTCCTATGTGTCCTTAAGTTATGTTTTCTATTTTCTAAGATGCCTTGCTCAGGTAATTCGGCTATTCACTGAGTTGCTTTCAAAGCAATAAAAGATGTACGAGCAAGTGAGTCCTGCACCTAAACGCCCTAAACCGTATAGGGCACCTTCGGGTTCCGCCCTTAATTACCTCAATTTTTTTCATTTCGAATCTGAATTTCTTGAAATCCAAGGCTGTTGTTTCCCATAAACCATATTATTGAAACCATATATCTGCTTTCAGTCCCAATCAAAGGAAGCTCAAGTGCAAATATAGGTTATATATTGGACCAAAAAATTAGATTTGGCTTTTGCATTCACGCTTTGTTCGCATAATGACAAATACTGATTTCATCCCTAGAGTCAAAGTCATGCTCCTATACTGAAAAAAAAATTTCATCAAACAAAAACTTCCTCCGTCTCACTTTTTTAATAAAATTTTCTTCGAATTAAGATACCGTGCAATACCCTTGCCCTATTAGGGGTATGTGAGTCCATGAACAAGCCCCACCTACTCGAAAAGGTAGGGGTGTAAACGAGCCGAGCTTGAGCGAGTTTTCCTTGTTTGGGTTCAGCTTATTTAAATTTTACTTGAGCTCGAACTCAAACTGAGCTTAAGGACGATCCAAAAAATCGAGCTCGAGCTCATAATAAGTCAAGCCGAGCCGAGCCAGTTCACAAGCTGACTCTTATATTTAATTTATTAATTTATTTTTTTATTATAAATTTAAACTTTAAGTACTCTTAAACAGTTCAAGAAACCAGCTTGCATATGAGCATTTGCTTAGCTTGGCTAACGGAATATGGAGCCCGAGTCAATACAATAAGGTTGGTTTCAAATAGAGCGGATATATACATCATTTTATAATAAAATGATGCTATTATAAGAAAGAAAAAAATCATCAATTTTTAATATTAATAAGAGAAATTATGTGAATAACTACCAATTTGAGCTTTATACGAGCTTAGCCGAGTTGAGCCAAGCTTGCTTCATTTAATATTCAAGTCAGGATTCGTGTTCATAAAACGTTTCATTTAATATTCGAGTCGAGCACGAGCCGAACTTATGCAAGCCGAGCCCGAACTCGCCGCGAGTAGCTTGCTCTCTTAACAGCCCTACAAGAAGGTCCCTGGGCAACTTGGGCTCCACCTGCTCAAGACGCCTAAGCACCTGTGACCTGCCCGAACAAGCAGGGCTCGCTCATGGGCTTTATTCATTTCCTCCAACTTTGTTAATGCCAAGAATAAAAAGAAAATGGTAGTTGCTATGGACATGTAAAATTATTGAAGATTTTGAAATACAAATGCACAAACTTAAAATAACATTCATTGTAGCCACTAAAGTTCCTCAAGGACAATTGTACCATATATATCTCACGCTTCTCTTTCTCTCCAACCTAACATTACTTTTCCGAACCAAGAATAAGTACGTACGAAGAGAGATAGAGAGACAGTTACACCAATATATTATATATACCCCAAAACTAAAGTAAGAACCCTCTACAATTAAAGAGATAATCAAGAAAAAGGCACACGCTTATTATTGCTTTAATCATTAGTAACCGGTAGCATTAATCTGGCTTAAAAATTAATTTCTTCTTTGACATCTAATGGGATTTCCCTGCCTTTCAAGTACCCCCACCAGGATAAGTGCAAGCATTGTAACCTACAATCAAAGAGAGAAGAAAAAAATTAAGAAAAATAAATAACAATTCAGAAGAATAGCAAATGACAAAGCAAGCTTGAAATTTCCGTTTTAGAGACTCGATCATGGCCCACCTGCCCATGGACAACTTAGGATGCGCAACCACATGTTTGGGGCAAGTGGGTTGCGTAATCCTCTCTCTTAAGGCGGGCAGCCTAATAACAGTAGATTTCAATCCGTCCCATTCTCTTTTATATTTCAAATCTCATATGTGTGCCATTGCCCCCAAAAAAGAAAAACACCTTTGTTGTAGAACTCTATGACCCTAATAGAAAGTAGACTACTTATGCCTCCCACAATTATCTTTTACATCCCCCTCAAGAGTTAAAAGTCACATATTGCAGCCACCAAACAATGCAAGAAGATGCATGCATACTGACCACCATATAACTTCTCTTAATATCAACTGCTTAAGTTTATGTTTCATAGAAAAATGGAGATAGATGCCATTGAATTAAAGCAAGCTTACTAGGATTTGTGGATGTAATAGTTGCAGTTTGTGAGAAATCACAATTCCCTGGATTCTTTGCAGAGGTTTGGAAATAAAGATTCATGGCAAAAGCAGCATGTGATAATACAGTGTTTGGTTCAAAGCAGGCGCCTCCTGGTTGGATCGGGCCACAATCAATGCCTTGGCCGCAGGCATAGTCAAGATTTGCTTGCAATTGAGCATCGGAAACGCCAGCCTTAGGAACACACCAGCCTGCTGCAGTCGGTTTATGAGACGGGTTGACTGGAGATGGGCTGGTTGGAGTAGAGGTTGGAGTCTAACAAGGACAGGCGAAAATAAAAACAATGTTATGACAGAAAATAATGTTGGACTAGAAACATAGTGCATGATATAAATATAGAGCCAGCATAAGCTAAGAGCTATATATGTTAAGTGCCAATAGTCTTTAAGTAAATGATTAAACCAGTCAGGTATAGTTCATGACTTTCCAAAATTTTCCCTATTAGAAATTCATGCTCTAGAAATGCAATCAAAAGGAACTATTTTGGAGGGAGAAACATGTCTATCTCAACTAGCTACCAGTTACTATTATATGAAGCAACTCCTGCCTGCTACATTGTTTCGTTGTTTATATATTTGCTGTCATCTGTGTGTGTATAGCTATATATTTGTTGTCAGAGGCTTCTCCAAAAACATTTGCCAAAAAAAAACATCAGTATGCCTTTAAAAATGATGCACATATATGATTAATCTACTCACCTGGCTAGTCTTTGAAAGACCAACATCATAAGTCATGCTAAGGTCAGTCTTGTAAAGCCCAAATGCACGTTCAGAGGCTGGTCCAGGTTTCAAATTCTCATCATACAGGGCAAAGATATATGTATCCACAGATTTTCCAGGCATTAGAGGTGTCCCAACCATTGATCTAAGGTGCGCGATCAAATTCCCATTATAGGCCCTTGCATTTTCAACACTGGGGCCGACTTCATTGTTATCCCCATTGTACGCCCAACCTGTCTCAGCAATCATAATGTCAACATCTTTAAATCCCATTGCATTCAAGGCAGACCGTACAGCATCTACCTGCACATTGTCAAATGATATTAATCCATATGCTTAGGACTGGGGTATTTGAAACGCAATGAGCTCACAATTGGTGCACCAATAATCGTTGCAACTATATGCTAATAATATCCGTATAAGATTGGTGATTCATAAATTAGAGATTCTAATACAATTTATTCAACAAAAAAAAAAAAAAAAAAAAAAAAAGCAAAATCGTTAGGGGACTACAACTATTACTACAACCCTTTACAAATTCACATGACAGTCTACATTTTATTAAAATGGATAACACACGATCTACTTTGTGGCAATTCACATTTTCGTAACAAACATACATAAACTAGTACATCAATCTATAATTTTATATACGTGATAAATATCATATAAACTGTCACGTGACGGTTCACATTTTAATAAATATTGTGTGGACTGCCATAAGTGGGTTTAAGAGTACATGTTAACAATGCAGTAATAGAATTGGGACACTCGATTATTTTTGGAAGAATAGGAGGGCAACATTTCACGCTTGGTGGTCCCTAAAAACATTTAGGAGTCTTTAAAACCGTCAAGTTGGATAACTTTTTCCAATTGTCCATTCTTCAAAACCCAATAATGATTGAAATATTGGGAGGACTTATCCTCCATTATTGCAATGGCCAGCCTGTTACCAAGCACAAAGCCAAAGGGTCACATCGGGTGCACCCCCTTCCATAGCCTAACATTCTCCCCTACATCTCCACCCCACATTTACTGTTGAAGATTGATGAAAAAATGATAAAGAGATTGAGGGAGGCTAACAAAAATCTTCATAAATATGTTGTGTGCCTCAAAAGGTGTAATTAAGCCATGTTCGAGTAATTTTAGAAGTCATTCTTATGTCCCTCTTTAGTCTCTCCAAGAATAATGTGGCTATTAAAATTATCATTTGATCAAAATTCAATAATGATCAATCATAAGTCCAATGGTAATTTTAATAGTCACATCCTTCTTGGAGGGGCTCAAGAGAGACACAAAATGAACTTGTAGCGTTACTCTACACTTGTTCACCTATAAACCCTTCCCATATTTTATAGAAATGGGAGCCAACATACTTACACACACAAATTTGCATATATAACAAGGGATCGGGATTGGCTGCAATTGCTTCTTTGAATTGCAGCATGCCTTATCCTTGTGTGAAAAAATCTCAATAGAATTCATCTGTCCAAATAATTTGAAACGAGCATAGAATTGAAGTAAACCGAGAGAACACTCAAAATCCGACTTGATATGATGATATTATGGACCCACTAGCAACAAGTTCACAATTCAAATAATAATAAAGGGATCAAGTAAAACATGTGAGCTATCACGTGTGACACAGAAATAAAAGCGATTGTAGGAAAAGTAAAACAGTAACGACTCCAGAGGAGCAAATCCTGCTTAAAGTCCAACGTCAGTGTCGTAGACACGTAGCCAAGCAACGGATAAACAGTTAAAACACTGTGTATGTGAGTAGCATATTCAAACTTTGTTTATTATTATCAGATATTGGGCCAGAGGCCCGGCCCATTAAAACTCACCTGAGCGTCGAACATGTTCATGTATTTGATCCCGTTTCCCGAGTCAATACGGCCGGAGTTAGGCTGGAACAGGCAAAACGCTAGCGTTTCGGGCCTCGGATCGCTCTGGTATGCGAAGAAAGGGTAGGGATTGACCGTGAAGGGCGAC
Organism: Corylus avellana; assembly: GCF_965113065.1. Lineage (NCBI taxonomy): Eukaryota > Viridiplantae > Streptophyta > Magnoliopsida > Fagales > Betulaceae > Corylus > Corylus avellana. The sequence goes on along the minus strand of NC_142491.1, from coordinate 16,628,336 downwards.
CCATTGTCCTTCTGAAACGCCAACAACCCTCGGAGCGGGTCCTGGAACACCGGGTTAAACGACCCGGAGGAGGGCGGGTCGGACTGACTCAACACGGCCATTGAGTGGACGGTGGAGACCCGGACTTTGCCTCCGAGGGATGCCGAGTTGAGGGCATTTTGGACATTCCGCATGGCCGGAAGGAGCTGAGAAATCAAGCCCTGATCCATGGTCATCATCACCTCGTTGCCAATGGTGATGAGCGTGATGTTGCTGGCTGGGTAGTAGGGGATTACGTTCGAGTTCACCCATCCAGTCGCCGCGTTCGGGTCGGACGCCAGCGCCGGAATCTCGCTGTTGGCAGCACCGATGACGATTCCAATGCCGGTTCCAGCGAGGGCCTTGATGATAGCACCGTCGGCGCCGTAGAGACGGACTTTCCCAATAGTCGTGGACTTGAGGAGGTTTGCCGTCGCCGGCGGCGGTGGAAGGTTGTCGGCAACTTGGCCGTAATTCACACCAATGAATGATTGAGATTCTGTAAGACAAGCAGACAGGATTAGAGCGTACGAACAATTCAACTCGGACGCTGGTCTCTTCCCCTTAGAAAAACCCAATTGAGTTGGGTTATTCTTTTCCCTTCACAGCACTTCAAAATTCTCGAATTCCCAGGGAAAGTGATAAGAAGGTGAGAATCGAAAACAAACACCGGATTTGAGAAACCCAAAAAGAGAAGCTAAAAAGTGAACGATAACGAACCTGCAAAGTTAAAAGCGGAGATGAGGAGGAGGGAGAGAAAGAATAACAGCGAAAGGGTTGCCATGGTCGGTCGCGCACTTCGTTTCTAGCAGTGCCTGAAAATGATGTAAGAGAAATAACGACAAAAATGTTGAGAGAGAGAGAGAGAGTGTGTGTGTGAAAGCGATAAGGGAATGGAGGATGGATGAGTACATATATAGAGAGTGGTAGGAACAGTGCAGAGGGGTTCTTCTCTGTTTTTGCTCGGTGAAAGTTCTCAACTACATTAGCTGGAGAGGACTCGTGGAGTGGGACCGTGTGTTTTTTTTTTAAGTTTTTGGCAGTAAAAGGTCGGGGCAAAACGGGAAATGAGGAACTGTTTCTGCCATTCTCCAAACATTTTTTCATGCTTAAAAATTACATAAATTTTCTCCGAACTGAATTTTATACTAAAAATTATGTTTTTCATACTTTTTAAATTTATTAGATTTTAAATGATGTGCCGACATCCTATGAGTTGATGACATATTTCTAATTTTATTGTCAATAATATTACAAATTGAATGATGTATATGTTGATATGTTGTCGCACTACGTTATTAAAAAAAGGGAAATGCTAAAGTCTCAACTTAAGTTCAACTTTCACCTTATTTTTTTATTTAAAAAAAAAAAAAAAAAAAAAACTAAATAGCAAATGAAAAAAATGTCTGAAGCAATAATATCTATTTTTTATCCTTATTTTATTTGATATTTTTTAAAAAATGAAAATGATATTCTTTTTCATAAAAATGGTCATTTTAAAAAAATATGAAGAAAAATATCATTTTGTATTTTTTTTAAAATACTAAATAAAAGAAGGACCAAAAATAGATATTATTTCTTCACACATTTTTTTCATTTGCTATTTAGTTTTTTTTTTAAATAAAAAAAAATAAGGCAAAAGTTGGACTTAAGTTGATAAATAAATTGGGTACCTATCATCCCGTTTAAAAAAATTAGATAATATTCTGCAATTTACACCGTTAAATAAAACTTTAACTTAATGGAATCCAAACCTTGTAGAAGTCTTGAATGTTGTTGATTTTAATCTCCTTTTTTATCCTTGTCATTAGTCACCAGAATAGAAACGGTTTATTCTGTTAAATTGTACAAGATTTTAACTCAAACCTTTGTTTTAATATCAAGTTAACCGTTATCAAAAAATTTTAAAGTTAAACTAATAAAAAATAAATATTTTTTAAATTATTTAATTAATATTTTTTTAAAAAAAATTGATAAACTTTGAAGTTTATCGAATGTAATAAAACATAGAGAAAACTTCACCTAAAATCCCTGAATTACTATGCATTTTTTAGAAGCCTCTTCAAAATTTCAAAAACTCTCAATTTTACCTCTAAAACTTTCAATTTGATGCAATATACTCCCTCCGTGAGATTTTAAACGTTAAAAGTGATAAAATGGACTTTATACCCCAACATTTTCTATAAAATTTCAAATTTAGTCTTAATTTCAAATAAAATAAAAAATCGAAGGATAATTTGATATTTTTAGTAATTTTCATTAAGTGTTAACACTCAAAAATTAACACTTATGAGGAACATTCATCTCACATGCAGGTACTAATTCTTAAAATTAATAATATAAATAAATTTTTTCATCCAACTGCAATTGATTTGTTTCCATCCGTGTGTTTCCATGAAATAAATTTTTCTTGCATTCAATTTTTTCATCCAACTGTGCGAAAAAATTTTGTGAGGGAGAGAGATAAATTTTGTGTTTAAGAGAGAAACGTAGCAGATGTGAAGAGGTGTTTAGAAGAAATAAAAGATATTGGGTGAAAAGAGGTGAAATCAAGAAACAATAAACAAAAGAAAAATAAACAATATTTTATTCATCTAGTGTACTACAGTGAATAGCTCTAAATTGCTATTCACTATAGTAATGTAGCTATTCTAGCTAATGGCAAACTACTCTGTTTGAGCTAAAAAAAGAGCAATAGTAGTTAAATATTAGTCTTTTAGTTAAGCTGTTGAAAATATTCAATTAAATCAAATTGAAAGTTTATGAGATTAAATTAAGAATTTTTAAAATTTGAGCATGTCTTCTCAAAAGCGTGATATTTAAGAAGTTTAATGTGAACATATAATCAATTTTATAAGTACACATCCACTTACTTCATCGAGAAGGTATGGAAAAGTCGCCATGATCAACAAGGATTTAAGGCTTGGTTGTTAGATCTCACTTCGTCATAAATGAATGTCTCCAAGCACCCTCCACATCAAAAAAAAAAAAAAAAAGTAACCTCCACATCCAATGTAACAAAAGTCTTGGTCGCGGTGGGTCAAAACTCAAAAGTCTGATGGAAAATGCTTTAAAAGGTTGAATCAACGTCTTCTTTCTGTACTTATATATATATATATATTTTAATTTCCTTATAACTTCTTGGCTGGGGGCAATTTCCTTCTTACTTCTTGAATGGGCAATGACTTAGAAACTACTGGTAAACAACAAGAGAACATTCAAATCTTTTTTGTGAAAACTATATTTATCTCTTTAGAAGGTTTAATTTGTAATCATTCTACCAAACTTTAAGAAATGACAATTGACTCCCCCAAACTAATTGAGATTTTCAATTTATTCTCTCTATTAGTATTTTCTATTAACTTGAACGGGAAGAATAATGCCATATATCATACAATTATTCTAATTTTATTTCACTATAATGACATAATAAGGTTTAGTAGCCATTGGATATATATATATATATATATATATATATATATAGTGTAGTGGTGGAGCGACGTTAAGCTTTGGGAAATTTTTCTTTTTTTCTACCCAAAGTTCCACACGGCAACCCCAAAAATAATAATAATAATAAAATTTATTTTCCTTTTCTCCTACTCTAAACTCAATTCCTAATCTAAGTGGCCTAGCAATTTGGATATTTTGGTTATTAAATGTTGAGAATATTGGTTATTAGAATTTAAAAATAGGAAAAAAGTACCAGTTCATTACACGATGCAAAAAAAAAAAACAGTTTAACAGCCCTACAATATGAATTGTCTGACTTTGCCACTGATATAGTAAGATATTTATAAATAAAAAATGCTATACGCACTCACACTCGCACACTTTTAAGTGTATATTCTTTGACGTAGCAGTAAAAAGTACCACTAAATTTTAGATCTAGTAATGATTTTTACTGCTAAATCAAATAGTGTGCATATAAGAATTTAAGAGTAAAAGTGCAGGTAGCATTTCTTATTAATGAATATATTAATAGAGTAATAGCATTTTTCGAACGAAAAATAAGTGGATCACATTGTGCATTTTTCGCTCAAGACAATAGAATAGAATATGCTAACAAAGGAGACAAATTAAAAGTACCGAATAACTTGAAGAGAACGATTATCCCTTTTTAAAAATTTGATATGATAATTATTTGAGGAATAAGTATAGTTTTCATAATAATAATAATTTTTTTGTTTGCCATTTATAGATCCAATTGTAGCCACGAGTATATATTTGGATGCACGCACAATCCCGCCACTGACGAAGAAGACTAAAAAGAAGTCGCTTCCTCCACGTGGCTGAGTGTATATCACTATCTTGGGAGCAAGAAAGGTAAGTTCCTTTGCAGGTGCCTAGGTGGGATCTATGCAACTCCGCACCGCCTATGAGAATGCAAGGTGGGAACAAGACTTGCAAATTCTACGTTGCAAGCTTTCCAAAAGAATAAAGACCGAAATAATTGTTTAAAAAAAGACTGGAAGTGAAAAAAAATATATATATATTCAAAATTATTGAAAAGTGAAAGATAAGAAAGAGACATTTGAATTTTTCAAAGGAAAAAAGATAACAACGAGGTTAACAACTTAACCCCTTCCACTTTTTTGAAACATTTGAGTCAGCAATCCCTGTGGTCATTTACTTCATAATGTTAGGTCGATGGTAGAAAAAGACGAATAAATAGGTCAAGAAATGGATTGAAATAAAGAAAGAATCAGTAAAAGCAATAAGCATAAGCTTAGAAAAAACAAAAATTGCAATAAGTATACCCACCTATAAAAAAAAAAAAAAAAAAAAACAAAAGAAAAATCTTAGACACGTGATAGCGTGTAATTGAAAAATGCTGTCTATCATGACTCCTATCACATACTGACATGTGTTAACAAACTGTAAAAGAGTACAGTTATAACCTTGCTCAAAAACAAGATATAAAATTTGTATAAGAGAGTCTAGAAGGTCTTGTTTTGTAGTCGTTTACAAAACCAAAAAATACACTATTTCTCAAAACCATTACTAACAATTCAAAATACAAAACATTATCTAATCCAGGGCGTTGATGAACTTTCCACACCATGAAATCATTGGAACACCCTAGCAATAAATTACTCTCGAGATAACGAAGGCAAATCCACAATTTTAAGTTTTAACTGTTCTTTGATAAATATCCAAAATATTCCAGGACAATAAGGAAGAGCAATACAGCTTAACAAGTCAAGAAATTTTGATCAAGCAAAAACATTACAGTAAGTTCTCGTTACAGCATAAAGGCAGGTTCAGAAACCTCAGAAGAAGACACTCATCCAGAAACAAACTTTGTAAAAAGAATCAAGCAGAAATTTCCAGTGGTTTGATAAACCAACACAATAAACAACAGCATAACAAACAGACCGAGAATGTATGCCAACTATATACCAACTTCAATTGAATCAAGGAAAAAAGAAATAGAAGCCACCCGTCCATCCAAGGAAAAAAATAAGATATAGGATCTGGAATTGGCGATTGAAATAGTTCCAATTACCCTCCCGAGTGAGAGACTGGAGTGGTTTCAAAGTGGCCGTCTTTAAATACATGAATGAACTGTTGTGGCAAAGCATGCTCCCCCTGAAAACCGAATATCAAGTAAGCCATCCAAAGTTATCTCAAGGAACAGAAACTTAATTTTACTTCGCAATTGGTTTTATTCATACACTTTAATTAACATAGATGCAATCTCCATTTAATGCAGATAGTATGTGAAAGATAAACAGCCAGCAGACAACATAGTACAAAGTAACATAGTTCAACATATTGCATTTATTTTATTCATGATTTTTTTTTGCAGCCTCTAATTATTAGGCAAATAAAGCAAATATAGAGTGTACACAGTATAGAATATAGGTAGAAAAATCATCAAAAAATCATCAATTCGCAAAGTGTCATCCAGCAAACTAAAGGATGGGAAGTGACTAGCAGTCCTAACGCATCATATCCATGACTGGCAGCTCAAGTTGTTTAGACTCGGCACCAAGAGAAATGCTTTTTCTAATGCTAGTTGGCCCCTTAAAAAGCTGACTATACTGACTCTATATGCCATATAAGCAAATCTAGACTCTCTAGTCACCTATAACAGCCACCAGTGTGTATGACCAATGCTAGTAATCGCCTTTAAGATAGTCAACTCACCATCTTTACTCATAGAAGCTCTGGTTAGCAATAGGTCAGCACAGGAAGAAAGAACTTGGTGTCAGGACCATCTCAACCAAGTCTTCTAGATTTGCTGTTTACTCGCATCAATCCTTATGCTAGCTACTTTGACATGTAAACACTACAAGCAGCTAGTATTCACAACTAAAGTCCTATACAAGGAGCATGTATTAGCCAATAACCAATGCACCTGAGTTTCCTTTGATCACCAGAAGCCTTTCCCAGCAACACATTTAGAAAACTATTAGTCTTTGACAAAAAAATATCAGATTTTCAGATTCATTATGCCATTCTAACTCTTCATGACGTAAATTTGTGAGGTCAGACTAATTGATTGTTGGCCTTTGCCTTTATACTAAAAAATACTATATACAACGCAACAAAAAATTAAAACTCTTGAGAACTTGGTGATAACTACTTTAGGAAGGCTATGCATGGAGCAATGCATCATTAATGGTCATTTTCACCAGTCAACTGTAATCGAACTATGATAACACTGACCAATGCCAATCCAGAGCCATCCAACAACATCCTACTTTACAAACCAAATATCACTTGTAGCACAACAACAGGCCAGCTCTACCAAAGTTTAAATTAAAATGAAACTATAACTGCAGAGTCAAAAGTAAATAAGATTACATTTTGGGCCAGCTATTCGAGTAAAAGATCACGAACAATGAACATACCTCCCTTCCTCAAAAAAAAATAATAATAATAACAGAAAGTATATGTATATGCCCATTCATAGGAAGAAAGAAAAAGGAGGAGAAGAATAACCAAGAATTACATTTAAGAAGTCAAAACCAACTACACAAGATAATGCTCTAGAAAAAGGAACCACAGAAGAGAAATGAAACAAAGAAACATACCCAATCACCATCAGGCGCAGCACCAGGCACCAATACATTGATCTCACTTGACTTGGCTGTTGTTATAGATGCTGCAAGAGACTCTTTGCTTAAATACAATTGGCAGCCTGCTGTATTGTCCACTGAAATTGTTGGAGCCGAACCCTGTAATTGCCACATAGGTAAAAAAAATGTAATCACACTACGAGTTCATATACAAGGATTGACACCACTTTCAATCAAAATTTATTTCCTATGCCTTATTAGGATGAAACCTGTGGTAATAATAACATCATTGGATTTCAATATTACATCATAGAACCATGAAATGTTTTATGGGGGGAAATAAGGATACCTGGCATTGCACCTCAACCCCATTGCAGTTTACAATCTCACAAGCAGCCACGACATCCTGCATTCTCAAGAAACCGTTATAAATTAATCCATATACCTCAATATGTGGGTTCTTTCAATATGTATAGCTGCCATTAATCAAAAAAATTGTTTATATATGTATATCATACTAACCCTAAATACAACTCCCATCTTAGTGCACTTGTCAATTGTTATATTGTTGACTTTCCCTGCACACATGGCTCAAATATAGATGAGTACCCCATGGATTGATAAACAGGTCATTAAATAGAAAATACATTTTTTTCATAAGTCTGTAGCAGTCATAAACTACCTTGAATCTGCAAGACAGAATCTTTGCACCCATAAACATATACAGACTGTTTTGCATCACAGTCATCAATAACCAATTGTTTTTTTCCAATTTGATTCTCAACAACCCACCTGCCAGAAATACAAAATTGATGAAAATAGAGAACTCACATACTGGCATCAATTCCTTACATAAAGTGAAACAATATAATGAAGATCAGCATACTCACTTACGACCCATTTGAAGCTCTAACTTTGGTGGTCCTGCTTTAGAAAAAGAACGTGAACTTGTACGACCTTCTTTTTCACTAACACCCACGACACCAGTTCTATCCACACGGTTCTTTGTCTTCATATCATCTGTGACCTTTCTCAGACCTACGATATCGGGAATGTAGATCACAGTTGCCCAAAATGCTCATAGAAAACAACAGAGAAAAGAAAAAGGACAAACAAATGAGGGGATAAAAGGACACACCTGTAGTCACAGGCTTCCCAGAACTAATCTCTTGGAAAACAGCAGCCATTCCTTCTTTTGGGCGTGATGATGAAGCCTGAGACGATTCTGAACTGAAGAGAGAAGCTGGTGGAGGAGGAGGAGGGGCAGGGGCTCCTGGTGTAGGAGCTTTTGGTGGAGCAGCAGCTGGTTTTCCAGTAGGACTCCAAACTGGGCCCAGAGGATAGTTACTCTTAACATAATCTCTCAAGCCAGGCAGATATAGTTCCTTAATGGCTTTGGCCCACTCAACATGATTTGGGTCTTTGTTTTTGTACTCTACAAGAACCTGACTTTCACAATGAAAAGCGTCAGTACCTACCCACTGAAAAATTTAGTTCATAAATTCATAATTCAATACTGCAGGGAAGAATGTTTGTAAATCAGATCATGTAATTTTGGGCTACAGTACATTACCCACAGTGCAATGGAAGCATCAGACATTAAACGAATTTGAAATCCAATAATTATATACATTAAGCTTTCCATTATTAATTATTTTCCTTTGAGATAATCAGTACACATCAGATACAGCAAAGGCTACGTGAGAAAGTAAAAGGAGGATTGACAAAAAAGTTTTTCTTCTGATCCTTTATTTTGCTTCCACAGCAGTTCATTATCCCTTCCTCATCTTTTTATGTGAAAAACAATATAATTAAGTAGTTCATGGTAACATTTTAATGCAAACTACTGGCTTCCTGAAAAACACATTTAGATTACCTTGTTGTTGTAAAATTCAGCCATTTGCCAACTTTCTTCCACATGTGCAATAGGCATGCTCATACCTTGAAAAACAAAAACAGAGTCAATGAAATCATCTGCTTCTGACTTACAAAAACAATCAAATTTTTCCCTTACCACAATCTTTGCCAGTATATGCAATCCATGCCAAAGCTGAGAGACTGTCAACAGCAGACCTCAAGTGGTTGAAATAATCAGATCGCCTTCCTTCTGTCAATGCATTTGCTTTCATGATCACTTCATTCAATGGCTTGAGAAATTCAGCAAATCCTGCAAGATCAGGCTTCTGCAAAATAAGATGAAACCCATAAGATCATTGTCCTTAACTCACCGGCAGTAACACTACAAAAGATATTAAATTAGATACCGACCCGCACAACCTATCACTTTCCTTAGCATCATTTTCACCACTCTCATGAGCTATTAGTCAAAAATCAAGGTATTCGAGTACTCGTATCACCAGAAAAACTTCCACTTGAATTACAAGAACAAAATGATCATACAAAAATTATGTTAATGAACATGGGTAATGTCCCCTGTCAGACTTCTCAGAAACAATAACCTCATAATCGATTTCTCTCTGTTGAATTAATACAAGTTTTTTTAAACCAAAAAAACAAAATGGTTACTAACTTTACTTATGCCAATGTGGCCATTCTCAACTGCTTGCAAAAGAGAAATGAACATTCACCAGAACAGATCCAAATATGAAAATTCCGTACAATTCTTCCTCTTTTTTCTTTCTCATTTTGCGAGAACATTAGACCTACATAGGATTATGCAATCAGCGCATACAAAATCAAACTCCCTTATTCATCTTAAAAAAAAATTCAAACTCCCTCAACTTGACCATTTTCAAGATTCGAACCCTAATGATTCAGATTGTAATTCCATCAATTTTATAAGCTAAAAAAAACTAATGCAGATTAAAAATGTGCGAATATCATGTATCGTATAAGCCTAAAATGCATCGAAAAAAATTCTTAGTTATTGAAAAAAAAAAAATTAACTGACCTGAGTTTGCTTGGCCTTGATGAGAAGCTCCTTCTGAACATTGAAAGCTTCTTGAACTATCTTGGTGACATCCAACACCTGTCCCCCAATCTTCTCAGCGGCGCTCGAAACCCTACCCAAGTACTGCCCAACCAGATCGTCGAAGGCCACAATCGCCGGATCCGTCACCGTTTCTTCCCCTATCCCACGCGCACCCCCCGATCCGACCCCGCTCGACAGCGCCTCCAGCCGCGCCACCGCCGACTCGAGCCGAACTATCAGCTTCTCATCCATGGCTCTCTCCCTCTCGGATTCTGTGTCTAGAGCTACACACACACAATGTCCCTGTCAGATGGTGGAAATGTGGCGCGTGTCGTTCCGAAACATTGAAGGAAGGCGGGAGGACACGTGTTGTTCCGAGAGAGAATCTAGGAGGCTCGTGCGCTGTGGGGGCACCGGTTGGAGAATGAACAAGGAATGAAGAAATTTGATTGGAAGATCCGCTACTGAAAGCCCATAGTAAAAGGACAGTTTTCATTGGAAGAATTTATTGTAAAGAATTCTTTTAAATTTTATTTGTAAAGGCCCACAACAGTTTTAGTAAAGCCCATTAGTAAAAGGTAAATTCCTCTAAATTTTATTAGAAGAATTTAAAATGAATGTGAGAATTTCTTCTTGTTTCTTATGTGTTTTTTTTTTTTTTTTTTTTCTTCATAAATAGTAACAATTAAAATTGAGCCCATGTGAGGATTAAATGTACCATTTGTTTTGGAGGAGTGCTAAGGAGCCCAGCAAATGAACTTAAAAAAAATTTCAAACTGACGTGGTAGACTGTGAGTGACAGACAGGAAGAGAGAATTACATTTTTTTTTTAATTTAAAAACTCTTGTCATATTAGTTTGAAAAATTTTCTAAGTTCATTTGTTTGGTTTCCTCCTATTACTTTACTTTGTTTTGGGATCACGTGGGATAAGTCATAGACTTTTATGGGTTTGAATATTGGTTATCTTTTGCAAATTAATATGAGCATGTCCAAAGAAGGACAAATTGTTAAATTATCACTTATTTTTTTGATAAATAATAATAATAATAATAATAATAATAATTTAATTAATATAACATGAGTTAAAGTGATACATTTTTGGAAAAAGCAATGATATATATAGGTTTGGCACAGGACAAAGTACTAGCTATAAAGCACGAGCAATGAATCAATGGCACCTTCTTTTTCTGACCATAAATCAACGAAATGATCACTGTCTCAAGCATGCAGACTCTAAGCCAGGAATTGCACATGGCCCCTTAAAAAATGTATTCCCTTTTGAAATGTGGTGCATCCAAGAATAATCTTTGAGTTAATAGGTCCCTAGGCTTAGACTCAATCAAATCCTAGTTAATAGGCCCATAAAACGAATGCAAAAGGTCATAATTAGGCCACGTGTGCCTTAACGTCCTCATATTCTCGAAATAGAATAAAATCTAAGTAATCAAATCGGTTATTCCTAAACCTCACCTCCTCAAAACATTCCATAAAAAGAAGGGAAATGGTTAATTCGCAAAGTACGCATCATTCTCTTCCCACATGTATAAGCCAAAAAGTTTAAAGAGTTTTTATTTTTTTTATTTTCTTTCTTTCTTTCTTTTTTTAAAGTTAAAGTTTAAAAACAAAGAAATGTTGAGTATTTAGCTCATCGGAAAAGCTTAATATTATTAGCCTATTAGGGTATATTTATTAATGTGTTTGGAAAAATGTTTTTTTTTTAAAAAAAAAAAATTTTGAAAATGTAAGTTGATGTAACATAAAAGTGAAACTGTTAAATTATTAGTTATCTTAAAAATTGAAGCTAATAGGAAGAGATACGTTAAATATTTAATTTAAATGAAGGGCATTTTGACGGAATCAATGTTCGATCTTAGGACTTTTGACTCTTATCAATTATTTTAAAAGTTTAAACTTAAAGGAAGAAATAAATTTAATCACTTGATCATTACTTTAACAAAAACCTCTATTATTTTTGTAAGAACAACCATACATTCTCATCTCACCATCACTATCAAATTGTAATCAGATATTGAATATTCAAACTTGATTCGATCGAAGCATAAGGATGTTCAAAACTCGGCTCAACTCGAGTTGAGTTTTGAACATACATTCAAAGTTGGCTCACAGAACCCTTTCTCGAGGTCGAGCTTAAGCTCGAACAAGGCAATAGTACCTATTCAGATTTTTATTATTATTATTTCCACTCTAAAAAAAATAAAATAAAATAAAATAAACAGTTGCCAAGAAGCACAACAATTTGTGCCTGTAGGGACAACCATGGAATACGGATGCAGTGATCTACTGTAAACACTTCGTGGTCCAGTGATGGCGATTGTTGCAGTAAGAGGGGAATGGGCCATTGTTACAAACAATGACGTAACAACAGCACTGATAACAACGGTGCTTGGATCCTAACGTCGGTGAAAGCAGAATGAAGCAGCCTTGCGTGGTGTTTGTTAAGGTAGGTGGTGAGCAACCAAGTTTTAAAGCATTTTGAATTCATCCAAAAAAAAAAAAAAAAACCCAACACCACCACCAGACATGAGTTTTTGAAATATAGGATCCATCAAGTCCACTTCCATTTTCAACATACAGACTTGTTGTAGCCTTCACATATTAAAGTAAAAATATATATATTTACACGGCCTGTTTCAATGTAAAAATTTCACAATACATGATTTAAAAGTATCATATTCAATAAAAATGAAAAAGGTTTAAAAAAAAAAATATGCACATCCAAGGCTCGTAATTTCTTCACTATCAACTATAGGAAAAATTATACTACAAAACAATCTGACCTCAGGGACTCCACCAGAGGACTCCACCATGTCTTTCTTGTATAGACAACGATCATCTCCATCTCGATCTCTCTATTTCACCACCCCCTCCATTATTGGATGAATGTGTAACTTTTGTGGACACATCTGCACGAGATGGGTTGGGGTCTTTCTCTCGGGCCGCTCGAAGTTCCTGATGAACATGAAAATAAAAGGATTATCATTATTAAATTTACCGTTTCTTATCGGTTTAACTTTTGAAATTAGTGTGATTTAACATCGTATAAGAGTAGAAGTCTTAAATTCGAATCCCGACTCTACAATTTAACCCTATTTCCGTTAAATATACCCTTTCTCATCAGCGTCATAAGACTCATAACTATGCTATTGACACCAGGTGATAACTGATAATGCAAGCAACATTGAAAATTTGCAACTGGAAAGCTAATAATGAGCAGAAAATCCGGGAAGAGCACAGATGTTCTAGCAAGAAAACAGAGAGCCCAAATGGCTCAATACATGAATAAGATGCAAATTTTTCTTATACTAAAAGGATATGTAATATGCCCCTCCAAAAAGATGTGACTGGGATAACTCAATGCTCAGAATTGAGTGTGCATCTCAGCTTTCTTATTAAGGCAATATAAGCAGTAGTTTAAGAGTATGAAATGAACTATAGTGATCATCAGCTAAACAGAACACTGTAAGATTAGTTAAAGATTATAGGTCGGGCAAGAGGCTTACCGAACGAAAAGGGAAGTCATCTGCCTCAAGCATATGAACAATTTGCCCCATCTTTGGACGTTTATTGGCGTCCAAGTCGATACAGCGGAGACAAACTAGCAATGCCCGCTTTAAAGCTCTTGGAGGGGGCTGAACCTCAATCAGGGAATCCACAAGCTCTTCTCCACGGCGACTTGATACCATCCCTTTAAACCAATCAACCAAGTTCATCTGAAACACATTTAATGGAAAGATAGTTATGACTTTTGACAGTGGTAAGTGCTAGACATGGATGCTATATAAGCCTAAACTTTGGTTCACCTCTCCAGCTGGTCTGGAATAATCAATCGGGCTTCTCCCTGTAATTATCTCCATGAGTAAAACCCCAAAACTATACACATCGCTCCCCTCGTTAAGCATACCCGTGCTTGCATACTCGGGAGAGACATATCTGCAGTAAAAGAATGATATCTAAGCATCCAACTAATGCATATTGAAAATTGACTTAGGAAAGTGATGGTGAACAAACCCAAATGTCCCCATTACACGAGTAGTCACATAGCTTGCTTCTGATCCTAAGAGCTTGGCCAGTCCAAAGTCCGACACTTTTGGGTTCCATTTTCTATCTAGAAGAATGTTACTGGATTTTACATCACGGTGCACAACTTTTGGTTCTAATCCTTCATGCAGATAGGCTAGCCTGAAACAGAAATAAGCACCATAAACAAGTTGATCTCTTTCGTTAAAGAAACAAGAAAAGTGAATAACATTGAACTAATGAGAATCATAGAAGTGACATATTGAATATACATACCCTTTTGCTGTCCCAATGGCAATCTTCATTCGAATATCCCAAGTCAGAGGGCTAAATGGGCCTACATCACCATGCAACCACTGCTCCAAATTGCCATTGTCAACGTACTCATACACAAGCATCCTGGGTGGCCATCGGAGGTTCCCACAGAAACATTAGAGGGAAAAAATAAGGGAATTGTCATCTCATTTTCATTTCAAAATACGATGATACAGTCATGTGGGCACATGGGAAAGTACCTTTGAGCACCTTCTGCACAATAACCGACTAGACCCACCAAGTTCTTATGCCTTACTTTCCCTATGGCTTCAACTTCTACCTTGAACTCCCTCTCCGCCTGACCCCTACAAACACGATGACGACAGCATTTGAAGATTTATCCATAGTGTATCATTGACAATAGAATGATAATGCAGAAAATAATTTCAAGGAACCAACTTGCACATGTTGAAATTTATATCTCAAACATTGAAGAACACGAGCACGTGCTCTTGGCTAGCTGGAAGCAACCACAAAATTTTACTTAACCTTAACTAACAATGCAAGGTTTCACGTTCTCAATTTTATTTTTCTAAGTGATTAAGTCAACCATTTTCTATTGACTTTCGTTTTTTAATAAGTGATGATTAATAGTAGAGGTGACCCTATACTTTATCCTCACTTATTAAGATAAGGAGTGATTTAACATAATTTCTACAAAACGTTGAAATTAATAAAACCGGGCAAAGCTCATTACTTGTTAGAAAATACAGTCCGATTCGTCAAGAGTTTGATGAGATTAGTTCTCAGCAGTCAGCAGCAACTTGACTAAAATGTAATACGTGTCAACCAAAAAAGCAAACTAATTCCTTTCATAGGGGTCCTAAGGGAGCTTTGAGCCTTTAAGAAAGTAGCAATTATGAACATGACTATACTATGGATAAAAAAAAAAGAACAAAAGCGAATAAAGAAATAAAGAGCAAAGTAACCATTTCCTTTTCCTAGCACTCCACAACAAAGACAGACTGTTACCGACACACAAAAACATGATTCAGGTCGAGGGTGCGCTTGTCAAAATTTTGCTTCACACTTGTTCTTGGGACAAGTAAAGAAATTTCACTTCGACCCAAAAAAAAATAAATAAATAAATAACAAAACAGTCAAGAAAACTAAGAACAAAACAAAACCCACAGCAAGAACTATAAATTACAAACGTGGATCTAACAAAGATAAAATAAACAAGAAAAGTCAAATTCATATTTCAATAAAACGTAATCGAAAACAGGAACTTGACGATATATGTGGGATCTAACAAACATAATAAACCATAAAGAGAGCTTTTTTTTTTTCTATGGAAAATTAGAAAAACATGAATTCAAGCAAACTATTTTCCTCGGAAGCAAACAAGGCCTAAAGAGTACTTAAAATTTTGACATACTTGTTGTTGAGTAGGTTCTTGACAGCCACCACCGACCCGTCCGACAAAACTCCTCTGTAAACGATGCCGTAGCCTCCCTCTCCGATCACGTTCCCCTCCGCGAATCCACGTGTCGCAACCTCGAGTTCCTTCAAGCTGTACCAGCGGCCCCATCCGATGTTCTCGGGATCCACCGACACGTCACTCCGGCTTCCACCGGACACGTCACTTTCTCCGCTCCTATTCCCTCCTTTAACCCCAACCTCCAGCTCCGCCTCTTTCAAATCCGTATTTCCGATTTTGACCTCCACTTTCTCCGTATTCACGTCGCGACCCAAGGCCTTGATCTCCACGATCTCTTTGGAGACCAGCGGGATCATCCCCGAGCTGTGCTTCACACGCATTTTTCGCTTCCGAGAATTTCTGCTAAACCAAACGCAGAGAAAGATCGCGAGGAAGACCGCGACTGCGCATACCAGGAGGATCCCGATCACGACGTAGAGTTTCAGGCTGAGAAATGATGTTTTGGAGGTGAGCCTGTGTGGGAGAGACTCGTCGGAAGCTCCAACTTCGCCGGAAACCGACATTGTTCCCGGCGAGGTGAAGTGTGTGAAACTGTGAATATTTTTCTCGAGAATGGGAGAGAAACTTTGAGATATGCGAGAGACGTTGGCTTCAGACTTCAGAACGTTTGGTTGAAGAGAAAATATTAAAAAAATTCTCAGAGAGAGACAGAGAGATAGAGGGGTTTCAACGGATAGAAAGTAAAAAGGAGGCAAAGAGTTAGTGAAAAAAGTGAGAGAGAAATAATTTAATTATGTTCTGGGTTTGGTATCAGGAGACTATTACGGAAATGCCACTTTGAAGTGATAATCTCCAAATGACCAAAATATCCTGGAAAGATTAGGGGGTTTAAATGTTTAATGTGAGTAATTAGAAGCAAAGTTGTGCATATTAAGCAAGGGATTAATGCTAATAGAAGTTAGCAAGATGAACTTTCTCCTTTCGTTAAATAGGAAGATGTATATTTAACAACCTCAAAAATCGAATAATTCGAACATGGAAGCAAAATAATGAGTTGACATTGGTTTGTGCTAAAGTAGTTATGATTTGTTCCTCCTATCTAATTTCAACCAAACTTGGTAGTTCAAACAATGAGCAGTACTATTAATGCCAATTATTTCACAAAATCATTGTCCATTGATACAAAAATTGACAAGTAATTATAATGCAATACCAAATAGGTCATTTTCATTGTTGATATTTTGCTTAGGTAACATGCTCTAAGTAGTATATATTTGTATACAAACTTATAAGATAAATGGCGGTTTACATGAAATTGGAGCTTTCACTCTGCTACCTCGACCCACCACCTCCTTAGTTGTCTTTATACTCGCACCACTGCCTTCTTCTCATTTGGTCCTTCATAGAAACCTATGGTGAGACCGTATCTATGTAACTATTGAGACTCACGGTCGTGAGTCTCTAGTTATAGAGACCTATGGGCTACTGATACAATAATGGTGGTCGAAGGCGATGAGGTCTCAAAACAAAAGAGATAGTTAGGGTTGTAGGAACGTGATCATTTTTAATTCATTTGAACTTTAGAGTATCAGTTAGTTATATTGGAGGGATATTTTTGTCTTTTTACTTTTTGAAGGGAACAAAAAAATCTATATAATATAACTAATTATATATTATTCAGTTCAAATAAACTGTAAATGATCCTAATTCTAGGGCTATGTGGATAAATTTAGGGTTAACTTCGTGAGAAGCTTATATATATGATACACTACTCTAACCATTTAAGATTTTGAATAATATTATTAGAAGGGAATAAGATTAGGTGGGGGTTGTTGGAGGTAATATCAGCATGCATTGTGAGTAAATGATGCATTAATGAACTAGACTTTTTGGTGTTCTCTTTAGGTAACAATAAAAGGATTCAAAATCTTTTACTCATAGATGATGCCTAAAGACTGAAATTACAAGTAATTGCTACATAGCTGGATCCGTATAGGGGGTAAAGTGTTATTAATTCGGACAGTCCTATTCAAAAAGGGTTTGCGAGAGTCACTTGTCTTGGACAATCCCAATTCATTAGGGACAATGACTCGACAAAAAAATCCCGCAACCCTTACTCTATGAAACCGCCCAAATTAAACCCAACGATGATTCGAGAAAATACGTATCATATCCCCTTGACATCAAGACAAAGGGATATCTTTCCGAGCGTGATTGGTAACAACAACAAAGTTTAATTAAGGTTTTTGAAAGAAGAGAAATGCTAGAATTTTTTACGTGTATATTGTTTTCTGCTTTTTTACCGGAAAGAACGGTATCATTTCATTTTTCTTTGAAAGAAAGATTCTTTGCTAATTCCATTCCATTAAACATTGGAATGCATGAGACAGCATCGAGGTTTAATTACAAGTTTAAGGTTTCAACTGCCTCCTTGCAATTGGTTGGTCGAGTTACGTGCAAATTGGATTTTATAGGAAATCTGGTTTCAAAAGCCCCATACTTAGAACACAATCTATCCCAAGAAGAAAGTTGTGTTCATAAATTGAATGAATTTCTCTTGACCTGGTTACACGTGATTATCCAATGTAAACTTTCTACCTAATGCATCGTTATTTACCCCTCACAATCTTTGCTTAAACAATATTCATTTGACAACCACATGCCTCCATCGCCATATTCGGGAACAGTGCAATGGTTCAATTTCTTACTCAATCCATAAGACAGAAGGTTTGAGGAAGAAGATAAAATAAGGTGGACTCCACAGATTATATTTTAGTAATTGTTTGCAGCGTATAAGTTACTCTCTAGTATATATATATATATATATATATATATATATATATATATATTTCACATTTACAAATTGATAATTGTCCAAAGGATCTCTCATCTCTTAAAATTTCAAAGAAGCTATGAAAGCTAAGAAAGTCACTAGAAGTGCAAACTTCTGCGCCCATTATGCGGCACGTTGGGCAGTGGCCAAAAAATTTTCTGGCTGCATTCCCTGTCACTTTTCTCCTTTTCGCTCGATTCCTATTGTCAATGGGAAGGACCCTCTAGACTTTTTATTGCTTTCCTAGTTTGTAGTTTTATCTTTTTTTGTTTGTTGCTTTCTTATGGACTCAAACAAAAACAAAAACAAAAAAATCAAAGAAATGTAGATTATCAAATTATGTGAATTTAGGCCCCCTTTTTTTTTTTAAAAAAAAAGGCAACCTATTAAAAATGGGATAGAAATTTTCTCCAAACTGGTTTGAATGAAATATCTTTCAACTCATTTAAAATAATGCTAAGTGTTTATAAACATTTAAAGCGCACATTAAATTTAGTCTAAGTTAGTAAACTACTATTAATAATGTTAAGAATTTAATGTGAGTTTTAAATGTTTATAAACACTTTGCACTATTTTAAATGAGTTGGAGGATATTTCCTTTAAACTGGTTTGGAGGAAATTCATGTCCTTAAAAACGTGACATGTTACCAATGTGTTAAAACCTGTTTTTTGGTTTACTAAAGAAGAGCGGCCCTTCAAAAGTAAAGAGAAAGCTTTTTTAAAGTTTTTTTTTGTTTTTTTTTTGTCTCAATAATATAACACTTATTTTCATAAAATGCCAACTGACATATGAGTTTATAAAAGAGTTGTATTCTAAACATTTTTTATTTTATTTTATTTGACAATAATATAAGGGTAGTTTTCTTTACCTAGGTCTACAAGCTTAAATATTGATGCGACGTATGACACCTTTCTGGTTTTAAACAAAAGAATAAAAACATTAACAAACACACAAAAATGCTTAAAAACAAATTTATATTTATATTACATCACAACAAAAAAATTAAAAAAGAAAATACCCTTTAAATAACATTACCAAACGAGCCGACCCAATAATGACGAAGCTGACAGGGAAATATTCCTCCTTAGGGCCCTACAATATTGGTGATTCTAACAAATAAGTGAGAGCCCATTTGTTAACAATCCGGCCAAAATAAGAAACTTCAATGAACTTGTCCAACAAAGGAGGTACAATTTTTTAATGCAAATTGGGTTGACCAAAAAAAAAAAAAAAGTCTTTTAATTCAATCTAATAAATATATATGTTTTTAGAGCATATATATATATATATATATATATATATATACACTCTTGAGATGTGTCAGATTATATTAAAAATGTATATAAAAATCACGCGTTCTAAAAATATATATTAATTTAATAGACTGAATGTAAGAAATTGTTTAAATTTAATTTAAATGAAAACTTTATTATCAAATGATTATTTTTTTAAGTTCTTTCTTATCTGTTCTTATTTAGAGGATAAAAATTCTCTTATATTTACTGTTTAAATTGTTAGCAACGTGAACAACAAAATTGCACGAATCCAAATTCTTATTTGAAAGGGTTTTTTTGGTAATTTGCTACGAACTTAGGTGATATAGTATATATGTTGTACAATAGGACCATGGGTGGGGGTACCTTTCACATTTATGATTATTCAAAAAATTCGTGAGTGTGTGTGTGTGAATGAAATTATTGGCACATGGTGGATCTTGTTGAGGAAGGAGCCTCTCACTGCAAATGCCTTCGGTGATATCAGAAATAGTAGCTGTGATTGTGACCGTTGACAATAAAGTTTCTCACCCAATCATATTTAGTTTCGTATACACGAGTCCAACAAATAGTAATTAGTTGATATTTGCATGACAATAATTGTTGTTTACTGTCTTTTTAGAAGTAATATAAAACTGTATGGATAAACTTTACAAATTTTTACCCGTTTTGAGAAAATATTTTAAAATTTTAAAAATTTAAAAATTTCACTTGTCGAACTTTGTATTTGATGCAATCGATTCCATTCGTTATTTTTAGCGTTAACTCCTAGCAGAAGATATGAAAAAATACCAAAATACCCTTAATTTTTGTTTTAGTAAAATTGAAATTAAGAATAAATTTATAATTTTATAAAAGTTTCAAAAAATATAAAGGATTATTTTATCTTTTTAACTGTATGTTTTAACGTCCGAGAGAGAGATTACATCAAATTAAAAATTTAAATGGTGAAATTAAGAGTTTTTAAACTTAGAATATTCTTAAAACATGTAGAAGTTCATTTTCCAAACCTTATAGAACAAACAATGTATTAAAATGCTTAGAAAAATGTTATTCATGCTCCTACTTTCATCTATTCAAATTTAATTTTACTGTCTTTATATGAAAAAATTAAAGTAAAAGTTAGACGGTTGAAAACTGTAATTTTGTTTTACAGTAGCTAAGCCAAATGGGAGATTGAGTTGATTAATACAACACTGTAGATATAGCCGACAAGAAAGGCAAAGAGAATAATTGCAACGGTAAATTTTAGTTTCTAAACCTTCAACGGCTACATCGGAAATTCCCATAAGATGAATACAACTTTTCTTCAACCAGAAGTTACTTTGGAATAACCTGAAAAGACCTGCGCCTGTCCGAACAGGCGGTGTTCGGAAGTTGGGACTCAAAACGTTGGATTTTGGGATAATGGTCAATCGTTTGGGCTATGCTGCACTCAAACGCTGCTTCTGCATAGGGAACATTTTGATGGCAACCACTGCTGTGTCCTTTTTGGCTGTATCTTTCCTAGTTGTTACTTATTTTATATTAGTTTTTCCTCGCATAGATATGAGGAATTTTCTTAAATTCAATTTATTATATGGCCGATGATTTTTAAATTGACCCGGAAACCGAAACTAATAAGTTAGTTATGGTTTAGGAGTCCGACTCTTTTAATTAATGGTTTAAAATATAATTTAATTGGTAGTGATATATTGCACGTCACACATAATTTTTTTTTTTAAAAAAATAATAATAATAAATTTTATGCTCGGCGTGCAGTTTATCACTGCCCTAGTTTAATAGTTAGACCAATATAGTTTTATACTTATGCTTTTAAGCGACCCGAACTTGACAAGTTATATTTAGGACTATCAATTTTTGACATGATGAGCAAACCTGACATAAACTTAACACAAAATTCATGAATTAGGGTTTAAGTGGTTGATCTGTTTAGTTAAAATAAGTTGAGTTAAAGTTGACTTATATATCCGCAGTTCAAAAATAATAGTTTAAACTAATTGTTGAGTAGTTTTTATTCAGTTAGTTTATTATGCTATTTTAGTTAGTTCTGTTAAGTTTGTTAAGAAGCAAACTATTTTGCTTAACCGAGTTAACAAACTCTGTTCTCGTATGTGAGAAATAGAATATGCATTTAAATTGTAATCAACTCACTTACTCACAGCTTTTATAAAAGTAGGAGCCAACAAACGATACAAACACGGTGAATTCTATCATTGACTATTCTCCGTTATTATTATTTATCTATTTCATTACTCTTATCTTAATCAAGTTTTTACTTAGGCATCAAAGATGGTACGACCGTCACACCCCCACTTTGCAGTCTACCACTACTAATTTATTTTTACTCTTAGCAAGCTTTGAAATTAAATTACTATTAGGACTGACGAGTGTTTCAACAGATTACTTCTTTTACAATTAATGAGAATCAGTCAAATTCTTCTCTTCATCTTCTTCATCTTCTTCTTTTATATCAATGATTTGACACGATTTTTTGCTTAAAATTTCGCATTTGAATGATTAAGATTTAAGGGGCTTCATTTTCCTCAAATCATGCCATTATTCTTGGATTTTTCACGTAAACAAAGAGGTTGCTTTTTGCCATTAAAAGAAGAGATTTACCACTCTTTGATTCCAAGAAAGGATTAGGCCTTTGATTCCCGCCACGATTGCAGGCCATGGAAAAGATAATTGACACCTTTATTATATCATGATTACACTTCATGGTTCATGACAGACCTTTGCTTTACTGTTTCTATTGGTTCAATTTTCATAAATGTAATCCTAAATCACATTTTTATCTCACTATTATCTTTTTTTTCACATCTAATAAATCAACGTTCTAATTAAAATTGTACTATGAAAGCCATATATGCACATAATCCACAGCCTATGAAGCCTAAAACAGAAGGAGGAAAAGAATCACATCTCGTGTTTATTATGTTTTCAATCTCACTTCATAATAAGTGAGATAATAAAAAGAACACCGCTACCTTAGGACCGTTATTGTTATCGTCACCATTTATTAGGACTTTAGTCGCTGACTCTCAATCATCATATCACCAACTTCATTAACGTTTTGGCATTGCACAGAATTTCATCAAAAGTCAATCTAATTGAAAATTCATTATCAACAAAAACTAGTTATTTCTTGAACATATTATGTAATTATCAACAAAAATCACTTTCTTACTTTTATTTTTTATTTTTTATTTTTTATTTATATCTCGAGCCGAGTATTAAATGTTAAAACCCGATCATTATAATTTATACCACCGTAAACTTTGGGTTTTTTTTTTTTTTTTTCGTTTGTTCATGTCCCATTGGTGGGTGGCAATGATTGGATCAGGCCATGATCCCAAAGCCAGGCCTTTTTCTTTTCTTTGCCCAACCGCTACTCTTAAGATCGGAGATCATTACCAGGCCCGCCTGCCTAATCGACCAAATCTCCTCATGTCTTCAAAAGATGAATTTGAGATTTTCTTTTATTATTATTATTATTATTATTATTTTCTCCATCAAAATTAGACCTGATCTATTCTTTTGTCGAAAACAAAATTCTTACATAAAAATAAAATACAACAACTTTTTCGGTTGGCTTTATCCATCCATGAGCATTATCAGGCTTAGAATTTTGCCCGAGCCCTTAGTTGGGCCTCAAATTCTCTGCCAAGCCTGCCAACTATGGGCTGGGCAGTCCGCAGGCCATCCCTGTTATATTTCTCGTGGGCAAACACAAATGACGGCAATGTTAGTGGTAATAGGTTTTTATTTATTTTTAGTGGTAATAGGTTAATACAAGAAATAGAAGAAAAAAATGGATTAATAATAATAATAATAATAATAATAATAATAATAATACATGAGTCTTTCCAAGATTTGAAGAGTATTTATTAAACAAAAAGTGAAAAATAACGATTTTTTGAATGAGTTTGCTTTGGGTTCGAATATAATTGGAAGAATAATGCTAGATGAATATTATTTTCTAAAAAAGTAATAAAAAAAAATGGTCCTTATTTTTTCTTATCCAATTTTTTAAAAAAACACAAAGAGAACACTTAACATTTTCCTAATTATGATTTAACTAATTGGAATTGAGACATATTTCAAGGCAAAATGTGTAGACAAACTTAAGTGTTAAGCTTGTCGAGAGCAAGTGGGTTCCAAAACTCCCATATCCTAAAGCTGTCTCAATCTTCAATCGGATGTATATTTATCCCATGTCTAAAATCTCAAACCTTATCCACTTTCTTGTCTTCAAATAATAAACAAGGTTTTGAAAAGGTATTGGTGACATGGCGTGCTTATCATTCATGGCCCTCAACCTTGTCAATACGATGTAATTTTGATTTTTTTCATTATATTTAATAGTAATTATTAATGGAGTAGCCAAATTATAATTATTTAGTAATTTAGAGGTTATTTTATTACATTTTGAACATTAAATGACTAAAATAAAAATAACTAATAATTTAAGGGCTAAATTATATTTTTTTCTAAAATAAACTAATATTATAGCAGGAGAAAATGTCTATCCACAATCCACGTGTCCACCCCTCCACCGCTACAATATAAAAACCGTTACTGATTTTCCTGCCAGTTTCCCTCCCATAAAAATCTTCTCGCGGCCTCGCTCCTCTCTCCTCTGTTAACCCCAGATCCCAAACCTCCTCACAGAAACAATGATAGGGAACACTAAAAAGCGGCATCGCGCGTCACCCACCGCCAGCACAGCGAGCGTGTTCTTCAACGACCCCTCCACCGCCGACGTCATCCTCCGCCTCTTCGTGGACCCAACATCCATCGCTCCAGACTCCGATGACTCCTCCTCATCCAACAAACAAAACGAGCAATGCGACGACGTTGAGATCTACCTTCACTCCCACGTGCTCCACCGCTCCAAATACTTCTCCGCCCTCCTATCCGACCGATGGCAACCACACGAGCCAGGTTTGAATCCGACGCCGTTCAAGCTCAACCTGGGGGTCCCACCCACCCCTGGGTCCCTCCAGTGCCACCTAACCGTGCTCCAGCTCCTCTACAGTTCCGATCACTTCTGTTCAATTGATAGCGCCTCCACCGCGCTCGATCTCCTCCCCATCGCCTTGGAGCTTCTCTTCGAAGACTGCGTCAAATCCTGCGTCCAATTCCTCGAGGCGGTGCCGTGGACCGAGGACGAAGAGAACCGGGTGTTAAACCTAATCCCATTTTTGAAAGAGGAAGAGAGTAAAGAACTCCTCGCTAGGGTTTTGCCCGGGCGAAACGACTCATGCGAGGAAATGCTGCACGGGCTGGTCTCTTCGGCGATCCATAATTACCCAAACATGGCGTTCGTGAAAGCCTTCGTGGCGAAGCTTTTGAGAGACTTCTCGTCGAGGGACTCGGCCAAGAGGGTCCTGGAGAGGGCCTTCGAGACGAGCCTCAAGGTCGTGAAGGAGTCCTTGGAGGAGTATTCAAGCCCGGACTTCAGAGGGGACCACAACGAGACAGAAGCAATACAGAGGCTGAATCTGCATACGGCCTTGACGAATGGCAAGCATTTGCTGTGGCTGGTGGAGCGCATGATCGAGCTGAGGGTGGCCGATGCGGCCGTCAAGGAGTGGAGCGACCAGGCGTCCTTCACAGCCGATTTGCAGAGGGCGTTTCGTGATGATGCGTGGCGGAACATCGTGCCCGGGTTGCCGGCTGTTGTGCTCAGATGCACCTTTAAGCTCGCCAATGCGGTCGCGGCAGGCACCATTTTGGCCACCAGACAGGTATTTTGCTTGAGAATTAGCTTGAGCTTGTTGCATCTATTATATACAAAGTACACATTTTGATATTGGTTGATCATTCATTACCGCGTTGCACGGTTGCATTGATGAACTAGCATGCTTTTGGATTACATTTATGGAAAGACAAACGGATTAAGAATGGGGTCTCAGCAAATTGTTGGAATGGTTGTAAAATACGTTAGTAATGTGGGATCAGGTTAAGTTTGTTAATATATTTTGGTAGATGTTGAATATATGCAGTGATTTACCTATGTGAGATATTTGGGTATTTGTAGGTTTAATCCATCTGGGCTTGTCCCACATGATTTGATGAAGCCAATGATTTAGGTTAAAATTATGAGCTACAGGCCTACAACGACTTTGTTCTCTAAAATAGTTATGCGGGTCTAGATAGCCGGTGCTGGATCTTGGGTTCTTAGATTTGGGTGAAACATGGGAAAATTGGAAATGGGAGGTCTCATTAATCTATTTGAATCGCTTTAAACATTGATGATAATACTTATCATGTATCATATCGGTAATGACTTATGCTGTATAAGCAGTGTTCAGTGCCCTATTTTCTGAGCATATTTTTATGTTTTCTTGACTGTCAACTTTGACATTGTCACCATGGATCGGCTTCATAGCCTTTTGCTGATGACACAGTTTTCCTCGAAACTGGCTCCAACTCAATTTATTAAACTAACGTGTATTCTTAAAGCATGTAATTCTCATGCGCATTTTTAATGATTTGTTCTTTCCCTGGTAAGTTGATGAGTTGGGGAACTAGATTTGGCTCCCAACTCTTGTGCCGTTTTTCTTAAGGGAAAAGTATTTGGCAAATAATAACAAGAGGCTAAATCTAAATTCTAAAAAGCGAAGATTTGGAAGGATGCAAGTTAAGCTACAAAATTAGTTTGATGAGCTAAATCCCTATTTTCCTGAATTTGCATTCTCATGTGAAAGTTATTTCATTGTTTGCCATCCCTGTAAGGTTTGTCTCCTTTAAGTCCATTTCCCTCCTGGTCTTCCCCTTAATTATTAACAGTTTTTGTCAGTAGACATGTATTAACCTCAGGGTGGAGGTTTTTAGATTGTTGAAACAGAATCTTTGCGTTATCTGAAAATCCCCAAGACCTTTGATCTGATGCTACTCGGTGTATATAAACTCAAAAGATGGCAGTTAGATGCATTAATTAAATTGAAAGTAAAGTGTTTTCTTGTTCTTCAGGTTAGAAGGAAGCTTGTGAAAGATTGGCTTCCTGTTCTTATAGTGTGCAAGGATAATGTCTCGCCCATGTCCCCCAGTAACAAATCACTCTACCTGGAATTGGAGGAAACATTCCTGAGAATAATCTCGACGCTGCCCATGTCAGATGCACAGGAGTTGTTGCAGCAGTGTCTCAGCTTCTCAACCCGAAATGTTGAAGATTGCCCACACTTGTTTGCAGCATTCGACACCTGGTTCCGGCGCACAGCCCGACCTCCACAGACCGAAAACTTCTTTTAGAAAGTACTGGTGTTTATGCTGTGGTTGTAGATAACCGTTGTGCCATGGTGCTGCTGTCATTACAGAGATTTAGCCTTTTCTGTCAATATTGTGCATATTAAGTTATTAACCAGTGTTCAGATGCTCAGAACATCGTGTGGACTGTGTACATAAAAACTAGGATCTTTCCACCTCTGCAAACAGAAGCAAGCCTGATTGCCTTTGATATCTTCCCTAGTATCTTTCTGATCGTTTTCCTGACTACGTTTGATTTTCAAGTAAAATAATAGAGCCGTTGTTGATGTAATTATTAAAATAAGAAACAAAGACCACTTTGGATTTATGTATTTGAAGTTAAAAGAGTAAAGTAATCCTAGTTTAATTTTGTTTGTTTCTCCACACAGCTTGGCAGTAATGCCACCAAGCCATGTGATGGCTGCCGATACGTGGCCATTGGACAGGCAACCACTATGGGGTCTCTTTGCCTATCCCATTTCGATTTTTGGGTGGAACGCTTTGGAATGATTGGGACCTTCTATCCTTGAGAATCAGTGTCATCCATGCCCCTTTGTTTCTCTCCTCTGCACTTTTGTGACAACCCATATGTAGTGGGAGGGAGGGGCTTGTGAATTCCTTCTTTGTAGTAATATTTTCACTATATTTAGCCTCTAAAATTCTAGATTGCCTCCCTCTAGCTTTGCTTTTTATTTATTTATTTATTTTTTTTTCGTATTAGCTTTTCATGATTATAAGATAACCCTCTCCTACGTTATGATTATGTCTTTACTTCATTTTTTTTTTATAAAAATAAAAAATAAAAAATTATATTGTTACTTTTCAAACACTTTCATAATCAACAAAATATGTCCTTCAGTTTGATATTGTTTACTGCAATTTATATTATGTCACTCATAATAAGTAAACTTACATTTACTTATCAAAAAAAAATAAGTAAACTTACATTTGTGATACATTGTCTTGCCGCCCAGTTATTAGTTGTTTAGACAAGCAACCGTCACATTAATAAAGTTTCACAACAGATTTTAATTTAAGAAAAATGATAGACTTATAACTAGTTGACACATATTGGCACGTAATTAAAAGAATATTTTTTTAGTGGCTAAAGTAACTCTAATCACATGTTGGCAAGTTGTAAAAGTTTCTACGTACGCTTAGAGGTGACGAGGAATAATGGAGTGATATATATAGCATTACTATTAATAGACTGTTATATAGTTATAATAACATAACAATAAAAATCAACCATTAGTTTTTTTTTACAAGTGCTTATCTGAATGCTAATTTTTACAACTGTACCGTCAAATTATATGATAATCGTATAACAGTCTACTAAATAACATTTCATAGCCTCCACATATGTATATTTATGTTTACACGAGCACACATTTCCTAGCTCTGCCATTGATTACTAGTAGCCTAAAACTAGAATCATGGCAGTATTGTCAATAATTATGCGAAGGCAACAAAACAAAATAGGTACGAAGACACAAGTTGGAGTCATGAAGGGATCTACACTTCTTCCATTATCAAACACTACTGCAATCAACACCTTACAAAACAAAAGCAGAACTTCACAGATACAGAAGGCCGCAGCAGAAAGCAGTAGCTAGATGAGGATCTGAACACACTAACAAGATCATTCCCTACAAAATCAAGTGCAAGAGATGCCGAGAGGTTTCCTGCTTTTATTGTTGTACATTTGAAACGAATGGTCCTTTTATATCAGATGAAAGGTTTAGTCCCAATAGAGGCCAAGAAATGCTTGAACTCATGCATTTCCTGCACTTAATTGCAAACTACATGAGCCTCCTCATTGACAACAGGGACATGCAAGAACTACCATCAAGTTAGCTGTCTTTGGATCATGGGAAAGTTGAATTTGGCAAGATGGGAAAACAGGGAAAGCCAGGATTACAGTCGCCTCCTTCTGAAGTTGCTGGTGGTGCCTTGGTATGTTCGAACAAGCAAGCCCACTCCAATTCCAATTCCAAGACAAACGCTAAGGCCGATACCGACACCCACCCTCACCCCAGCATTGAACCATGAAAGCTCTCCATCTTCACCTTCAAAATATGCTGTCCCGGAGTATAGGTTGTTGTAGTCGTCTTCGTTTTCTGGTTTGTGGTTTGGGAATTCTGACATCTGCAAATTCAATGAAAACCAAGCAGGATGCTAGGTTAGTAAAGCAAAATTTAGTAGCAAAGTAGAGTGTAAGCAAGCATAAAAATATACTTGTTGAAGAAATATTTGCTAGTTTCCCAAGTAAAATACCAACCATATGAGACAAATGTTCCCCAGTATGCTAACAAAATTACGAAAACTGCATGGAAGGCAATAAATCAAATCTCTAGCTGCAATAACAATATCAAGTATTGCCACGTTTGGGCTATTGCAACAACTAGACACAAAAGCAACCCTCCAGTTGACTTCAACTAATCAAGAGAAGGACAGAGAAGAGATTGTGTAAGCGGTCATCACTGTGAAATAAAGTGCCTGTGGAGTTGGAATATCTTGTACGTACCCAACCGTCAGAGTACTTGAGAATTGTGAGGTACCCCAGAGAAGTGCAAGTGTGTTTAAGAGGCAACATATATCTAAACAGAGAAAACTGTGTAGATCAGCTGATATACAAATGAAATTCACAACTGTGGCAACTCAGACAGTGCAGCACAGAGGGGGTCAAAAAGATATTGGATTTCGCAGATAGAGGAAGAATATTAGCATAATCCATCCATATCCATAGAAGTATATCCTGCAATTATCTGAATACAATGCAGTACAATCCAAAAGATAAGTTCACCAGATAATGTTCCAAAGACTCCATAAAACTTCTTTCTGGGGTTAGCATCATTTGACTCCTTAACAAAGCAGGTGGTCATTGGATATTGTTTATGGCAAGCTTTAGCAGGTGCTGGTGGAAAGAAAGCAACATGAGGAATCAAGCATATCTACACCATGAGCAAACTACAATCTATAAAAAGTGATTGAATTCAAGGTGATATTAAAGAACAAAACAAAAAATCTCCACTGTTTCAAGTCCAGGGTCTGGGTGTCTAAAAGGACATACAACTTGCATTATCATTTGTGTCTGTACACATATTACCTAGAAAAGCCATGAAAGACTGCAGAAAATAGGATAAAAGATATTTCTATTATACAGCTCTTTCAAATTCTAGTAAGTTGCTAAAATAATGTAACACATAACAAAAGGGTAGCATCCTATTAATTCATAGCTTCAAAACATATGCCAGTACCTATCCTTCTGAACTGTCTAGGATAAGAATGTATATGCCTGTCCAATACTTTATTCAACAAGAAATACTACAAGTAAGCGAACATTTAGGCAGCAAACATGGGATCAAACATGAGCAGGGCTAGTGCAACACTTACATAAGAGATGAACAGAACATCTAAATCTCAAAAAAGAATCCCATTAAACCCTTCAACTAACAGAATTAGATTAGCAAAAGGATACCTGCAAAGCAAGCCTAGAAGGAGCATCTTTCTGGCCTTCAGTTGCCTCATACTCAGGTATTGAATTCAATGTGCTCTTCCTCATATGCTTTTTTCGATGACTAAGCTGTAAAGTCTTTGTTAAGATAATTGGAGTGCCTGAAAAGGACCCTGCAATGTAGACCTCAATTGTAGGTGAAGCCAACTCCGGCCCCAACATTTGCTTCCCCTTAAAGAAGCCAGTGCCAACAGTCACATCAGATTCACAATTCATGCTCCATCCCTGGCCTGGATTGTACGGCTCTTTGACAAAACCATTACTATTGCACAATTCTAAAACCCCAGATAACATGAGAACATCCTTATCAAATACCTCAAACTTCACACTTCCTGTCATCCTGATACTATCAGTGCTCACAAAAGTAGCTTCTTCGGACTTCTTATCGCATCGATCTCTTCTAAGAAGGGTGGACACCCCATCAGAATATATGCTTGTTCTAACACCATTGACTTCAAGAAGTGTATCACGGTTGAGCGGAATATGGTTTAGGGTGAGGTACTCAGGGGTGGAATCATCAATCTCACATTTGCTAACTCTAACATAAAAAACTCTCAAATCAAGCCAGTGTAGAGAAACCTTGACGCAGGGTTGATAAGAAGAGTTCCTCATAACCATGTGGCCATTGTCGGTTGGCCCATTTCCATTAGACATCTCATAAGAATTCTCCATGACCCTGAAGAGTTTAATCCTCAGTGAAATCCTTCCACTTTAATAGAGTTTATGATTTGTGATGATTCATACAAATGAAACTCAAGCGATGAAAGAACAGCCGTGGCCATGTCAATGTGAATCAAGTCATCACAAAGCAATTTACACAGCATAATTTGGACACTGGAAAACCAACAAAGACAAGAAAGCAGAAACCCAATCAGTATGCAAGAGATCAGTATGCAAGAGAGAAGGGATCGGGAGTACGAATTTCTAATAGAAAAGAGATGAACAGAAGAATCTACATGAAGAAAATAAATAAAATAAAAATAAAAATAAAAACTTTTCTAATATAATGTCAGAAACCCAGTTCAGAAAGACAGGATACCTAAAAGAAGAGAAAAAAAAAAAAGAAAAGGAGCGAGCAGACCAAACCCAATTAAATATGAAACGTATCAAGATAAAGGGCTTGAACAGAAGAACATACCTTTAGATGACAACTTTTTACTTTCTGTAGGAATTGAACATTGAACAGCCAACAATTAATTAAGCAAAGCAGAGGCCAACGGAGGAACAACCACCAAACCAGAGGCAGAAAGAAAAGATAAAGAAGGGATAAGAAGACAGAAACATACTAGAGAAAAATCCAAAGAACAAAAATGTGAAACCCCACAAATATTCATGGCAGAAGCCGAACAATATGGTCCCATACTGATTCACACCCAATTTTAGGTGAAGTAAACATCACATCAAACTCAACTCACTACATACTGATACCATGCAATACAAACAAGAAAAACCCCAACAATATGAACAAAAATTAAATATCACCTACAGAGAAACATACCTCTTCACCACCAGAGCAACTAGACACTAGAGAAAGAATTTACAAATTCCTCTTTTTATTTGTTATTGCTGAAACTGCAATTCAGCGAAGATCAAACCAAACAAATTGTAGTTCTAACCATCTGATCAGACATCAAAGAAACAAAATAAAACCCCACAGATTACAACAAAATTGCCGGCGACATGCGACAAATAACCCGCGTCATACAAACAGACAAAACTCTCTCTCTCAAAGACAACCATAGAAACATACAAAACCACAAAAATTTACTTAATTCCCAGGGAAACTCACCGCGAATATTTTCATCCTCTGGTTGCCGCCTCTGCAATCCCAATAATCGAATTTGATCTAGACCAATAATCGAATTTGATCCTCTAGACTCTATATTGAGTACTGGCCCCTCACCAATAGAACAAAACAGAGCTTTCGATCTTCGGCAGAAAATTGTAGCCACGCAAAGTTCTATAATTTACCAAATTGACAGCTAAAAATGGGTGCTTTTAATTAATTGAAAAATCAATCAAATAAACAATTTGAGAACAACCCAAGTCCTCAAATTTCACAAATACTAATGGGTTGTTGTTTTGCTTTGATTTTAATGTTTGTGTCGTACTGGCAAGTTTTGAAGGTAATATTTATTAGAATTTGTTGGAAGTGGGGTCACTCTGCGTCTGATATTCTTCAGATCTTATCCGAGAAAGAGAGTAGGCAGGTTCACAAGGCCGATGTATTGAAAGGGATGGCAAAGCCTTTTATACGTAGGATTTATGAATCTACGAGCGTAGGCAGCTTCTCTTTCTCTAAAAACGGCAGTTAAATGTCAATTTTAACTGCTGCTTTTGTATGGTAAACTTCCATTACTACTACGCACACTTAAAAACTATTAATCACGTGATTGCAACGTGGAATGTTTAGGGCTTTTATTATAAACCCTTGCAAATTACTAAACTAGTGTGACAGTTTTCTTACATTGCTTGCAATTTACTGTTCATATTATTAGTAATTGTGAGAGAGTCTATCTAAAACTCACCAACCCAAATACGTTTTAAGTTGCCCAGTTACCTACTTGAAAAAATAAGTTCTATATCATGTCAAAAAAAAAAAAAAAAAAAATTCTATATAAGCTCTCTTATAATTATTATTTATATTGCTAGCAATTTAAACAATAAATTACTGAAAAATCTTAATATCTTATTTAGCTTACAGTGTTATACGCCATATTGATAAGTTGGCCGGTCCATATATCTTTAGTTTTCAAAGACGAACTTAGAGGGGATTGGTTTAGACCATGACTTCTCCTCAAGTTTTGAGTCTGACTGGTTCATATGTTTTAATATACATCTTTGGGCAAAAAAAAATTAGTTTGGTCCCTTGCCCCCTATCCAAAAAAGTAAGTATACAATTAAAGGTGGTCTCATATGGACAAAGTTCTCCTCCAAGGAAATTCCTTCAATCTAGTTTATAAAAATGACATGTGTCCTTTTAACATGTGAAATGTAAATAATTTTTTAATAGTAGGGGCAAAGTTGGAATAAATGTTATTAAAAATTTATGTACATCTCACATGTTATTAAAAAAATGGTTACATGTCACTTTTATAGATTAGGTTGAAGGAACCTCCAACCCAGTTTGGAGGAAAACTTTCTCCGTCCCATATTGCCTAGAAAAATAATTGTCCCATATGAATTTGGTTTAAATTTATACAAAAATTGATTATAATTGTCGGTTGATAAACAAGTTTTATGACCAAACAAGTTTTATTCATAAGACTTTACTGATCATATATAAAAATATATATATATATATATATATATATATATATATATAAAAGCACTAGAAAATAAATTATCTACTTGTAGTACTTGTGGTTACTGTTTATGTTTCCATCACAACTATAAAACGAGCATTTTCAACCGTAAATATTGTCAAAATTAGGTTTCGTAAAAAAATTAAATGTGAGTTTCTAATTGATTATTTGATATTATACATTAAAAGAGAAATTGTTAGAAAATTTAGTACATATTCAATCATAAATGATTTTTGGGATCTAAACAAATTTTTAATATGTGATTAAATTGAAAATTGAAATATATTATTAAGAAAAAATTATTTTGTGTTTTTTTTTTTTTATATTTTCTTAACACTGAATTGGTATTAATTTTATTTTTTATATATTAGTCTAATATTAAATCTTAATATATTTTTTTATCCCTATTTTGAACCTCTTATCTTAATATATTTATCATTCATGTTTTGGTTATCGATAAGAATTTCTGATACCATCCCTGTTTTTTCTAGCTTTGGATAGAGTCTGACTTGGACTTTTTTTCCTTTTTTCTTTTAAATTGGCTATGTTAATAGACAATGTTGTGGAAAAAACTGAATTAAAAAAAAAAAAAAAAACAATGTCTATAAATTCGCACACAATGACAACTAATTTGCCAGGAGATGATGTGGGATCTGGGTGGTTGCAGGGGTAGGGTCCACAACGGTCCACCTCAGCACACAGCAGAAGATGAGTTGTTGGAATACTCCACCATCACCCGCGAAAGGGATTTCTCAACACCAAGGAATATGCTAACACGACAAATGCATACACGTGGCAACATTTTACTTGTGACATTTTTTTGATCAAACGACAAATAGGCTCGAAGACGAAGAGTTTGTTTGAAATTGTGTTTGAGAAATAAAATTTTTAAATCAAAAAATGTTTTTAAGCAAAAGCTTCATTTTTAAACTTTTGTCAAAAGTACTCCACCATCACCTGCGAAAGGGATTTCTCACCACCAAGGAATATGCTAACACGACAAATACATACACGTGGCAACATTTTACGTGTGACATTTTCTTGATCAAACGACAAACAGGCTCGAAGAGGCTGTTTGAGATTGCGTTTAAAAATAAAATTTTTAAGTTAAAAAATGTTTTTGAGTAAAAGCTTCATTTTTAAGCTTTTGTCAAAAGTACATTTTGGTCATTTTTAGGTTTTTTAAACCCTTAAAAGCGCTTTTAATTTTTTTAACAAACGAATACTTTTTTCTTCAAATAAACTTTTTGAATGTTAAAAGTACTTTTAGGCTCTTCAAACGCAATTTCAAACGTGCCCAGAGTAAATGGAAGTACTAATTTTAGAAACTCAAAAAACTTAAAAAACTAATTCTATCTCTTTCAAAAACTCGAAAAGTGTTTTTGATGAACAAGAAAACCACGTAGACCATTTTAAGATTTAATCCAAAATAAAAAAAATAAAAAATTAGTGAATTACAAATTCCTTGCAACTACAATTTCCTATTATTTGTCAAGCAGTGCAATTACAGTCTTTGACCTTCAAAGAGGAAAACGTGAAAGTAGATCCTTATCCTGGCATGGACTTAAGGTCCATCCTCCGCTCATCCCTACTGTTACTCTAAACCCATTTTTTGGCCCCTTCTTATTTATTGTTTTTAAATTCTGTTTAAGTTTGTTGTTAGGAAGCAATCCCTCTTGATTGTTCTTTGTTTTCATGTAACCCTTTTTCCATTTGATTAGGAAAAAAAAAAAAAACTACGCAGCATCCGTTACATGAAAAACAACAATTTTGAGTGGACTTTTCTAAATTGAGTTGGAGAATTTTTTTTTTTCAATTCACCTATCTATCCATCTATTAGGTGGACGGTTAAATCACAGGCCCCAGAAACCATAAACATAACGAAGAACACCTTTTCAGCAGCTTTGCACCAAAAAAACCAACCTGTTAGCCTAAAATGGAACCTTTCAGATCTAATTTCCCTCTGCACACACACAGCCCCTACTGTTTCAGAACCAAAGAAGAGTAGAAAGCAATGGCCTGCTGCCATTGGACTTTCCATCAAAGCCTTTCTACAGAGACTTTCCTCTAAACATGCAGTCTTCATTGAGAAACACCCTCAAGGACCCAGACTGGGAACCCCACTTCCAAGAGGCTCAAACATTACTCCACCTTTCAGTTGACATGTCATTATATGCTCTAAAAACACATTGTTCATAAAAGAAGAGGTGAACCTGCTTCTTCTTTGGTTCTTACTCAAGCAGGGTGGAATCACTTAGGAATAGATGGGAAAGGAGGCTAAGATCACAAAAATCGTAAAGAAAGCCCTAGATCCCGTACCAATATCATCATCCTGCCAACAACTCTATCAAATTATCTTATCGATAAGAGTAATGCTATTTAGTAAACTCTTATACGACTGTCATACATATGAGATGACGTGACAGTGAAAATTAGCATTTGATTTTTTTTTTTTTTTTTTCCTTTCACTACCATATCATCAAGTTGTACGAGAATCATATAATAGTCTATTAAAATAGCATTACTCTATCGATAATTGGAGTGAAGGTTTTTGACATAACGATGACAATGGTTACGCAATTGACAACAGGAAAGTGAAAGGTTTTGACATAAACTACGACAATGGTGAGATCCACATTTGATTAATGTAGCATGCTGTCTAATTCTTGTGCCACAAACACCCTGGCAAATAAGGAAGTGAGCCAAGCAACTCATATCTGCGCTCTGATGTGGACGACACAATTAATTTCACATTCAATTGCTGACACATTGAAAGGGGTTACAAAGTTCATAGAGACATGGCATATCATGATATACAACGATTTAATATGTGGCAAAAAGCTGGTTGCAAGAACCATATATGTCCTCTTCTACAGAAAACACCAACAGTCAAGTAGGGAACTAGCAGAGGACACTTGAGAACTAAATTCCTAAAACACACATGTTATTCCTATACAAAGCAAATCAGCTTGAAAGGGGCATGCCAAAAGCCTAGGAATGTCCCAACTGAAAACAGTTCCTCAAAGTGCGTTAACTAAGATTTGTTGGATATGAAGCCTGGGTTCAGCGTCTAACCAAATGCGGACACAAGGACACAGCAGTCACATCAAAGGTTCAAGTTAATGCTCATTAATTCCTTTGGAGACAACGAAAGATACAGCTTTCTGTGCTTCAAGTATACCTCTAACCAGAAACAAAGATCCTAATGTTTCTGAATGTAAAGATTAGTAAGGAAAAAAAAGGACTTCCTGGTTATATTTCTTGTCATTTGCCTATGGTGTACATATAAATAATTACCACAGGCCACTTTGTCACCCCCACTACATGGCAATAATCATATAGTTACAAGTCTACCACACTACAAGCATTCAAGGGACCATCTCCAAGGAGCCTCCCATTAAAAGGAACACACATCCCATTATCACGTGCACACACTCTCCTCATTCCCTACTTACGCACATTCATTTCCTCTCCCACCCTCTCCATTCGTCTAAAATCTTGCATCAACAGCCTATATTTTTTTCCTTGAGCATCACACCCAGAATTTTCAAGACAAATGGGGGAAAAAAGCTTCAGCACACATTAAAATGTTTAATACCTATATATTAATAACATATAACTTCTTCTTAACCTTACAGAAGCAAAGAATAAAATGTCAAATATGGAGAAGTGTGTTCTTGGCCAAATGATGGCTTACACCGTACAAAAACCACAAATGGAAAGAAAAATCAAAGTGGACCCAACATGCGTGGTATAAAAACCAACCAAAACGCAAGCCAGTTAAAGTTGAAATGACTGAAGCCTTTAGCCTGTCACCGAGGAACTGCAAATTCTAGGAAATGCCATTGAAAAAAATATGTGAGACAATCAGTAGGTGAAGAAAACATAGAGAGAGAGAGAGAGAGAGAAGTTTGTTGAGTAGACACAAAGAACAAAACATGTTTATGAAGAAAGCCACTACATAAAAGAAATCAGTCATATCTTGAGAGGGAAATGAGAAGAAGAATTAATCATATTTTGGTTAGAGAACCAAAATAACTAATTCTGGATTTAGGTGGGGGGTTTTAAGGTGAGTTTTATGTAAGTTGTAATTAAGTCAAATTTAATCTTAATTTCCCTTATTTGGGTTAACAAGAGAGTTGTTTAAGAAATTCTAAGGAATTTAAACTTGGGATTTTGAGCACCCAAATCCCAATTTCAGATTACATTGAGAAAGAATCACTATACATATTCTACCAATTTTATCATTCTCATACCATCACCATTACCCTTCACACCGACAACACCACCATCATTGTCATTTGTCATGGTCACTGCTACCAGAACTGCCATAACTACCATCATCACCATTTTCAGCCTCTATGACCCACTGCCGACACTGCCCCACTGCCATCACTAATAGATCTCCTATATTGGTTAAGAGTGGCATAGCGCAACCAAACCTTACTATGGGTTTCGTTAAATAGAAGTAAGGTATCAAATTTCATGTTATTTTACTGCTCTATCTTTTTATTCTCTCTCTAAATATTCTTTGACCATGACTCTAGGCACTACCGAAGTTCAGAATACATTTGAGATCTTAAATTGTTTACTACACATACAAGAAATTAAATCTCATGTCTGCTAGTCATTCACCATCTCCACCATAAACGATTTCTAATTTTTTTAATCCATGTTCAATGGAAACTAATATTGGAAAACCTAGGAACTGCGACTGCATCTGAAGCCTTCTGAGAAAAAAAAAAAAAAAACACTCGAAAGAAGAACCTTAAATAATCACTAATCCTGTCAAACACACAGTATGAAACAGTGAATTGAAAAGATGTTATTGCTCTAAGATCCAAATACAACCAGTGCCAACTACTGATACATCCACATAATCCATTCTCTTGAAAAAAAAAAAAAAAAAAAAACCCAAAGATAACTGAATTTAGTAAGCTGGTTAAACAAGTTTGCATTTGCTGAACAATACAAATACCAACAAATTAACATTTGAGGATTTCTTCTTCCTTCCACAGAGTGAGTAAGAAATAAACACTAGCATTTATTGTCCCACAAAGATCCAGCAAGCCCCTGTCACAATGGTATTGCAAGTCCTATACCATGAAGTACAACAACAGGTCAGAATACACATAATTGCACCAATCAAGAGGCAACCATCCCGGCCGGCTGCCTGGAGTATAGAGTAACTTGTACCAAGCCACCCATTTAAGATTAAACATTAACGAACGATTATACCTTCCCAGAATCATAACAAGAAGCACAAAACGAGCCTTAACATAGCTCAAAGAGTAGACCACCAAACCAATAAATACACGATTCAAACACAGCCCACTTTGCAAATGATGATTAAAACCATTACCCACAACTTATTCACTAACATCCATGGCATATGATACATAACTAAATGAAGTACCTTGAGAAAGCCAGCTCCAGCAGGAGGAATTGACGGCGATGCTGGATTTGAGCCGAGCAGAAGCAATAGCGCTGTGAAGTGGCATCATCGATTCCACGCTCCCCAACACCAAAGCAATCCTAAAACAAGCAAAAATAACATGAATACTAATTATGAGAGTGTCAGATGAGAGCGGGTCTTAGAAAAGCTTGGACCTTGAAGCGCGAGGGATGGCTCTGGTTGTTGGAGAAAAGGCAGGAGGGGCAATGGGTTTGGGGCTTAGGGATATTTGGGTTATGGTTTTAGAGCGAGCGGCGACGGACCTCGAACCCGCCGTTATAGCTGATCGGCACAAGGAAGCCATTTCTGGTTCAGGGTTTTAGGTGAATGGATCGGAGGGCCATGAGGGAGGTCGCTTAAACCCTACCGAAACGAATTGCGATTAGCTTGAGTGAAACGACGCCGCATAAGGTCCCGCTCAAAGTGCATTTCTTTCATTAAAAGAAGGGTTAAATACTAAATTAGTCCCTAGGGTTTCACAACTTTATTTTTTCTCCCCTGGGTTTTCATTTTTATCACAGGAGGTCCCTGTGGTTTTGATAAGTGACCAAATTAGTCCATCCGTTAGTTGACCGTTAGTTGACCGTTAAACTGGACACGTGGACCAATCAGACGTCGACACGTGGCACATATATTAATTTTTTTTTAATTAAAAAAAATGTTTTTTTAAAAAAAAAAAATTAAAAAAAATATATTAAAAAAAAAAAAAAAAAAAAAATCGTAAAAAACTGGGGGTGGCCGAGCCACCCCCTTGGCAATTTGGGGGTGGCTCGGCCACCCCCTTTGGCCATGGGGGTGGCCTGGCCACCCCCATCTGGCCGGATGGGGGTGGCCGAGCCACCCCCTGGGCACCAGGGGGTGGCCGAGCCACCCCCTTGGGCCCCAAGGGGGTGGCCGAAACCACCCCCGGTTCCCACTGGGGGTGGCTCGGCCACCCCCATGGAGCCTTGGGGGTGGCCGAAACCACCATTGGGGGTGGTTTCGGCCACCCCCAAGGCTCCATGGGGGTGGCCGAGCCACCCCCAGTGGGAACCGGGGGTGGTTTCGGCCACCCCCTTGGGGCCCAAGGGGGTGGCTCGGCCACCCCCTGGTGCCCAGGGGGTGGCTCGGCCACCCCCATCCGGCCAGATGGGGGTGGCCTGGCCACCCCCATGGCCAAAGGGGGTGGCCGAGCCACCCCCAAATTGCCAAGGGGGTGGCTCGGCCACCCCCAGTTTTTTCCGATTTTTCTTTTTTTTTTTTTTTTTTTTTTAATATTTTTTTTTTAAAAAAAAAACATTTTTTTTAATTAAAAAAAAATTAAAAAAAAAATTAATATATGTGCCACGTGTCGACGTCTGATTGGTCCACGTGTCCAGTTTAACGGTCAACTAACGGTCAACTAACGGATGGACTAATTTGGTCACTTATCAAAACCACAGGGACCTCCTGTGATAAAAATGAAAACCCAGGGGGGAAAAAATAAAGTTGTGAAACCCTAGGGACTAATTTAGTATTTAACCCTTAAAAGAATGCCTTTTTTCAACAAAATTTTCTTTTAAACTTGAGTCGAAAGAATTTTCTTTAATTTAGTATATTTAATTTTTATATGTCATTTTAATTTAATTTATAATTTTTACATATATTTTAAATATATATCAATTTAATAAATTAAATTAAAGAACACAATTTTAACCCCACCTCGATAAAAACTTTTCTCTTCAATTAATATTTGAGCTATGATTAATCATATATTCCATTGTTTATGGAAGAAATCGATTCATACTAATCTTTATTCAGATGGTTCGGAAAAAAAATAATAATAAAATTATATATATATATATGTGTGTGTGTGTGAGAATTTAATTTATAAGGATTTATATATAAGGATTTATAGATAGATGAAGATCCTCTCAATTTTCGAGTGAAATCGAAAGATTTAATTATACAGTCAATATTAAATTTTCCTTTAGGTTCAAATTCGTCACTTCACTAACTATTATCCAATTAATTAATGATGTATCACGTCAGACTAATCATTAATGTCATGTACTTTTTACATAACATGTCATGTGCTAATTAAAAATATGACAGAAATTTTCTCAAAATTAGTATAGAGAAAATATTCTCAAACTCATGTAAAATAGTGCCAAGTGTTTACAAACATTTAAAAGGCACATTAAATTATTAACCTCATTAATAACAGTTTACTAATTTAGACTAAATTTAATATGCATTTTAAATATTTTTAGATACTTGTCACTATTTTATATGGGTTTGAGGATATTTCCTTTATACCAGTTTGAAAAAAAATTATGTCCTTAAAAATGTCACATAGGATCTTCTCCAGTCCATTATGGACTGAAAAATATCCAGTTCATGGCTAGAATTTCATCTCAGAAATCCTATAATCACAAATAGGACACATATCCCACTAATAAAAGTAATAATAAATTTTTTTAAAAATTTCTTTTAAAAAATAAGGAAAAAAAAAAAAGAAAAAAAAAGAGAAGGGGGTGGCCAGCCACCCCCATTTTGGGTAGGGGGTGAGCCACCCCCACTAGCCGGCCAGGGGGTGGCCGAACTATCCTCATGGCCTATGGGCGTTGTTCGGCCACCCCCATCTTGCAAAAAGGGGGTGGCCGAACCACCCCCAAGAGCCTTGGGGGTGACCTTTGGGGCAAGGGGTGGCTTCGGCCACCCCATACCGGCCTTGGGGGTGGTTCGGCCACCCCCTGGCCAGCCATTGGGGGTGGCCGGCCACCCCATTTTGGGTAGGGGTGGCTTGAGCCACCCCCTATGGTGGCCAGCCACCTCTTTCTTTCTTTTTTCTTAAATTATTATTATTATTTTTATTAGTGGGATATGTGTTTCATTTCTAGCCATAAAATTTTTGAGATGAAATCTTAATCATGAATTTGATATTTTCTAGTCTATTATAGACTGGAGAGGATCCTATTCCCATAGAAGTATTGAAAACTTTCATTCCATTTATATCTTTCTAGGCCGGGGTGAATTAGTCATTATCAACAAAATGAAAATAAAAAATCAATGGTCTGTAGGTACGGCCACAGTAGCCAAGTAGTGTGAGGATGAGATGATGATGCAATATGTAGCATTTTTCAAAACAATTTTATTTATTTGTGATATATTTATAATTTAAAGCAAATATGTCACATGGCATGTACAATTGACACAAAATGTGTCATATTAGAATTGTGTAGTATTAATTTATCCATCTAACATGACATACTCTTAATTAATTGGACAATAAGTTGATGGAGAAACTTATTTGAAATCGTAGAATCGAAGGAAAGTCTAA
Organism: Corylus avellana; assembly: GCF_965113065.1. Lineage (NCBI taxonomy): Eukaryota > Viridiplantae > Streptophyta > Magnoliopsida > Fagales > Betulaceae > Corylus > Corylus avellana. Next base: position 16,585,683 of record NC_142491.1, on the reverse strand, counting down.
GGACCTAATTGTTGAAATTGATAACCTAATAATTAAATTATTTAATGTATGATCCGAGCAGAGTTTAAGCCAGAATTTTAAAATAACCTATAAAGATTTATCTATAGTATAAATATATAATATGTAATTATATAACACATATTATACAATATAACATATAATTATAATTTTTTTTTTTTAAATACCATTTGGCTCTTCCATTGGGAGCATATAAATATATAATATGTAACTATATAACACATATTATACAATATAACATATAATTATAATTTATTTTTTTAAAAAAAAAAAACCATTTGGCTCCTCCATTGGGATCATTCCCAATGGAGGAGCCAAATGGTATTTTTTATCTAAAATGACTAATCAAGATTTGTAAAAAAAACCCACATTGGATTAGCCAAAATAAAAAATAAAAATTGAATATTTGATTGGATTAAAAAAAAAAAAAAAAAAAGTTATATGTAGCAGCACTTTTCAAGGGAGCCATTTTATTTTTTATTTTTTATTGTTTCTCTCACATGTTTTTATCTTTTTTCCCAAAGCTTTTCCAACTTTTAAAGGGATCATTATGAGAATATTCTTTAACAATTTTTAATAAATTTTTTTTCATAAATATGATTGACATCACTATAAGAATATGGCTTTCATACTTAACGTTGGCAAATACGACACTTGAAAAATATAATTATTATAAAATACAACCGTTTCAAAAATATTATGGCAGTGTTTGCCAATGGCCTGGGTTGGTACTGTACCAGGGCCGCTACTGTAACACTTTTTTAGGAATATGTGTTTGATTGGTTTTAGTTAAAATATTTTGTGGGGAAAAGTAAAAAAATATATTTTTTATGGAAAAATGTAAAAAATTTGTTTTGTAGTTATTTTTTTATTTGAATAATAATAATAAAAATGATTGATGTGATATAGAAAGTAGAAATGTTGGGATTAATTTTGATGTGAAAAGATTTTTTTTTTTTTTTTGGATTGAGGAAGGGCCTGGTATAGTACCAGCCCAGACCATTGGCAAACACTGCCTATAGTTACAAAATAATTATTTGAAAAATAATAATCGTTGAAAAATTATTGTGTTAAACGAATTACTATTGAAAAAATAAAGAGTGAAATATGATTTTAGAAAATAAATAAAGATAGAATCAATAAAGAGTAAAAAAATAATATAGATAAAAATTTAGCTAATGGAATGTAGAGAGCCTTTAAAAATTCATAAGTTAAACTAGATAAAGTGAGTTTTAAGGAACTATTTTTCATAAAAAATTGGCTCATTCATTGAAATTGCTCTAATATACATACTTAAATTTTTATATATATAAACGAGCTATGGAGCTCAACCACGAGCTAACGAGCTGGTTGAGTTGAGCTTTAAACGAGCTGAACTCGTGAGTTTTTATCGAGTTTTATTGAGCGAGTCGAATACGTATCATATACTGATGAAGCAGATTTATATAGTAATGAACGTGTTTATAAAGTATTCAATTCAAGTCAAGCTAAACTGAGGGAGTTGTTGAAAGAATTAATTTATTTATAGCCATGAGTTTCATCAATATATACACATTATAAAAATGGTTTTTTCATTTTATATATATATATATATATATATATATATATATATATATATTTGTGTTTAATCTTATTATGGATTTTTTTTTTTTTTTTCTGCTCTTAATAAGCACTTACCAACGCGACGTCGCCTTGTTAAACTCAATTTCGCAAGTAACCAAAGCCATTTTAAAGCGACTTTCTCGACGTTGCTAACATAAACACCGCCTCTAAAACTAGTGCATACGTAGAAACGCAGCGTTTAGGAACCGACTCTCACATCTTCTGCAAACCAATCTCAACGATCCAAATCTTCTCCCACTGATCAGGTGGTCTCAGTTGCCGCTGTTCCTCTCTTCTCCAACAACAATCGCACACGGCCTGTAGAAGAAGAAGCAGAAGCTACTCGGCTTGGCAACCACCCGCAAATGGCTGCGATCTTAGCTCGGAAATCTCTTCAGGCTCTTCGCGCTCGCCAGCTCGTAAGAACTCTCATGCCCTAAACATTTCCGTTTCCCCCTTGTGCTCTGTTTGGCAGATGAGAAAACGTTGTAAATCAAATCGAAACCTATTTATACTGAGAATAATACGAGTTTTTCTTTTATTTTATTTTATTTGTGAATGTTTAGTTTCTCTCTCCGAGCCGTTTGCTTAAGCTAGTGGAGTTATTCATATTTTGTGATTTAATAAAAGCACGAAACGCAGAATCTGAAGCACAGCCATTTCTTCTCCTCGGTTTTCTCGGAATCCAACAGAAGGGATTTGTTTATTGTTTCTATTTTTTTTGCCCTAGCTTCTAATTGTTCAGGCAATTGTACAAATTGCCTTATTTTTGTTTTGGGAATTTGAGTGATGATTTTCTATTGTTCTTTCTCTGTGTGGAATAAATTTAGTTCTCCCTAGCTAAGAAAATTATAGAAAGGAACGTTGGTACAGGTTTAGGTAAATTGATATGGTTATTGAGGAGATATATAGGACAGTATATATTCTGAAGTTCTGGCTGTTTCTTTGACATTTAGTTTCACAGATGGGATGATCATTTTCACCCTAAAGTGTATCGTCATTATGTTGAGCATTACTTGCTGTATCCATTATTGCCGTTAATGCTCTCATCATTCTTTCACCATCAAATTGATGTGATTATTTTAAGGACTTAAATTGGATTTATATATCCTTGTTGCCTTCCCATTTGCTGTTGGATGTTACATAGTCTAATGCGTTTTCCTCTTATCCTCCATTGTTTAGGCAGTTTCTGGGCAAACATTGCAGGGTTCTCACCGTTATGGACTGCAGCTCAGTGCTCACCCATACTCCACCAAAAAAGGTTTGGTTTACTCTTTCAAGTCATATTTATGATTTTTTTGACTGTTTCTACTTTTACAGATTTTTGGATTTATGTTCTTCGTTTAATTCCTAGTAAGGGTTCTCTTCTATACTTCCATTGTATTAGGGGTGTGCCCCAATGGGCTTTATTAATGAAACAAAATTACTTACAAAAAAAAGTCATATTTATGATTTAATTATTAATTCAGATATTTAAAAAAGAAAATCCATGAAAATTGTATCAATGGTGAGTTCAAAGGTAATCGTGTAAGTTATATGATATGAATAAACTTATATGGTTCATATTGCTGGTTTAAAGATAGTGGAGGTCAGATTTTCATTTGGTTCTCAATTTTAAAAGAAATTTCCGGGGAGGTTTATTGAGAAAATAATGTTTTTGAGCGAATTTCATAAAGCTTCTTTGCAAGTTATCTTAAACAACCTTGTCATTTATAATTTACCTACTGTCTTTTGAGGGAATTTCATATATTGCCGTACTGCATATACTATGTTCTTTGATATTTGTGGTTCGTGTATGTTTCTAATACACCAACTACAGAGGATGAAGACAGAGAGAAACTAGCAAAGGAAATTTCAAAGGACTGGAGCTCTGGTATGTTGTACTTTTGGGAACATTTTTTTTCCCTTTTGGTTTAATTGATTTGCTACAATGTACCATGAATATTCCTGATCCTTTTTGAGTAAATGCAGTTTTTGAGCAAAGCATAAACACATTGTTTCTCACTGAAATGGTCCGGGGTCTGATGCTGACACTCAAGTACTTCTTTGATAACAAAGTTACTGTAAGTGTCTTCCTACACCCATTGTCCAGCATGGATTGCTAAAGCTTGATTTAAATTTCCTAATTTTTGTTATGCAGATCAATTATCCATTTGAGAAGGGCCCTTTGAGCCCTCGTTTTCGTGGTGAACATGCCCTACGTCGATACCCAACTGGAGAGGAACGTTGCATTGCATGCAAACTCTGTGAAGCGGTAAGAGGTTTTTTTTTTTTTTTTTTTTTGGGTAGTTATTATAGGCTAAATCAATATCGGTCGCAATATCTTCATCTCCATCACATGGGGATATAAATTCTTTTGTGTCTTTATTTTTCTGGTCCCTAGTTGAATTACTTTTTGAGTTTGTGGATGTGGACTCCTGGGCTGGCAATGGCCAGTGACAGCCTTGTTATCTTAGATAGTGCCTAGAAGCCTGGTCCTGTCATTGCAAATTACTATTCCTGTTTGACTACCAAAACTTGAGTGGATTTTTGGCCAATTTTCATCTGTGTCTTTCAAAGTTTTTGACTTTATGGCACACTTAATAATTTGCACACAAAGTCTCAGCATGTGCGTGAAAACTTGAGGAGTTGGAGAACTAGATATGATGATCCATTATTGATCAATATATCGTTATTCTACCCTGCTGATCTGTAATAATTGTTGACTGCATTCAAAAGCTTGTTCAAATCACAACATGGGAAGGTATCCGTGAGAATATGTATTTGGCTGATACATTGACCATGTCAGACTTTGCTAGAGTTAGTATGATGTGGAATCCAACTCGGAAGTTGATAAATTTGAATCTGCCCTTATATCTAAGAAATGATATAATCTCTCATACAAATGTCAGTAAAATCAGCTAGATGTGGCAATTTTTGAATGTATGTGATACATTTTTTCTTTTGAACCTCAATCTATTGATTTTAGGCTTATGGTGAATGGGTGACATTAACCAATATTTAAATTCAGTCAACAGTATGCATTCAAATGTCGGAGTTTCTGTTAAAATTTCTCTCAAGATACATTCCCTAATCTAGCCTTGAAAGTAGGATTCAGGCTGGTATCTCCTCTAATTTAATATGTCGTTTTAATCTCACAAGCAATTGTTTTTCACTAGATATGCCCTGCACAAGCAATCACAATTGAGGCAGAGGAGCGAGAAGATGGTAGCCGTAGGACTACTAGGTACAGGATCTTTCTCGCTCTCTTTCTCCCTCTCTCTCTCTCTCTCTCTCTCTCTCTCTCTCATATTTGTAGTTTTCCAGGTACGATATTGACATGACAAAGTGCATCTACTGTGGATTCTGCCAAGAGGCATGCCCTGTTGATGCCATTGTTGAAGGACCCAACTTTGAGTTTGCAACAGAGACTCATGAGGTTAGTATGCATACTTTCTGTAGAATCATGACAGTTAAATCCAATAATAAATTGAACTGATTCTTATATTCCTTCATTGTTACAGGAACTTTTGTATGACAAAGAGAAGTTGCTTGAGAATGGGGACCGTTGGGAAACCGAGATTGCAGAGAACCTCAGATCCGAAAGCCTCTACCGCTGAATGTTCCACCCATTACTTCTCCCTAGCTGATACTTGCATGTTCCTCTTTGGCAATGTGAAAAATAAATAGATCTGTCTCTGGATCTTGAATTTAACCTCTGTAACTTGGCTTGTGATGTTGTTTTTGAATACATTCTTAATATGATGGATAAATTAAAAATGCAAGGGAAACAGTTTCCTTTTGTAAAATCCTTTTGTTTTGGTTGAGGACACCATTTGTAAAGTTCTTGACATTTGTGAAACCTTTCTTGAAGAGCATTTAAAAGAGAAGGTGGACACATTGGTAGTCCACCTAGGCATTTGACATTGTTATGAGTTTTTTTTTTTTTTTTTTTTTTTTTGGGGCTCTTCTGAGCAATTGCTATGCGTGCTTTGGATTCCTCGGAGAACCGGTATAAGCTTGAAGCTAAAGCAGCTCTTTTAGCTTTCATTAAAGTTAAACAGGAAGGTAATCTGGTTCTTGAGGTGATGCTCTTAATGTGCTAGAATCATTTCGAAATTCTTCTCACCTATTCCTGATTGGTCTAGCGAATATCAATCGGCTCCCTTTCTCTTTTTGTTTTTGTTATTCTTATATTTTACTTGTAAAAAGAGAGGCCAATATAGCTCTGTATCTGAATGAAGTTTTTATTCGACAAAAAAGAATGGTTCTTTAAATCGTAAGTGCAGAATGTTAGATAAATTTGTTCTGACGTGACATGAGGGTAAAAACTGTTTTAAAATGTATTTTCTAGTGGAGTTTGTATTTGAGAAAATGTCTTTATAGAGTATTTTGAGAAATCCAAATATATATAAACCCCTGCTTGTACAAAAAAGAATTAAAAGAGGAAAATAGATAAAGGTGGCTGCGTGACCGCCTTGACCACCACAAGGGTGGCCACACTGCTGCCTATACATATATATATTTTTAAATAGTAGGTTAGATATGACCTTTGCAAAAGTTAATTACATGTTTATATTCATATAATAAGGGAATAATACAAGTTTATGTTTTTTTTTTTTTTGGTTTTAAGTTGTTTGTTAATGTATTTATTTTAAGAACATAAAACAAAAGACAAACAAAAAAAATAATGTGCAATGTGTTTATCAATTTTTTTTTTCTTTGTATTTTTCCTTGTTTTTTTCTTAAATTTGTTTGTCTCCGAAAAGTCTATAAAAAATGGAAAATGCTAAGTATTCTTCTAATATTCTTCTGGTATCCTCTTAACTGTGATGTGGTTTTTAAAATTACCGTTGGTGATTTTAAAAGCCATATCACAATTGAGAAAATACAAGAAGAATATCTAACATTTCCCATTAAAAATTCTCTTTCCAAAATCACGTAGACTAAATAATCGAATTAATTGATATTTATCCTTTCTCATTTTAGATTCGTTAGAACTAAATTCCTGTATTAAATTGATATGTATAACAGTATAAGAATATATGTTAATTCCTAATTTGAAGGAAGAAAAAAAAAAAAAAAAGACCGATTCGGGCTGGGCCCATTTACGAAGTTGCCCTACCTTTCATTCGCCCGAACACCAATCAGCAATCGTCTCTACTGTCTGCTCCGGAATCCTCAGAGCGGACCATTTTTTTGGCGAATATATAGGGTAAGAGTGCATAGCCGAAACGCAGAGAATCCTGGACCAGAGATGGCGGAAGAAGCGATTCTTGGTTACCTAGCGAAGAACGAAGAAATCGCTGACTCAGGCGAGTTCGCAGCCAAACATGGACTCGATCACGACGACGTCGTCAATGTCATCAAGAGCCTCCACGGTTTCCAATACGTCGATGCTCAGGTGCTAAAAGGCTATTCTGCATTTCTATGTAATTGATGCATGCAATGAATTCGAGCTTGTTTGGTTACCAAATTATGAATGACGTACCTGAATTTGTATGTTAGACAGGGCCGTGTTCTGTTTTTAGTCCTCTTGGCTTCGAATTTCAATTCAAAATTTTCGTGTATGTGTTCCTTATATGGGGTTTTCAATTTCAATACATGAATTCATGAACGTGTACATAATGTCACTAATTCATATGATTTCTCAGCACAATTAACGTAGGAGAAAATTATGTAAAGTAATTTCATATACATGTACTGTAAGATAGCCTGAATAACTGGTCTGACGCTATGAAATTATTAGTTTAAGCTGCCCTTCATGTGCTTTACTGGGTTACTTTTTGTTGTCCAATATTATCAGCTATAAATTTTTCCACATGGTTTCATGAATAAAAATAAAATTCGACCGTTTCTGTGATTGCAGGACATTAAGAGGGAGACGTGGGTCCTTACCGATGAGGGGAATATGTACGCTGCTGCAGGATCACCTGAAGGGCAGCTGTTCTTTGCAGTACCTGCGGAGGGGGGTATCCCGAGGGAAGAATTGCAAGTGAGTGCTCTTCTTATTTTGTAGTGAGAAGTGCCTCGGTAATTGTAATGTATGTTCTGACAGGTGCTCCCATTTAAGGAAGTTTAGAGCTTATAGGGACTATGTACCGATTTATTCATTGTAATGAGGTTTAAAACGAGGATGCCCTGAGATTGGAGTGTGAATATCAGACCACTTCGTTAACATTTGTTGATTGTTGTTATCTGTAATAAGTTCTGTTTGTGAAAATTGATTTGCTATTAGTTAGTTAATGTTCTCTTGAAACTGATTTGTGGTTGCAGAAAAAACTCGGCCCATTGGTTTTCAAAATAGGTTGCGCCCAGGCAGCAAAGAATAAATGGGTGGATATGGGAAAGCAAGTATCCAGAAAGGTATTACACTTGGAGTGCTTGAGTTATATTTGGAAACTTGCTACGTTCCTTGGGGGCTTTTTGTGTTTGTCTTATAAAGTCCACGACTAGTGATTGTATTTAAAATCTGTAGGCAGCTCTCATGGTTTTTCCTTTTCAGATTTTATTGCCCTTTTGGATTTTACAGTTTATTTTTCTAGAGTTACTATGTAGTCTTCCTTTGTATCCTTTCCACTATTTCTTCAATATTTGTTTTTCTAAAGCTATTGATCATAAGTCACTGACTCATTTTAGTCCAATTCAGATGCAATAGTATACATCCATATCATGCCTGAATCTTCTTGCTGCCATTTTCATAACTTCACCTTTTTTCTCCCACTTGTGCATAATAATCGTGCTTATAGATATTTGAAGAAAGAGTAGAGGTAATTTATTTAACCTATGTTATGAAAATTAAGAATATTCAGATTCAAGATACTCTACCCAATGTATACTCAATGGGAAACAAGTTATGTGATGGTGGACTTCTGGCTTCCATTTGCTTTAAAATCTTAAAAATTCTAATTATTTTGAATTTTCAATTTGGGTGCACAGAAGTATTTAGGATGCTAACTCATTTATTGTGTTATTACTCAAAAAGATATTCCGTTGTATTTTATTATTTTTGGATAAGGATCGATTTTTTTTTAAAAAAAAAATTTCTTTCTAGGTCAAACATGTGGAGGATAGGGTCAAAGATTTACTTCTACAGATAAAAGATGGACAGGTGCGTAATATTTGTAGTGCATTCTATCATTGATATACTATGTTTTGATTCTTGGATGTTAATAATATAATTACCTTGGTTTCATTACGATGAATATCAATACCACTAATGTTAACCCTTTGTAGATTTCTTGTTATGTTTAGGGTATACAAGTGTGGTTGCACCAAAAGAGCTAGTTGTATGGTAGTACAATGTGGTATTTTGCTTGTTATTCACTATTAACAATCTCGCCAAATGTTGCAAAATGAATATAGTAGAGTATTAATTCAAGTATGGGCTATGCCAGTTTAATATACTCATAAAAATATAAGTGCGCACCTCATGTTAATTGATCTATGCTTATAATTCTCCCATTAATAGTTTTTTTTCTTTTTTCTTTGAAGCTTTGTAGCTGGCATGTATCATCCGTTTATTTCATCTGTGGATTATATAATTAGTGCTAGTGATGGTTATGGAAAAGACCAATCCAATAATTAACCCTACTGAGATGCTGGGTTTGGCAGTGTGTAAATGGGGTATGGGTGGAGATGGATTTTTTTGTGTTCTGTAAAGGCTTTTAAATTGTGGTGGGTCCTCATCAGAAGGGAGAGGGGCTCTGGTTCAATGTTAAAAAGAGATGGCAGTGTGTGTGTATGTGTTTATTGTGGATCACTTCGATTGTGGTGGAATTAAACAATTATTACAAAAAGATGGGCCATCAGGTTTCACATGTAAAAAAATGGCTGGGGGGGGGGGGGGGGGGGGGGGTTGTGTGTGTGTGTTTGGGTGTGTTTGATAGGTAACTTCCTCTTCTTTAATTTGAGACTGAATTGAGATCAGAGGCAGGGTATTTTGGTGTTTCTCTCTCTCTCTCAGTTTGTATGTTTGTGCGTGTGCCATTACCAGCTCATGTTTGTGTTGGCTTGGCAAGAATATTTCCTTTCCCAAGATGGGTCTCGACAGGGCCTCCACTTTCTTTCCATTCCTATGATATTCTTCTTTTTGTGTAATGAAAACTGCTCATCAGAAAATTTTCTCCTTCTGTGATTCCAGGTTATTGACCAAGATGATATCAAGGCTCTCAAAGGAAGAAAGCTTATTGCCCCACAGTAATAATCATCTTTTTCCAATTTTGTTTCTTTATGGTTGGGTGTGGGGTAGGGGGTTGCTTTGGGCTTTGTTTTCTTCTTTGCTTGTTTAACCATTTAGTATCCATGGCAATAAGCTTAAACCATATTCAGGTTGGCTTTACTTGTACTATTATGCTAAAGAAGTTTGCGTGTACTTATTATCTACATTTTTGAATTACTTGTTTTCTAGGACATGGAACGGCTACTCAGTGAAAAAGGGCCCCAGTTATGCTCCACAAAGAAAGAAATTTGTTGCTGATTTGACTCGCGAGATGCTTCAGAGGTATAACATATGCTTGAATTTTAGAAGGAAAAAAGTATTAAGTGTAAATGATATTAGCAGAGATTGATGGTAATTATAAGGTGTGCTGGATTTTATTGCTGCAGTTATATTGCCCATCTCATAAGTTGTGTCATGACTTTCTCCCTGTTATATGTAACATTGAACCGGCCAACACTTTTAGGCGTTACTTGCTGAGTCTGAACAGTTATCAACAGCTTTGGCATATAAAATCAGATGCATTTTTGTTGCTTGTGCATGCTGGCAAGTCAGGCATGATATCAATTTTTTTCTTTAAGGAAAATAGACAATGCCCCACTTCGTAGTGGGAATGTAAGAAAATCTTAATTTGAAATTGTTCTTACGATGTTTCTGTTCTTTCTGTCTCATTGCTCAGGCTAATCATGTACAGAAATGCCTAGTTTGATATGGTTATTATGATAGTCGTGTCTTACCTGTACTTACATTAATGATGTGTTCTGGATTCTACCTTACTGTTTCTTTCTTCTTTTTGTGTGTGTGTAAGTTGGGGATTAAGTAACTACCATCTTCTGAGGTTAAAGATTATCACACCAGGGAATGTAACTTGCTAGTGGTTCCTGCTCTTTTATTTTAGGATGTTGTGTGTATCCTGTTGCCATATGCATTTTCTTTTTCTTTTTTCTTTTTTTCGTATGCATCTTGGTGACATCTTTTTGTGGTATTTTGTGCACTTAGTGGCGACTGGAAGAACTTAGAGTTCAAAGAGTATAACTTCAATGCAAAAGGTCAGCCTATTGAGGGTGGTCATCTTCATCCACTGAACAAGGCAAGAATATGTTTTTCTTTTTATATATACTTCTCTTTCTTCCATTCAAATCTAATAAATACCAAACTGGTAATATTATATACTTCCTGAGAGGCGACTGTTACAATTTGCTGGGAACTATGTGACACAATTTGAGAGAACAATAATATTTAAACAAAGTTGTTGAAGATAGCTACATCCTCAAGTTTTGTGTTTGATGTGGTTGAATTTGGAAAAATCAGTGGGTTTGAGTTTTGGTAGGTTGATTAAGTGGCATCAGTGATGCAAAAAGATCACTTGGTGACAGATATTTTTGATACAGCACTGCTACAAGAATATGACAATTTTTTATAAAAATTAGGGCACCATATGAAGTTAATTAGTTAATTGAAAAATATATATTCTTATGCACTTCTTAATTAGTGTTGAGTTTTTGGTAGGTTGATTAAGTGGCATCAGTGATGCAAAAAGATCTCCTGGTGACAGATATTCTTGATACTGCACTGTTACAAGAATATGACAATTTTTTATAAAAATTAGGGCACCATATGAAGTTAATTAGTTAATTGAAATATATATATACTTCTTAATTAGTGTTTCGTTTAAAAGATATTATAACAAGCACCTAGAGGCTAGAGGTTTAAAATTCAGAAGCAATAATAGATAGTAAAGGAACACCTCCATACTCCAGAAATGATGCTTAGAGTATGAATTAGCTTCTATCTTCGATGGTAACTTTAGTTATTTATTAACCTTTGGCTTGAAAGCTAACCAACAAGGATCAAGTGGTTTAAACTTAGCTAAAACTAGTTCACATGCAATAATAGGTAGCAAAGGAATCATACACCACAAAATGATGTTAGAGTATGAATATATTACTATCTACCATGTATATTCACAAGTGTCCTTAAAATACCATCAAGATTATAATTTAACCATCTATCCTTCAAAGAAAAAGAAAGCCCGGAACCCGGCTTTTAGATCTTTTCCTTTTCAACTTTGACCTCAGGATATTTTAAAATAACATTTAGAGGCCTTTTTTTTATTAATGAAATTGTATTTCAGCCTTAAACATGTCGTAGCTATGTTCATGCCGTATTGGCAAAGTATGTTTCCATGTCCCAGACGTGTCCGAATTTTTTATTTTTTTATTTTTAATTTGTGTGCACCTATCAGACATATATCCTCTAATGCCCAATCTGTATCTGTTGTTCAATACGTATAATACATGGATGATTCAACGCTTTTGAAGTATCTTATGCTTTTATTAAGGGCTGGACCTCTCTTGGTCGACCAAAGGCCCTACTTCTCTTCCCGAGCTCATGGACTCTATCCATGAGCAGATCAACTAGATTTAGAAATCAATCCCAAACTCCCTAAATGGAAGGAAGACTGTTGATAGATGGAATCAAACAGGAGCCCTCCCTGTTCAGCTCAAGCTACATTTGGCCCCTAGTTCATGAAGAAGGTTAATGCATGTGTTTTTTTATGCGCGGGTGCACACACGCATATGTATGTATGTATGACTTAGGTTATTCCAAACAGTTGTGGATGCTATAAAAGTTTTGATAAAGGTTTGGCAATTAAGTGTTTGTATTGTTTTTATTCATATGAAACTAATGAATGGCTCCCAATTTTCAGGTTCGACATCAATTGAGGATGATTTTTCTTCAGATGGGGTAAGACCTGATTTTAATAATGTCCAACACATTTGTGTTTTGGCATCATGTCTGTTTTTAAGTTTGACCTTTTAACTTTGTTGGGTATTCTATTGGCTGCAGGTTTGAGGAGATGCCTACAGACCGATTTGTTGAAAGCAGGTACTTGTTCTTGCCTTCTCTCATTGCAAATTTAAACTGATAATTTGCGCTTGTAATAAGAGGTTCTGCGTTTGTACCTTTATCTGGTCATTCCGAAGTTGAATTTCTTGTTACTAACTCAAGGACTTAGGTGGTACATGAATGCATTATCAAAACATATTTTAATGTGTTATAATTCTGAACGGTGGATGGAGTACACACGATGCTCTATGATATATTCCTAAATGTGCATAGAAGAACTTGTTTTTTTTTTTTATAAGTAAAGTTTATATATCAAAAGCGCAAAGGGGCGCAACCCAAGTACATAGGGAGTATACAAGAGAAAACGGCTAATTAGGAGAAGAAAAAAGAACAAGGAAATCAAGATAGCTAATCACTAAAAGGGCAAGCCAAGCTGTTGTCTAAGTGAAAAGCGTGTAGAAGAAAAACGCCTTGAGATCCTCCAAAGATCTCTCAGAATCCTCAAAGCATCTCTTATTCCTTTCTAACCATAAACACCATACTATGCAAAGGGGAACCATTTTCCACACAACTGCACTTCGTGAACGCCCTCTCGACCACCAACAAGCGAACAAATCCGCCGCCTTTTGAGGCATGACCCATGACAATCTGAATCGGCTAAAGATAGCATCCCATAGAGAGCAAGCAATCTCGCAATGGAGAAGTAGATGATCAATCGTTTTCTCATCCGATTTGCACAAGCAACATCTATTGATCACAATGAGATTCTTTTTCCGAAGATTATTGATTGTGAGAATCATAGAAGAACTTGTCTTTGAACATAATTTTCAAAGCCTTCACAACCTCCTTTTAGAAATATTCTCTTAGTAACGTAACAAGACCCAATATATATTCTTAAGAAGTGTTTTGGACAGGTGGCTCGCATTTAAAAAGTTACAATGAATTTAGTGTTCAACTGAGCAATGAACTTGGATTACCAAATTTGCTTTTTTTTTTTTTTTTTTTTTTTTCATTCTATGCTTCGGGGAAGAAATTATATGTTCTGCCAAATTTTTCCTCTCATATTTTCTTCCCTAGGTTTCTAGTTATTACATTTCGTTACTTGAAAGGTCCAATTTGCCAAATGCACTTTTATACTCATCTCTGTTTCATTTACAGCTTCTGGAACTTTGACGCCCTGTTTCAGCCGCAACAACATCCTGCCCGTGATGCACATGACACATTCTACCTGAAAGGTTTGTGGACTTGCTTTCTTGTACTGCTACATCCAGATTCCTTCTATTCATTAAAAAAAAAAAAACATCCGGTTTCCTTCTGATTATCACTTGTCATTCACATGCAGCTCCTTCCACCACAAAGGAACTGCCTGAAGATTATGTTGAGAGGGTGAAGCGTGTTCATGAGTCTGGTGGTTATGGGTCACGGGGGTATGACATTTTCATTTATATTTTTATTCAATTATTTGATTGAATCTCACTTCATTTCTTTAGCAAGTATTTAAGTGAAAGCTTCTATTTTTCCACATTTGCAGATATGACTATAATTGGAGCAGAGACGAAGCAAACAAAAACCTTCTGCGAACGCACACGACCGCTGTTTCATCCAGGATGCTTTACATGCTGGCCCAGGTGTAATACTATTTAAATGTTTGACTTTCAAGGCAAGAGTATAAATACTGCAAACTTTAGTTTTAATACTGAGAAATAGTTTTAGGAGAATTTTTTCAATCATGATATTATTGTCTGGCGAAACGAATACGGCCTTGGTGCAGCCATACAAGCAATACCTTATTGGCATTGGTAATTACTTTAGCATTTAAAAGTATCACATCTAGAGCCTTGGTTCCTTTGTTTGCTACGAGTCTACCATCTATTTCTTTCATTGATATTTTAGAGTTGAGATTTGGATATTCCAACACCATAAATTAGTATGTTGCCAATTATATAAACCCCAATAAGCATTGGTAATTGCTTTAGCATTTAAAAGTATCACACCTAGAGCCTTGGTTCCTTTGTTTGCTATGAGTCTACCTCCTATTTCTTTCATTGATATTTTAGAGTTGAGATTTGGATATTCCAACACCCTAAATTAGTATGTGGCCAATTATATAAACCCCAATAAGCACATGTTATATTTTCCCTAACATTAAAGTGTGTCTATTTTTGAATTCTGTGTAAGCCATTACTCCAAAGAGTTTTTGGCTGCATTTTCAACATGGTAATGGTTAAAGTAGCCCTTGTTTTCTGCTTCAATAAATGTTTGTGTTTGTAATTGTTTTTCTTTCTTGAATGTGTGCAGAAACCTTTTACTCCCAAAAGATACTTCTCTATAGATCGTGTTTTCAGAAATGAAGCAGTAGATCGAACTCATCTTGCAGAGTTCCACCAGATCGAAGGTATTGATAGATGTGTGATGGGGTAAATTATCATGTAAAAAATTAAAAAAAGTATTGGGGATGGGGTCTTGGTTCTTCAACAGGGTTGTAATTTCTTTTATGTTGGGACAGTCTGTCATAATACTTCAAGCCTATATTGAGAGTTCAAAGCATCTGTACAAGATATGACCATTCTTGACTCTGAAACTGTTAGTATCAACCCAATGTCTGATCCAGCCAAAACCAACTTAATGTTATTGTTGTAAACTTGTAATAGAAGGGGATGAGTGGCCTGTTTTCGGATTAGTCGGCCATGAAACTCTAGACTGCATTGAGGGTTCAAAGCATCTGACGAAGTGACCATTCTTGTACTTTTGCCCCAACACCTGGGTTCTGGACTTAGTCCAACCAATTTTTCTAGTCTTTTATGTTTGGCTGGAACTATTTGTGGCGATCACATTGCAAAAAATGCTTGGTGTCACTTCTCAGGTTGGGTAATTTTTTTGCTCAAGTTGAAACTTTTCCAGGCTGAGCACTAGGTGGCTTTTAGGTTGACCTGAAGAACAGCCTGTATTCAGGTTAGGACTGCCAGAGCTCAGTCTGGACTCAGTTGCTGTGTCAGTTTTAACTTAAAAACCTAACGAAAAATATGATATTATGCTTTTCATGAAGTAATGACCTATCTGAATTCCTGTCTCCGATTTCAGGCCTGATATGTGATCGAGGACTTACTCTTGGTGACTTGATTGGAGTCCTGCATGACTTCTTTTCTCGTCTGGGTAATTCACTGAGGTTTTGCTGTAAATGCAATTTATGCAAATTCTTAAATAATTGGCACCGATGTTTTTCTTCTAAAATGAAGCTAGGTGGTTTTCTTGCATATAAACTATTTCTGCTTATAGTTGACAAGGAGAATTAATGACCGATGAGGGTATTGTGATGTTGGAGGCACCGCTATAATGAAAGTTGACATTTTCAATTCCATCTCCTGTGTCCAGGCATGGCCAAGCTTCGTTTCAAGCCTGCTTATAATCCATATACTGAACCTAGCATGGAAATTTTCAGGTAATTAATTATGAATTTATCTTCTAAGGCAATTTTATCTTTAGCCATGCAAAAATTCATATATGATCCTTTATTGTTTTCAGTTATCATGAAGGTTTTGGGAAATGGGTAGAAGTTGGAAATTCTGGCATGTTTAGACCTGAAATGTTGCTTCCTATGGGATTACCAGAAGATGTTCGTGTTATTGCATGGGGCCTTTCCCTTGAAAGGTAAAAAAAATTTGTTATTAATTCAAGAGAGTAGCAATTGTTGAATAGATTATCTTGAATTATGCGTTTTCAATGTCCGTGTGCATGCAAATTCAATAGGAATTCAGGGAAAGTATAAAACAAGCTCTTTTTATGCAATATCGAAACAATATTGACCCTTTTTTTTATTTTTTCTTTTTCTTTTTTTTTCTCTAAATAAACCAGACCAACTATGATCCTGTATGGCATTAATAACATCCGGGACCTCTTCGGGCACAAGGTATTACTATATTCTCTCTTCTGGCTATGAGGTCATACTATCTTAATAATGGATTTAGTTCATTCATTTGGCTCATGTTTTTTGCAGGTGGATCTTGGTCTCATCAAGATAAATCCTATATGTGGTCTAGGGGTTTGATTAAGTGATGTTTCTATGTATTTCTGTTCCAAAATGTTCGACATTCGACATTTAGTTTAGTAATGGGAAACACTTTTTCCATCAGCACAAAATCTGCCCAGGCCTTTTATATTAATATCATTGTGTTAGCTTGATTTGATTCATTTCCACTCACACACCTTGTTTTCAAGTGGAGTGAAGGCTCTGATTTTAGTGAGGCACAGTACAACTGAGAATCACTTGCATTTTGACTAGGTTGGAGAAAAAATTTGCATGCATTTACTATGCCAACCTTAGAATATAATCCCATTTTCAATTTTCAATTTTATTTTTTATTTTTTATGTATTCTATTTTGTGTTGTTCCAAAATATTGCCAAAAATGTTTATAGGCACGAACTTGATCATTGTCTTATTGTGCCATTTGCTTTATTAAGGGGGATGGATCATAGCAAGTATCAAGTATTTCACAAGACAGCTTTTTAGAAAGATAATAGAAAAAATTACGAAAAAGAGGGGTAGGGTGAAAAATGGATTTTGATTTTTTGGAAGTGAAAAGGGTATTCAAACATTAATCAAGAATACATGGACGGTTTGGATGAAAACGCTGATATTATGAGCTGATACGCACAACATATGCCACTGATAACAAAAAACAGAACACACAAGCAACAATGAAAACTCTGATATTATGAGCTGATACGCACAACATATGCAGATAACAAAAAACAGAACACACAAGCAACAATGAAAATGTTAATTAATTGATCCGATCCATTCTTCAAGCAATCTTGACCTCGATTGTCTTTGGCTTCTTGGGCTCCGGAGGAGGCAACTTCTGCACAGTCACAGTGAGCACGCCGTCCTGGCACACCGCAGAGATGGCATCGGTGTTGGCATTCTCAGGCAGCCCAAATTTCCTCATCAACTTCCCGACCCTCCTCTCCATCCTCACGTACTTGGGCCCCTCTTTCTCCTCCTCCCTCTTCCTCTCGCCGCTTATCACGAGCACATTGTCGGCCTCCACCTGGACCTTGATATCCCCGGACTTGAGCCCCGGCATGTCGATGATGAAGATGTAGGAGTTGGGGTACTCCTTCACGTCGGCCGGAGTGGCCGCCATGGCCTTGACGTCGCGCACGTATGAGTGGGTCGGGGCGTTGAAGGACTTATCGGTTTCGTCGGTCAGGTCCATCATATGCTGCAAGGTCGAGAAGAGTGGGGAATCAAGGCCCATGACTCTGAAATCCATTTTCCTCTTCTTCTTGCTCCGACGAATCTTTGTTAATTAAGGGATGTTGGATTATTCACGAAGAGATGAACTTCAGACAGCTAGTTGATTGTGTTGCTCTGCAAGACAAGGGGGGCGGTTGTCGAGATTTATAGTTGTGTGGGAAGGAAGGGGGATAGTGGACAGAAAATGAATGTTCTAGAGGGACCGTTGGAGAGAAAGGAAGGTTCCAGGAGGTTCGACAACATAGTTTTTATACGAGTCCAGAATGTTATGGAAGGTTCTACATCCTTTCTAGGTTTATGATATTCTGGAAAGTGGAAACAATCGGGAATATACCCCACAGTTCTCTAAAATTTTGCGAATTAAGGTCTTTTCTTGTGTAAAACAGCTTGAAAAATGTTATTATAGTTTTTTTTTTTTTTTTGTTTTTTTTTCTTTCGATTTTCTAATAAGCATCACTATGAAATTGAAGAGAAGCAGAAAATTCTTTTTGGTTCTCTGAGTATTAAGTTACATGTCACATTTATTTTTCAAGCACCTTGATGTAAAGAATGTTTTGAACTCACATAATTTTAGAGTCTATAATTCATGTAAAATCATAAAATTCGACGTGCCAATACGAATACAAATTACCAATCTATTTTTTGGTTCATATTCCATAACCATGAAGTTGTGTCTTTGTTTTCTTTTCTTTGTTTGAGATAAGTCTAACAATTTTTTATTCGACCTGCAAATTCGATAAACATTCAATACAAAATTTGTAAGTAATATTTGGTATAATTGGGTTCAAGTCACTATTGGATTTGGATCGACTCTTGCTTGACCCATTTAATAAAAAATCAACTTAGGCCATAACTCCGCTACCCCGTTTATTTTATTTTATCTTTTATTTTTTACAATTTAAAAAAAAAAAGTAAAAACCCCTTAAAACTAAAAACCTCTCGGTCTCTCCCTCCCATCTCTCTCTGAGGCTGTCACTCTCCCTCTCTCTCGCCGAGAATCGCCGCTTCAAGGAAGTTCCTCTTTCGGTCTCTCCCTCAAGTAGCTCAGAATTCGATAGAGGTATTAATCTCTCTTTCTTTTCTTTTCGCTTAGGGTTTGCAGTCGATTTAGGGATTTCGATTCCTTACCATTTTCTCTCTGGTTGATTTTCTTTTTTCGAAATCTGTAGTTTCAAGTTTTCAACTTTATATTTCTAGTAATCTTATTGGTGCTGTATGATGATTTGGGACGTGGTTTTTGTACGTTCCGTTTGCTGGGCTTATTTTATTTCTTTGTTCTTGTGTCTTTGTTGCACCATTGGCAGCAAGCAGGAGCTAGATCTAGTTAAAGATTGGCAGGCATATAATTCCAAATGGAATTTTAGTGCAAAGATTAAATTGTTTAGGCAATAATTCTGCTGGAGTTTCTATGTGGGTTGCATCCAATATTATTTGAAGGGGTTGTTCTTACTTGGAGGTCAAATTGTATAGGCTAGAAGGGGTTGTTCTTTCTTCTGATTGACTGGTTTGATTGTCTAGTTCAATGATATATGACTACCTAAGAAGGTTATATACGAGAAATATATACACATTTGAATAAGAGAAGAAGAATGCAGCAACAAGAAAAAAAAAAAAAAAAAAAAAAAAAAAAAAAAAATTCAACAATTTGGACAAGAATGCAAGGTTATTAAGCTTAGTGAAATGTTGATTGGTTTTCATGGACGAATCGGCCTTTCTTGCTCCCAATGCTCTAGTGTTCATTGTTCAATCATTTTCAGTTTTTTCATGTTATGTGGTCTTTTTTGTTTCAGATTTTGGGCTCCCTCTCATTCTGAGATCAACAGGATGAATTTTGCAGCATCTTTATGCAGAAGAGTGAACATCAGGGAGCTGGTTACAAACGTTCCTGTTTACAGCAGTGCTAGTGGTACAACTTCACATTACTTTGCTGTGCAGGCTACTTCTTTCATAAATTGTTGAAAGTGTTGGTTCTAATGTTCGATTGTCATGCTGAATTTAGAGGTTTCTGGAGATGGATTGAGTATGATGTTTAGGCGCTGGGCCACCAAAAAGACTGCTGGATCTACAAAGAATGGACGGGACTCAAAACCAAAGAATCTTGGGGTGAAGAAATTTGGTGGAGAGGTAACCGACTGTTGACATTGACAATAACAATAGTAAGAAAAAAAAATAAAAAATTTATACTTCAGAATCATTCTTTTTCTTGTACTCATCAATGGGATTCTTTTGTTTATTTTGCAGAGAGTAATACCAGGAAATATCATTGTACGCCAGCGTGGCACCCGTTTCCATCCGGGAAACTATGTTGGAATTGGAAGGGATCACACCCTTTATGCGTTGAAAGAAGGCTGTGTCAAGTTTGAACGAAACAAGCTGACAGGACGAAAATGGGTACACATTGAGCCCAAGGATGGCCATGTGCTTCATCCTGTGTACGCAGAAGCCGGGGCTCTGGAGCTGCAGGCAACTGCTTAAGTCTCATTGCCCATGCTATGTGTTGGAATTAACAACTCTTATGCTCTGAGTTTATAAATTTTAAGTTTCATTTGAAATCTTGTAGTTGTAGGCAATGGCGGTACACATGATGTTCTGTGCTTGCTTTGATTTCTTTCTTTTGATGCAATTCGATGCAACATATGTACTTGATTCATAAATTCAAATGAAACTTTAGAATGTACGCTTAGTAAATTACATTGTTTGTGTGAATGTGTGGCTAAATTGAAAGATTTTTCTTTAACTCAATTCTGGAATACCGTTGATACCATAAGGGACACCACTAATGCTGATATAAACATCATAGAACAACTATGGTTGGTATTACAATTATGTTTCTTTCATTCTTTTCCGATAAAAAGGATAAAAGAAAATGTCAATGGAGATTCGTGAAGAACGACGTTGCTGCCAGTATCACAGGTAATAACAAGCTGTGGTGGACCTTGAACCTCGCATCAGTGCTGATAGCCAGAACAAACCCATGTCCGGTTCAGGGGATCAGAAAATGCTGGTAATCGGCAGGATTTTGTTTTCCTTTTGCAAGATGCTTGTCGTTCTGATTTCAGAAACGAATGTTGTCTTTCCCACTATAAAATGTCATTTTTCTCCTATTCTCATGTCATTTCCATTCTCGAGATGCTTGTCGTCTATCTTCCAGAAACACCTGACATTTTTATTCCATAACCACAAAGAAAGCTACTTTGAGGTTCTGAAACACATCTCCATTGCCTTCAAAGAAGGCCTGTTCTTCTGGGTTCCTAAAACCTATGTTGGTTTTGACCTTGGAACACAAGACAGATTGAGTTTCAGAACTTACTATATTGCCCCACTTCCAGAAAGATTAATATTATCCACAGGGGCCTCAGTTGCCTCGGAATCAGAGAGATTGTCGTCATCCACGAGACCGGCTTCTTCAAATCTTCGACGCCTTTCCACCATAGCCTCAACCTTTTTCTCAAACTCTTCATCGGTGCTTGCCAACATGTAGCGCAGCTTTAAATTTATCCGCCTCTCTACCAAAATCTTATGCCTTGGAATTATCCGGGCATCAAGAGAATAGCTGAAAAACCTGCAGACAAGTTCATCATGGACAGTGTCAAAGCTAATATGAAGGACAAGAGATTCTAAAACAGTATATTTTCTGAATTTGCAAAATATAAGAGCCTCTTTGTGAGACCTTGCTCTCATTTGAGTATGGAAAGTCATTTAATGATGACTAGGATAGATCACCCAATTTATTTTAAGCAAAAGAATGAAGAAACATAGAGAAGATTCTAAAATCAACTTAAGGTCAACACAACTCTCTTTGATGCTGTTCACCTGGGAAACTCGATGAGATCTTTCAGAGGGCGGACCATAGTTCTCCGCAAGTAACGATACTTTGGACGGAGGATATCTGGATTGTATCGGAGAAGCATGGGAAAATCAGCAATCATCTCACCCAGTTGTCGAACACGTATGCCAAGTGACAGAAAATATTTCACGTTAACCTCAAGCTTTTTCACTATGCTGCATCCTAAGAGCTCTGGTGCCAAAGCTATAACCTTCCCAATATCCTTCTCACTGACTCCAGCTTTGGTCATCAAGAATATGACCTGTATTATACTCTGATTTCAGTTTATCACTACAGGTCAATATTAGACGTAATGCTGCTGGACCAAAAAAATTGCGCCTAACATGTTTTACAAATAAAAAAAAATTATAAGACAGCAGAAACAAATATAACCTACTAGCATTTTAATACAAACTTTACTCGTGCAAGTCGGGAGATGTCCCTAATCTTTTTGACTGTGTTTTGCCAAATAGAAATGCCTCACAAAATAGTGAGACGTGAGAAAGGAACAAACCACTGGCCGGAGCTTCTTGTAGAGGCTGTATGTTAGAAAAGAGGGAAACTTTACAAGCATGTTGCCAATGGCATCGTCTCGAACGCCTATGTCCTGAAAAAATCGCACCTTTGCAATGAAAGAAAAATGAAATATTAGTACCATTATCATAAATTATAACAATAAAAATAAAATATAAAAAAAAGCATAAAATTTATACAACATATATCTGGGTCATGTTCAAAGAATTCACTAAACATGTAATTCAAGAATAATTAGGGGAAACTGATACAAAGGGAGAGAACTTGAGGGGTAAGACCAACATTAGCGAGAAGAAACCCAAACAAAAGAATTCAACAAGCTTGTAGAAGTCGACCTCTGTAATAATATCGGATTTACAACAATCTCCAAGTATATACACAATATAACCAGTAAGGGATACCTTTGGCACAATGGTTGTCTCCAAATCAACACAGAAGATGATTGGTTTAACCATAAGCATTCTCTTCATTCCATCTCGGGAAATCCCATGGTAGTACAGGTACTTAACAAGAGGCTTCCATGTTTCCTCAATGCCACAGCCCATCAAATGTGGTTTAAACGCTAGCAATTTGCCAACCTCCTCAGTACAAAGGCCAAATTCCTTTAAATAACTAACCTGGTTAACACAAGCAGCATCGCACTTAATGTCTATGCAAATTGGTTAGTGATTAAGAACACATCATATTGAGTGAAGTCAACGCACACAATCAGGATACGGTGAATGATTTCTAAAAAAATTACTTCTGCCTCATGTTTCAATTGCTTTTGCTACTATAATCTACATAATAAAAAATGGATCCTATGAGACTCCAAAATTATGAAAGAGCACACAGGGAATCGAATACCTTTTCATTCATCTCTTCCATAGTAAACTGGCCAAGCACCCTGGGATAATCGAAGACCATTGTTCCAAAATCCTTCTCATTCATACCCATATCCAAGTAGAACTGCACACGAGCTCTCACTTCCTCCATGTTGTAAGACAACAACGGGGGACACCGGCTCACGACATAACCAATCCAATCCCTCCTAACTCCATTGCACTCTAGATACTCAATGATTTCATCCAACTCATCATTGTTGCGCTCCAAAATATTCTCGCCAGCTTTTGTGAGTGCAACTCCAAGAAACTCCCCCTTCACACGAATCGACTTCAACCACTCAACAACACGTCTTATAGACTCAATTTTCCCCCTTGACATGCAAATCAGCTTCCCAATTTTCGGATACGACACTGAATTATGTTTCAACCACCTATACACAATTCAGGAAGCACAATTTAACATAATAATCCCTTTTTAACCCCCTATTTTCCACTTCGACTCACTAAATTCAAAAACACAAACAAATAACAACTTGGTATCAAATCAGAGCAATTGGATTTGACAAAAATTCAACAACTTTACGCTACAACACCACAAATAGCATCACATAAACAACAAAACGTCACTAATTTAACCTCTGTCCTTTTACCTTATAAGTGGCACTACATTCGAGTCCTGAATCACGGTCTTGGCCCTGAAATTGAACGTGGACTCAGAGAACTCAGGCATGCGCTTCATGGCGGCGGCCTCAACCATAACATAGTCAATGAAAGACCCCAACCTGTTCGTCAAATTGGTGGCGTAAGTGATTCCAAACTTGCCCCTTCGCATGGCCTCCTTGAAAATCTCGGCAGTGACCTTGCGCCGAATCTCGAGCGCACGCATTATAATCTTTTCCTCGTCGTCGTCGTCGTTCTCTTCAGGTTTGCCATGGAGCAGGGTTCGTAGAGGGGGCAGAGAGGAGTGGACATCTGGGTCGCTCGGGGACTGGGCGTAGATAGAGCCTGGGAATTGTGGGGTGCGTTTGGTTGCAAGAGAGAGCTGTAAAAGCTTGAGCTTTTCTTCTTCTTCATCCTCGTCCGGAATAGAGTGTTCATGGTGTTGGGGAGTGGAAATGGGGTCTTGGGAGAGGTGGCGGAGGAGGAGGGCGGCGGACTTGGAGTTGTGTCTGCGGAGACAGGAGGATATAGTGGCGGAGATGGGGTTCGGGCGGAGGAGGAGTAGAGAGGGGTGTGGAGGGTGGAGGTGATAGTGGGATGGGCATGAAAGCATGTTATTTGCAATGGAATGGACACACACAGAATGCCGAATGGAGTGGCACCGGCGCGAGTTGGGGAAGATAATGCTCCACTTGTCTTTGGTACAAAATGATGATTAGCTTTACATCAAGGTCCCATGGTCTAGTTGTCAGGACATTTTCTGGATCAATTCTTTCGTTTTTTTTTTTTTTTTTTAATAAAATTTTTCCGAAAGAAATTTCTTTCAACTCATGCTATTAAATTAACTTGTATCTTAAAAACATATAAACATACATTTAGAGCATCTATTTCTCACATATTTATAAAAACTAGTTTACTATTTATATGTTAATTTTTTGCATTTTAATCCAATGATAGTTTTAGAAAGCTACATATAGGTCGGGAATAATGGGTCTCATATCTATAGATGGCTTTTAAAACAATAATTAGATATAAGATGAATCTTTATTGCATTTTAATCAAATGCTAATTTTAGAAGCTACCTATGGGTGTGGAGAAAAATGGTATAAGAAAGTGAGAGTATGTGTAGCATTACTCTTTAAATATTTGATGCATCTAAGTATGGATCAACACGAACAGAGAGGCTTAATTACTACAAAATGATAGTTTGATGTATTTAAGTATTACACTAGTCAATTTACGAGGCTAAATTAAAAATGGTGGTTTGTTCAATAAGTTAAAGAAACACCATGAAGTCCCCCCTTAATTTTAAAAGCTACTTATGGGTGTGAAAAAAATGGTGTAAGAAAGTGGAAGTATGTGTAGCATTACTCTTTAAATATTTGATGCATCTAAGCATGGATTAACACGAAGAGAAAGGCTTAATTACTACAAGATGATAGTTTGATGCATTAAAGTATTACACTAGTCAATTTATGAGGCTAAATTAAAAATGGTAGTTTGTTCAAGAAGTTAAAGAACACCATGAAGCGCCCCCCCCCCCCCCCTGCCCCCCAACATGTAATCACTAAACATATAAATATATAATCATCACTCTTGATAAAGTTTTTATTTTTATTTTTTTATTATTATTATTATTTTTAATAACTATATATATCTTTTCTCTATAAACTACCACTTATTTGTCATTTATCTCATTAAAAAAAAAAAAAAAAAAAGGCTATTAGTGGGACATATTCCCATAAGGCAATTTCCACATGTATGTATGCATGTCTCATGGCGTATCTGCCGTTATAGCTCCAAAAGCTTCCACAAAATGCAAATGAAAGTCAAGCACAAGCTCCCGACAAAGTTTACTTCAATTCTATCACTAGATAAAACTAGCTAATCTTTTAGATTCTAAGAATTGAAGTAAAATTTCATTCTGTATTTTTGGTTCTTACAACAAAACCCCAACATCCCTTGTAACTATAAACATATAATCATCACTCCTGATAAAGTTTTTTATTTTTTTTATAACTATATATATCTTTTCTCCATAAACTACAACTTATTCGTCATTTATCTCATTTAACTTTAGCTCAATGTAATTTGGATCCTATTTTGTAGTTTTAATGCCAATTTACTCCATCCATCTATTAATTAGCTGTTATAGGTTGGACATAAAAATATGTTAAATAACTAAATTGCACATTTATGAGAAAAAAGAGAGTCGAATGTTTTATTTCATTTTTTCCATCTCATATATATCAATACATATTCACCATGCTATTGAGAAAAACCTTTAAAACGTTGAAATCAGAAAGTGCTTTTCGTTTTATTTATTGGAGAAAATTAACAAAGTTGCCTGACCTCATTATAATAGATCTACATGCCTTCAAGTTTACCAATGTTCCCATGTCTCTTGTAAATTATATTTTTTCTTTACAACATTGAGCAAGTATATTCCATCATCTTGGACCCGCCAAACGCAATTCAAAACAGGTTTACTTGTGAATGGCGTCCATGGTTCACAAACATTGAAATCAGAACTGTAAGCATCAAAGGTCAATTGTCCACCCGGCCACGACAGGTTGCAGAAGTAGATTGTGCCCCCCCAAAAGTTGTTGTAAAACCCCCATTGGAATTGTTTACCCAGAGAAATATGCTGGAGGCCAAGATCTTGGTCTCCAGACTTACAATGAGCTTGTAGAGTATAATTTGATAACCTATTTTCAATGTGAACAACATACCTTTTGGAGAACCAGCTGGCGTTGGTGATTAGCGGTTGACTCATGCACAAAGCCAAAACAAGCAAGAGTACTAAATTACTCATTTTCTCTACTTTCATCGCTTGATTCATTTCCAATACTTCAAATTTTGCTACTTCTTACATCCTTTAAATACTCACACGATGTACCCAAAGGGTAGCTCAATCGGCTAAAGACCTCGCCTCATGAAGCGAAGGTCACTAGTTCGAATCCTCCTTCTCCCTTCTTGTGTGGACATGTCAAAAAACAACTCATTCATTGTACACTTAAAATTTAATGGCACATATGATAAACCGTTAAACACTATTAATGTTCTAATTTACTTACTCCTAATCCTATTAAATTGTTGGTTAACTAATAAAAGTGGTTTCCATATGAATTAACTCTCCTTTTTCGTTATTTTATTTTATTTTTATCTTTATCATGTGGTTATGTTCTTCAATTTTCGTTTGTGTCCCTTATATATTTTTTTTTATATAAATTATATATATTTTTTATTTAAATTGATTACTTCTCTTTTTCAAATTTTACATTGAATTCAGGAAATTTTGCAATTTAAACATAGGAGTTTTATTTGTAATATATTTAATTGTCTTAATGAAGAAAATAAAAGGTTTCTAAATTTTATCTTTCTCTCTCTATTTTTCTTTTTATATTCTCTTGATTTATGTTTATATCTTCAATGTGAGACAATTAAAACGTATGGGTTTTATTTGGAATGCATTTAATTGAAGTCTTGATGAAGAAAATAAAAGGTTCCCAAATTCTCCTTTTCTCTCTCTCATTGTTTATTTTTCTTTGTTCTTCTCTTACTTTCTATTTATATCT
This sequence comes from Corylus avellana, assembly GCF_965113065.1. Taxonomy (NCBI): domain Eukaryota; kingdom Viridiplantae; phylum Streptophyta; class Magnoliopsida; order Fagales; family Betulaceae; genus Corylus; species Corylus avellana. The sequence goes on along the minus strand of NC_142491.1, from coordinate 16,558,336 downwards.
CAATCATAGCATAACATATCATATCATGTATCATATATATATATATATATATATATATATATATATATATATATATATATATATATATATATGGCGAATTTTAGCTTAGAGAGTGCCTAAAATAGCAACACGTGTCCTGAACCCATTTGTTTTTGTGAGTGAACCGGTCATCTTAGGGAGTGCCTAGAATTGCGACACATGGTTTTTTTAAAGTAGACTTTCATTTAGGTGAGACAATTAAAACATAATGAATTTAAAAAGTAGGGTTTTATTTGTAATGCATATAATGTCTTAATGAATAAAACAAATGGTTCATAAATTATGTCTCTTTAATTAATTTTCTTTTCATCTTCTCTTGGTTTCTACTTTCTACATATATATCAATGTGAGACAATTAAAATATAGCGGTTTTACTCGTCATATATTTAATTGTCTTAATAAATAAAACAAAAGGTTCTCAATTTTTTTTATTTATTTTTTATTTTTTATCTTCTATTGCTTTCTGTTTATATCCTCAATATTAGACAATTAAAATGTAGGAGTTTTATTTGGAATGCATTTAATTGATGTCTTAATGAAGAAAAGAAAATGTTTTCAAATTCTCTCTTTCTCTCTCTGTTTCTTTTTCTTTTTTCTTCTCTTGGTTTCTATTTGTATCTCAATGTTATTTTGTAAACTTTACACTCAATTTATGAAAAAGACAAGAGAGAGAGTTTCCAATTGTTGTTTCTCAATGAAAAAATATAATACAATTTTTTTTTTTTTTTTTTTAATGTTATAACAATTCTTTTCAATTATATTAGTATTTTATTTTATTTTGTTTTTTGTTTTTTTATCTTTATCCTGTGGTTATGTTCTTCAATTTTCGATTGTGTCCCTTGTATTTTTTTTTTCTAAATTATATATTACTTTTATTCAAAATGATTACTTCTCTTATGCAAATTTTACATTGAATTCAGGAAATTTTACAATTAAAACTTAGAGGTTTTATTTGTAATATATTTAATTGTCTTAATAAAGAAAACAAAAGGTTATCAAATTTTTTCTTTCTCTCTATTTTTATTTTTATCTTCTCTTACTTTGTCTTTATATCCTCAATATGAGACAATTAAAACGTAGAGGTTTTATTTGGAATTCATTTAATTGATATCTTCATGAAGAAAAGAAAATGTTCCCAAATTCTCTCTTTCTCTCTCTCTGTTTATTTTTTTTTTCTTTTCTTGCTTTCTATTTATATCTCAATGTTATTTTGTAAATTTTATTCTCAAATTATGAAAAAGAAAAGAGAGAGAGTGTTTCCAATCGTTGTTTCTCAACGAAAAACTATAATACAATTTTTTTCTCTTTTTTTTTTTTTTTTTTGTTATCTTTATCTTGTGGTTATGTTCTTCAATTTTCATTTGTGACCCTTGTTTTTTTTTTTTTTTTTTCAAATTATATATTATTTTTTTTCAAATTGATTACTTCTCTTTTGCAAATTTTACATTGAATTCAAGAAATTTTACAATTGAAATTTAGGGATTTTATTTGTAATATATTTAATTGTCTTAATGAATAAAACAAAATGTACCCAAATTTTCTTTCTTTCTCTCTCTATTTTGCTTTTTATATTATCTTGATTTCTGTTTGTAATCTCAATGTGAGACAATTAAAAAAATATAATACAATTTTTTTCTCCTTTTTGTTGTTGTTGTTGTTGTTATAAGAGTTCTTTTTAATTATATTAGTATTTTTATTTTTATTTTTATTTAATTTTATTATTTTAATTTTTTTTTATCTTTATCCTGCGGTTATGTTCTTCAATTTTTGTTGCGTCCCTCATATGTTTTTTTCTAAATTATATATTATTTTTATTCAAATTGATTACTTATCTTTTGCAAATTTTATGTTGAATTCAGGTAATTTTACAATTACAACTTAGGGGTTTTATTTGTAATATATTTAATTGTCTTAATGAAGAAAACAAAAGGCTCCCAAATTTTCTCTTTCTCTCTCTATTTTTCTTTTTATGTTCTCTTGATTTCTGTTTATATCTTCAATGTGAGACAATTAAAATGTAGGGGTTTTTTTGGAATGCATTTAATTGACATCTTAATGAAAAAAAAACAAAAGGTTCCCAAATTCTCTCTTTCTCTCTCCCTCTCTCTCTTTTTTTTTCTTTTTTTCTTTTCTTGTTTTCTATTTATATCTCAATGTTATTTTGTAAATTTTATACTCAATTTATGAAAAAGACAAGAGAGAGAAAGAGATAGAGAGTTTCTGATCATTGTTTCTCAATGAAAATATATACTACAATTTTTTTTTTCCAATTATATTAGTATTTTCATTTTCTCTCTATTTATCCTTTTTTTTTTTTTTTTTGAAGAGAATTTGTGTCATTCATCAATTAATCTTGAGATAGAGTAATTTTCTCAATCTCAATAATATCACAGATACAATCCGGGGTTTCCCCCTTCCATTCCCTATCCATGATAAATTTTGTTGCCCCCTTAGCTAATCCATGAGCCGCGGCATTTGCCTTCCAGTTTACAAAAACACAGCGCCACTTAGGAAATGTCTTTAGAAATTGGCGAATATCCTCCACAATGTGACCAAATCTGCTTTCATTGTTGACATTGGAGTTTATCGTGTCCACTACTTGTTTCGCGTTCCCTTCTAAGATAATAGCTCGTCTTCCTAATTCTTGGCACCAGCGTATTGCATGAAGAGATGCCATGTAGCACCCCAGATTTTTAAAGTCTTATTTTAGAGATATTAAATTGATGCTATGATTATATTAATATTCATATTAGGTAATGGCATTTACTTTGAGGTTGAGATATTTATTGATGATATTAGGTAATAATATTTATTCTTGAGGAATTTATTAGATCTTATGAATATTATTGGAATGAATATTGATTTGAGGTTATTATATCATGATGATGATTTTATATTGATTATTTTATTGGGAGATTTAAGAGATATGATAATTGATGATTGATTGGTATAATTTGGAGTATGATTGTAATAATTGGTGATTGATTTTATGAGTAAGGAATTTGTGGGATTCAGATTATTAAGGGAAATTAGGTGAGAATAATATTTAATATTTTATTAGATCTGTTTTTAATATATTGGAGTGAAACCTAACTTTCACGCCTACTTTTCCCCATTTTTTTCTTCACAGCAGCCCCACACCCACTTATTCTCATACTTTGAATTATTAACTGATGCTTGTTTTTTTCTTTATTCATTTTCACCAACCCAGCCGAACAATGATCCCACTTTCTCTTTTTTTTATTCTTTTTATTCAAACCTAAATTTTGCGTTCACACCTAAACTTCTTTCTTAATCCTTTTTATATTCTTATTTTATATTATTTTATTCTTATTATATATTTTATTCTTTCTTATTTCTTTTCTCCCCCGACACTCTCACTCACCTACTCCCTCTTTTTCTTTCTTATTATTATTTTATTCTTATTATATTTTATTCTTTCTTCTTTTCTTTTCTCCCTCTGCCGACAACTCTCACTCTTTCTTTCTTATTCCTATTATATTATTTCCTTTATTTAATATTTTTTTTCTTTCCTTTCTTCTTCTTTCTTCATTCCATCTTACTTTATTTCGTATATTTAAGTCATCTCTCCTGCTCAACACATTGCTTCATCATAGAATTTACGTGAGTAAGAGAGGAGAGAAACCGAGAGTGAGATGGAATTTAAGACAGAGAGCTGAAGAGGAAGAAAGAGAGTTTAGGCGAGAGAGAGAGAGAGAGAAAGAAAGTCAGTGAAGGGATTGTTATGGGTATGGACCAACTGCAGCAGAACGGGTTTCAAGTAATTACCTTTGATGATCCATTCATGTAATCCACTGTAAGTATTCTTACTTACTGAGTATGATATTGATATCCAATAATACGGATTTTTGTGGTTTTATAACTTGTCTAGCATTTTGCTATATATATGATTCAACAATGATTTATATTGTCGGAAATCAATTGACTCACTACTTCACAGTTTTTGTAGTGCTTGCAGGAATGGAAAATCAAGGTAATTATGCAGTTGTGATTAGAGATTCATATTGAGATGTACAGAGATTCCAAGTTGGTTAAGTTTTGTCTAGAGTTTAGACTGTCGGATAGATTTGTATAAATGCCTTGTACGACATAGCTTTGGGTATTTTTGTATAAAGAAAAGTATTTTAACAGTATTTTTTTTGTATTGATGATTACAGTTTTTCCGCATATATGAGATCAGATCGTTACAATAATGGTATCAGAGCCACCTAGTAACGCCAGGTCATGTGGTATTGAAGCACTACATGACGTTTTAAGAGGGGGAGTTTGTAACACCCCGGTCCCATATTGGGAAGACGAGAAGAAGCCCACATTGAGTGGGTAGTTTATAGAGATAGTCATGGGTGCTAAGTCTCACATTGCCTAGTTACTAGGTGAAACTGGGCTAGAAATATTGGGATGTTACAAATGGTATCAAAACATTACCCAGCCTGAGATGGTGGGAGTTTGCACAAGCCTATGAGGGTCGCTAGTGAACACACGTTGGTGATGCCAAAAGTGGGTTATATTATAATGGTGTCAGTTAAGACACAATGAAATGTATAAGGGCCAAAAGTTAAGGGCCGAGAATGAAGAAATTCCCTGAGGATTGCCAACGGTGACACTGGTGCCCAAGAAGAGTGCTTGTGGAGTCTCACATCGCCTGGGTATGGAATATGTTATGATATTTATTTATGAACAGATTGAATTTAAAAATTTTTATAGTAACTTGAGTAAGTTATGGTTCAAGTATGATTTGTTTTTAATTTGGGTTGCTCAATTTGAAGATAGGTGGTAATTTATGGGCTTTAATTTCGAGGACGAAATTCTAATAAGGAGGGAAGATTGTAGCACCCCAGATTTTTAAAGTCTTATTTTAGAGATATTAAATTGATGCTATGATTATATTAATATTCATATTAGGTAATGGCATTTACTTTGAGGTTGAGATATTTATTGATGATATTAGGTAATAATATTTATTCTTGAGGAATTTATTAGATCTTATGAATATTATTGGAATGAATATTGATTTGAGGTTATTATATCATGATGATGATTTTATATTGATTATTTTATTGGGAGATTTAAGAGATATGATAATTGATGATTGATTGGTATAATTTGGAGTATGATTGTAATAATTGGTGATTGATTTTATGAGTAAGGAATTTGTGGGATTCAGATTATTAAGGGAAATTAGGTGAGAATAATATTTAATATTTTATTAGATCTGTTTTTAATATATTGGAGTGAAACCTAACTTTCACGCCTACTTTTCCCCATTTTTTTCTTCACAGCAGCCCCACACCCACTTATTCTCATACTTTGAATTATTAACTGATGCTTGTTTTTTTCTTTATTCATTTTCACCAACCCAGCCGAACAATGATCCCACTTTCTCTTTTTTTTATTCTTTTTATTCAAACCTAAATTTTGCGTTCACACCTAAACTTCTTTCTTAATCCTTTTTATATTCTTATTTTATATTATTTTATTCTTATTATATATTTTATTCTTTCTTATTTCTTTTCTCCCCCGACACTCTCACTCACCTACTCCCTCTTTTTCTTTCTTATTATTATTTTATTCTTATTATATTTTATTCTTTCTTCTTTTCTTTTCTCCCTCTGCCGACAACTCTCACTCTTTCTTTCTTATTCCTATTATATTATTTCCTTTATTTAATATTTTTTTTCTTTCCTTTCTTCTTCTTTCTTCATTCCATCTTACTTTATTTCGTATATTTAAGTCATCTCTCCTGCTCAACACATTGCTTCATCATAGAATTTACGTGAGTAAGAGAGGAGAGAAACCGAGAGTGAGATGGAATTTAAGACAGAGAGCTGAAGAGGAAGAAAGAGAGTTTAGGCGAGAGAGAGAGAGAGAGAAAGAAAGTCAGTGAAGGGATTGTTATGGGTATGGACCAACTGCAGCAGAACGGGTTTCAAGTAATTACCTTTGATGATCCATTCATGTAATCCACTGTAAGTATTCTTACTTACTGAGTATGATATTGATATCCAATAATACGGATTTTTGTGGTTTTATAACTTGTCTAGCATTTTGCTATATATATGATTCAACAATGATTTATATTGTCGGAAATCAATTGACTCACTACTTCACAGTTTTTGTAGTGCTTGCAGGAATGGAAAATCAAGGTAATTATGCAGTTGTGATTAGAGATTCATATTGAGATGTACAGAGATTCCAAGTTGGTTAAGTTTTGTCTAGAGTTTAGACTGTCGGATAGATTTGTATAAATGCCTTGTACGACATAGCTTTGGGTATTTTTGTATAAAGAAAAGTATTTTAACAGTATTTTTTTTGTATTGATGATTACAGTTTTTCCGCATATATGAGATCAGATCGTTACAATAATGGTATCAGAGCCACCTAGTAACGCCAGGTCATGTGGTATTGAAGCACTACATGACGTTTTAAGAGGGGGAGTTTGTAACACCCCGGTCCCATATTGGGAAGACGAGAAGAAGCCCACATTGAGTGGGTAGTTTATAGAGATAGTCATGGGTGCTAAGTCTCACATTGCCTAGTTACTAGGTGAAACTGGGCTAGAAATATTGGGATGTTACAAATGGTATCAAAACATTACCCAGCCTGAGATGGTGGGAGTTTGCACAAGCCTATGAGGGTCGCTAGTGAACACACGTTGGTGATGCCAAAAGTGGGTTATATTATAATGGTGTCAGTTAAGACACAATGAAATGTATAAGGGCCAAAAGTTAAGGGCCGAGAATGAAGAAATTCCCTGAGGATTGCCAACGGTGACACTGGTGCCCAAGAAGAGTGCTTGTGGAGTCTCACATCGCCTGGGTATGGAATATGTTATGATATTTATTTATGAACAGATTGAATTTAAAAATTTTTATAGTAACTTGAGTAAGTTATGGTTCAAGTATGATTTGTTTTTAATTTGGGTTGCTCAATTTGAAGATAGGTGGTAATTTATGGGCTTTAATTTCGAGGACGAAATTCTAATAAGGAGGGAAGATTGTAGCACCCCAGATTTTTAAAGTCTTATTTTAGAGATATTAAATTGATGCTATGATTATATTAATATTCATATTAGGTAATGGCATTTACTTTGAGGTTGAGATATTTATTGATGATATTAGGTAATAATATTTATTCTTGAGGAATTTATTAGATCTTATGAATATTATTGGAATGAATATTGATTTGAGGTTATTATATCATGATGATGATTTTATATTGATTATTTTATTGGGAGATTTAAGAGATATGATAATTGATGATTGATTGGTATAATTTGGAGTATGATTGTAATAATTGGTGATTGATTTTATGAGTAAGGAATTTGTGGGATTCAGATTATTAAGGGAAATTAGGTGAGAATAATATTTAATATTTTATTAGATCTGTTTTTAATATATTGGAGTGAAACCTAACTTTCACGCCTACTTTTCCCCATTTTTTTCTTCACAGCAGCCCCACACCCACTTATTCTCATACTTTGAATTATTAACTGATGCTTGTTTTTTTCTTTATTCATTTTCACCAACCCAGCCGAACAATGATCCCACTTTCTCTTTTTTTTATTCTTTTTATTCAAACCTAAATTTTGCGTTCACACCTAAACTTCTTTCTTAATCCTTTTTATATTCTTATTTTATATTATTTTATTCTTATTATATATTTTATTCTTTCTTATTTCTTTTCTCCCCCGACACTCTCACTCACCTACTCCCTCTTTTTCTTTCTTATTATTATTTTATTCTTATTATATTTTATTCTTTCTTCTTTTCTTTTCTCCCTCTGCCGACAACTCTCACTCTTTCTTTCTTATTCCTATTATATTATTTCCTTTATTTAATATTTTTTTTCTTTCCTTTCTTCTTCTTTCTTCATTCCATCTTACTTTATTTCGTATATTTAAGTCATCTCTCCTGCTCAACACATTGCTTCATCATAGAATTTACGTGAGTAAGAGAGGAGAGAAACCGAGAGTGAGATGGAATTTAAGACAGAGAGCTGAAGAGGAAGAAAGAGAGTTTAGGCGAGAGAGAGAGAGAGAGAAAGAAAGTCAGTGAAGGGATTGTTATGGGTATGGACCAACTGCAGCAGAACGGGTTTCAAGTAATTACCTTTGATGATCCATTCATGTAATCCACTGTAAGTATTCTTACTTACTGAGTATGATATTGATATCCAATAATACGGATTTTTGTGGTTTTATAACTTGTCTAGCATTTTGCTATATATATGATTCAACAATGATTTATATTGTCGGAAATCAATTGACTCACTACTTCACAGTTTTTGTAGTGCTTGCAGGAATAGAAAATCAAGGTAATTATGCAGTTGTGATTAGAGATTCATATTGAGATGTACAGAGATTCCAAGTTGGTTAAGTTTTGTCTAGAGTTTAGACTGTCGGATAGATTTGTATAAATGCCTTGTACGACATAGCTTTGGGTATTTTTGTATAAAGAAAAGTATTTTAACAGTATTTTTTTTTGTATTGATGATTACAGTTTTTCCGCATATATGAGATACGAGATGTTACATGCCAAAGCTTCCCCAGCCGTTGGTTCTAAATTGCCTGCACGGGAGAGACACTTGGCTGCTATCACCGTTCCAGTTTGGTCCCTAACTAGCATCCCCATCCCTGTTTGACATTGGGTCTTATCGATAGCAAAATCCCAATTAATCTTCCACCAACCCGGGGGCGGTTTCGTCCATGCTACTTCTGGTAGGGGTGTGTTAACAGCCATGAGTGATTGTTCAGAGTCAAATACCTGTTTAAACTCTTTTGTATGGCTTTCCACTTCCGAAATAATTCTATTTGGATGTGAAAATTCGTCTCCATGAACAAAACTGTTCCGTCTGAACCATATCTTCCTTGCTGTCCGAATGAAGGTGGAGAGAATATCTTGTCCATATCTCCTCAGCAACATGTACTAACTCAGTTCTTCAAAAAATAAACATGTACTAACTCAGGGCCACTATGAGCAAATTTCTACAGAGCCCGATGACTCATCCCCCACACATCTCTCTCGGAAGGGCAGTCCCACAAGATATGGTATACTGTCTCACCTTCATTGTTGCAGATGGGGCACATAGGGTCTTGAACTACCTTTCGCCTTAGGAGATTATCTCTTGTCGGAAGGAGATTGTGGCTTGCCCTCCACATGAAATTTTTTTCTACATTTGTCAAAGGTAGCTTCCACAATATGCTCCATAACTCTTTGTCCCCCATCCTTCTTGAACTCTCCGGTTGTCTTTTTGCGTCCAACTCCTTGGCCAAATGGTAAGCACTCTTGACAGTGAAACTTCTTGTGTTGGTGCACCTCCATATTAGTGTGTCAAGTTGTGTTGTTGCACAGATTGGTATAGAATTAATGGCCATCAGCTCATCCTGCGTAAAGAGTTCCCGAAGCAGATCTTGATTCCACCAGCCCGTGCTTGGGTCAATCAGCTCCCTTATCGTTGCACAAGGATCAAGTTTCTTAGGTGGAGATTGGATCGTGTACGTAGTTGGGTTCGGAATCCACCTATCTCCCCAGATTCTGACTCTATTCCCATTGCCGATTCTCCAACACAAACCTTCATGGAGCAGGTCCCTCGCTCCAAAAATGCTACGCCAAGCAAATGATGGTTTTGAACCAAGGCTTGCTTCCATAAAATTTGACCCAGGGTAGTACTTTGCTTTAATGATTTGGGCTGTCAAACTGTCCGGAAATTGCATTAATCTCCATCATTGCTTTGCTAGTAATGCTTTATTAAAACTTGGTAGATCACGAAAACCCATTTCGCCTCTTTGTTTCGACACCCCCATATGGGCACAACTCATCCAATGGATCCTTTTTTCGCTTTCCTTTTGATCCCACCAAAATTTTTGCATAATTGCATTAATCTCCGTGCACAAACCTTTTGGTAAAAGGAAGACACTCATGCTATATGTAGGAATAGCCTGAATAACTGCCTTCAATAAAATCTCCTTCCCCGCTTGAGACAGGAACTTCAGTTTCCAATCCTGCAGTCTTTTCCGCACTTTATCTTTAATATTCTGAAAAGCTTTAGTTCTGGATTTGCCCACCAAAGCTGGAAGCCCAAAGTACTTGTCATACCTTTGGGAGACTGGAATCCCTACCACTTAAACTATCTCCCTTTTGGCCTCACTTGTTGTGTTCCAGCTGAAAAAATCTTCAGCCATTAACCACACCGATACCAATAGACTCGCTTTCTACTCTTGATTCACCTTCCCCGCCTTCGGAAAGATTGGAAGCACACTTTCTTCTCCTCTAGGGTTTTTCGAAGCCTCTCTCTATTTATCTTTATCATGTGGTTATGTTCTTCAGTTTTCGCTTGTGTCCCTTATATTTTTTTCTATATTATATTGATTCAAATTTATTACTTCTCTTTTGTACATTTTTCTTTGAATTTGGAAAATTTACAATTAAAATGCAGGGATTTTATTTGTAATATATTTAAGGGTTAAATACTAAAAACCCCCTTAGGGTTTGAATACTTTATTTTTTTCTCCATGGGTTTTGATTTGTATCACATAAGGTACCTGTGGTTTTAATAAAGACCAAATTGGTCATTCCATCGATTGACCGTTAGTTGACTTAATGGAAGTCCACGTCACTAACATGTGGACCAATTAAAATTCGACACTTGGCATAAGTGGCCATGTCACCAATGATGATGTGACCACCTAATTAAATTTTTTATTTTATTTTTAAAAAAATTAAAAAAAAATATTTTTTCAAAAAAATAAAAAAATAAAAAAAAAATTGGGGGGCCACCCCTTGGCCATTTGGGGGTGGCCCATGAACAATCCAAAAGATTTTCACAAAGAACAATTTTCCTCAAAACAGACAACTTCTTCGCACTCTAGAATAGCGTACGAAGAGCAATGCCAGGGCCCAGGGCAGAAGAGCACTAAAAACAAAAGATCGAAGGCATTGAAGAGAGAATTTGGAGGGAAAACATACAGTAAGTTTTGGGAGAGTGAAGAGTGATTTCCTTTCTTCCACTAAACACGCAAACCCTAGCAATGGGAATCGCGCGTTTTGGAGATGCTTTCTTTTGAGAGAGAAAATATAGAAAGGTTATCGAAGAGACTAGGAAAGCTTTTAAGGTTGGGGGTGGTTTCGGCCACCCTCTTGGGCACCAAGGGGGTGGCCGAGCCACCACCAGTGGGTACTGGGGGTGGCTCGGCCACTCTCATCCGGCCAGATGGGGGTGGCCCCCCAAATTTTTTTTTTTTGAAAAAATATTTTTTAAAAATTTTTTAAAAATAAAATAAAAAATTTAATTAGGTGGCCATGTCATCACTGATGACGTGGCCACTTATGCCAGGTGTAGAATTTTAATTGGTTCATGTGTCAGTGACTTGGACTTTCGCTAAGTCAACTAACGGTCAATTGATGGAATGACCAATTTGGTCTTTATTAAAACCACAAGTACCTCCTATGATACAAATCAAAACCTAAGGGGAAAAAAATAAAGTGTCCAAACCCTAAGGGGTTTTTAGTATTTAACTCTATATTTAATTGTCTTAATGAAGAAAATAAATGGTTTCCAAATTAATGTGCATCTTCAAAACATATAATTATCATTTACATTTAGAGCATCTATTTGTCACATATTTATAAAAATGCGCAATGTAAACCAGTTTGGAGGAAACTGATTTACTATATATGTTAATTTTTTGCATTTTAATCTAATGATAGTTTTAGAAAGCCACATATAGGTACGAAATAATTGGTCTCATACCCATAAGTGGCTTTTAAAACTATCATTGTATATAAGATGAATCTTTATTGCATTTTAATCTAATTGTAATTTTAAAAGTTACGTATGAGTGTGAAAAAATTGGTGTAAGAAAGTGAGAATACATGTAGCATTACTCTTTAAATATTTGATGCATCTAAGTATGGATCAACACTAACAGAGACGCTTAATTATAACAAGATGATAGTTTGATGTATTTAAGTATTACACTAGTCAATTTATGAGGCTAAATTAAAAGTGGTTGTTAGTTCAAGAGGTTAAAGAAACACCATGAAGCTACTGCATTTGCACCCAAAAAAAAAAAAACAAAAAAAGAGCTATTAAAGCGACATTGTCCCATAAGGCAATTTCCACATCTATGTATGTATGTCTCATGGTGTATCTGCCGTTATAGCTCCAAAAGCTGCCGCAAAATGCAAATGAAAGTCCAGCACAAGCTCCCGATAAAGTTTACTTCAATTCTAGCACTAGCTAAAACTAGCTAATCTTTGAGGTCCAAAGAATTGAAGAAAAATTTCATTCTGTATTCTTGGTTCTTACAACAAAACCCCAACATCCCATGTAGCTCAATGAACATATAATCACTAAATAAATAAACATATAATCATCACTCCTGATAAAGTTTTTTTATAACTATATATATCTTTTCTCCATAAACTACCACTTATTTGTCATTTATCTCATTTAACTTTAGCTCAATGTAATTTGGATCCTATTTTTAAGTTTCAATGCCAATTTGCTCCATCCATCTATTAATTAGCTGTTATAGGTTAGACATAAAAATATGTTAAATAAATAAATTGCACATTTATGAGAAAAAAAGAGTCAAATGTTTTATTTCAATTTTTCCTTCTCATATATAACAATACATAATCACCATGTTATTGAGAAAAAACTTTTCAAAACGTTGGTATTGGAAAGTGCTTTTCATTTTATTTATTGGATAAAATTAACAAAGTTGCCCGACCTTATTATAATAGATCTGTGTGCCTTCATGTTTGCCAATATGCCCATAAATAATATTTTTGTTCATTATTATCAAACCAGTATATTCCATCATCTTGGGCCCACCAAAGGCAATTCAAATAAGGTTGATTTTTGAATTGAAAGTCACACAAAACATCGTAGTAATAAGTCGAGAAAGCATCAAAGGTCTTATGTCCACCCGGCCACGACAGGTTGCAGAAGTAGAGTGTGGTCCCCCAAAAATTGACATAAAACCCCCATTTGAACTGTTCACCCAGAGGGATGCTGAAGGCCAAGATCTTGGTCTTCGGACTAACAATGAACTTGTAGAGTATGATTTGATAACCTATTTTCAATGTGAACAACATACCTTTTAGAGAGCCACCTAGCGAGAGTGCTAAATTACTCATTTTCTCTACTTCCATGACTTGATTTATTTCCAATGCTTCAAATTTTGCTACTTCTTACATCCTTTAAATACCCACATGATTGTAAACAACTCATTCATTGTACACTAAGAATTTAATGGACATATGATAAACTGTTAAACACTATTAATGTTCTAAGGTTACTTATTCCTAATCCTATTAAATTGTTAAATTGTTGGTTAACTAATAGAAGTGGTTTCCATATGAATTAACTCTTCTTTTTTTTCTTTTTTTCTTTTTTTTGAATTAACCAATAGTGGCTTGCTTCTACTTCACAGCCACTATTGGTTTGCCCATATTTCAACTTTCACCGACGCTCATAACTAGTATCTTGCAGCATATAGTAAGCTCTCTCTAGGCAGCAATTAACATATGCCATGGTTTAACTCTCAAAGCTTCTTAAGAATATGAACCTATCACGAAGTCATGCTCAAGCTACCATCAGTTTTATATTCATATTGAGAAACATTCATTAATGAGCATGCCAATAGATAGACACAAACCTTCAACAAAATGTAAAAGGTATGTTAAATTCACTTGAGATTTACATATGGAAATAAATATCATATTATGATGACAGAACTCAGTTAATTCGGTGAATTGGCAATAATGAAGTATTAGTTATATAAATGAAGGTGGGGAAGCGGCTTTAGATACGTCCAAACTTTCACCAGAACAACTGACTTACATCAATAACAGGAAGGTGATGCAGATAACATAGACCACCCGCAGCTCCTATTGCAATTTTCAGTCTTGTTATCCGATCCAATGACATTAAACCATCTTCCTCTGAATTGTTTTTCCTGTACAAGGAATTTGAAAAGTCTCCATTTGGCATGAACTTGTAAACAAGGAACTTCTCGTGCTCATTCTCTAGGCAGTATCCCAAGAAGGGGACCAATCGTGTATGTGAAGGCTTACTAAAGAAATCCAATTCCAGAAGGTATGTTTCCTTTTTAATTGCGTGCAAATCAATCCTTTTGATGACCACATAGATCCCATTCTCCAAGACACCCCGGAACAGATCCCCCGAGTGGCCATGTTTGATGAGGTTTGTTTCGCTGAAGTCACCTGTGGCTTGAAGCAGTTGCTGATATGTAAATGCGTCTCCCAGACTGGAAAAGTTAATCACTAATCCGGGAGGTGGTGCACTGCCTTCGGCAGGAACTGGCCCCACACCAACCCCTCTTTGATTTGTAGCACCCCTCTTGCGGGTGCATAACAGCAGCAGTACCAACAACACAACCAAAAGAACAAAGCCAATTCCCCCAACAACTGCGGCCAATATGATTTTCTTTCCATTGCGCTTCCCAGAATTTCCCGCTGCAGGAGGTTGTGTGGGATTTGGAAGTCCAAAATTATCAAAAGTCAGACCCTTCCCAGCATAGAATGATGAGCACTCTGTCAGGTAATAACAACCTGTGGTGGACCTTGAACTTGGCATTAGTGCTGATAGCCAGAACAAACCCATGTCCAATTCAGGGGATCAGAAAATGCTGGTAACCAGCTGGATTTTGTTTTCCCTTTGCAAGATGCTTGTTGTTCAGATTTCAGAAACGAATGTCGTCTTTCCCACCATATAATGTCATTTTACTCCTATTCTCATGCCATTTCCATTCTCAAAATGCTTGTCGCCTGTCTATCTTCCAGAAACACCTGACATTTTTATTCCATAACCTCAAAGAACGCCACTTTTGATCGCAGAACAAATGGCGTTCTGTATTTCGGAAACACATCTCCATTGACTTCAAAGAACGCCTGTTCTTCTGGGTTCCTAAAACCTATGCTGGTTTTGACCTTGGAACACAAGACAGATTGAGTTTCAGAACTTACTACATTGCCCCACTTACAGAAAGATTAATATTATCCACAGGGGCCTCAGTTGCCTCGGAATCAGAGAGATTGTCGTCATCCACGAGACCAGCTTCTTCAAATCTTCGATGCCTTTCCACCATAGCCTCAACCTTTTTCTCAAACTCTTCATCGGTGCTTGCCAACATGTAGCGCAGCTTTAAATTTATCCGCCTCTCCACCAAAATCTTATGCCTTGGAATTATTCGGGCATCAAGAGAATAGCTGAAAACCCTGCAGACAAGTTCATCATGGACAGTGTCAAAAGCTAATATGAATGACAAGAGATTCTAAAACAGTATCTTTTCTGAATTTGCAAAATATAAGAGCCTCTTTGTGAGACCTTGCACTCATTTGAGTATGGAAAGTCATTTAATGATGACTAGGATAGATCACCAAACTTATTTTAAGCAACAGAATGAAGAACATAGAGAAGATTCTAAAATCAACTTAAGGTCAGTCAACACAACTCTCTTTGATGCAGTTCACCTGGGAAACTCGATGAGATCTTTCAGAGGGCGGACCATAGGTCTCCGCAAGTAACGATACTTTGGACGGAGGATATCTGGATTGTATCGGAGAAGCATGGGAAAATCAGCAATCATCTCACCCAGTTGTCGAACACGTATGCCAAGTGACAGAAAATATTTCACATTAACCTCGAGCTTTTTCACTATGCTGCATCCTAAGAGCTCTGGTGCCAAAGCTATAACCTTCCCAATATCCTTCTCACTGACTCCAGCTTTGGTCATCAAGAATATGACCAGTATTATACTCTGATT
The DNA here is from genome assembly GCF_965113065.1 of Corylus avellana. Lineage (NCBI taxonomy): Eukaryota > Viridiplantae > Streptophyta > Magnoliopsida > Fagales > Betulaceae > Corylus > Corylus avellana. The sequence continues at coordinate 16,542,483 of NC_142491.1, read as the reverse complement.
TCAGTTTATCACTACAGGTCAATATTAGACATAATTCTGCTGGACCAAAACAATTGCGCCTAACATATTTTAAAAATAATAAAAATTATAAGACAGCAGAAACAAATATAACCTACTAGCATTTTAATACAAACATTACTCGTGCAAGTCGGGAGATGTCCCTAATCTTTTTGACTGTGTTTTGCCAAATAGAAATGCCTCACAAAATAGCGAGACGTAAGAAAGGAACAAACCACCGGCCGGAGCTTCTTGTAGAGGCTGTATGTTAGAATGAAGGAAACTTTACAAGCATGTTGCCAATGGCATCGTCTCAAATGCCTATGTCCTGAAACAATCGCATCTTTGCAAGGAGAGAAAAATAAATATTAGTACCATTATAAAAAAATAAAAAATTTAAAAAAACATAAATTTTATACAACATATATCTGGGTCATGTTGAAAGAATTCACTAAACATGTAATTCAAGAATCATTAGGGGAAATTGATACCAAGGGAGAGAACTTGAGGGGTAAGACCAACATTAGCAAGAAGAAACCCAAACAAAAGAATTCAACTAGCTTGTAGAAGTCGGCCTCTATAATAATATCGGATTTACAACAATGTCCAAGTACATACACAATATAATCAGTAAGGGAATACCTTTGGCACAATGGTTGTCTCCAAATCAACACAGAAGATGATTGGTTTAACCATAAGCATTCTCTTCATTCCATCTCGCTAAATCCCATGGTAGTACAGGTACTTAACAAGAGGCTTCCATGTTTCCTCAATGCCACAGCCCATCAAATGTGGTTTAAAAGCTAGCAATTTGCCGACCTCGTCAGTACAAAGGCCAAATTCCTTTAAATAACTAACCTGGTTAACACAAGCAGCTTCTCACTTAATGTCTATGCAAATTGGTTAGTGATTAAGAACACATCATATTGAAGTGAAATCAACGCACACAATCAGGATAAGGTGAATGATTTCTAAAAAATTACTTATGCCTCATGTTTCAATTACTTTTGCTACTATAATCTACATAATAAAAAATGGATCCTATGAGACTCCAAAATTATGAAAGAGCACACAGGGAATCAAATATCTTTTTCATTCATCTCTTCCATAGTAAACTGGCCAAGCACCCTGGAATAATCGAAGACCATTGTTCCAAAATCCTTCTCATTCATACCCATATCCAAGTAGAACTGCACACGAGCTCTCACTTCCTCCAAGCTGTAAGACAACAACGGGGGGCACCAGCTCACGACATAACCAATCCAATCCCTCCTAACTCCATTGCACTCTAGATACTCGATGATTTCATCCAACTCATCATTGTTGCACTCCAAAATATTCTCGCCGGATTTTGTGAATGCAACCCCAAGAAACTCCCCCTTCACACGAATCGACTTCAACCACTCAACAACACGTCTTATAGACTCAATTTTCCCGCTTGACATGCAAATCAGCTTCCCAATTTTCGGATACGACACTGAATTATGTTTCAACCACCTATACACAATTCAGGAATCACAATTTAACATAATAAGCCCTTTTTAACCCCCCATTTTCCACTTCGAATCACTAAATTCAAAAACACAAATAAATAACAACTTGGTATCAAATCAAAGCAATTGGGTTTCACAAAAATTCAACAACTCTACGCAACAACACCACAGATAACATCACATAAACTAGATCACACAAACAACAAAACGTCACTAATTTAGCCTCTGTCCTTTTACCTTGTAAGTGGCACTACATTCGAGTCCTGAATCACGGTCTTGGCCCTGAAATTGAACGTGGACTCGGAGAACTCAGGGAAGCGCTTCATGGCGGCGGCCTCAACCATAACATAGTCAATGAAAGGCCCCAACCTGTTCGTCAAAT